>NW_005054312.1:1622101-1624487 GCF_000277835.1 Geospiza fortis
GGAAAGAGTCAGTCGGGTTCTTCCACTAGATTTGGCAGAGGCATGCTGCTCAGCAAGATGATTTAAAAAACCAAAACAAAACCACAAAAAAATCCATAGGAACTTCAGCAGCATTAGCAATTAAGGCTTTGTTAAAAAAAAAAAGTCATCATTAAAAAACCCACAAAAACAAACGAACAAAAACCCAACAAAAAAGAAACAAAAAGAACCACACATCAAAAAAAAACCTAAAAAAAATCCCAAAAAGCAAACAAACCCCCCCCAAAAAGCCCAAAATAAACCCCACAAAAACCAAGACTTCTTAGTTTGAACTCTAAGTCCATAATGAAAAAGACTAACACCAAAGTACATGAGACTGACTTTGTCAGTTTGTTTTATTACTGGGCACAGCACCGTACCACTTCATATGCATACAAGCCACAGTAATACAAACAGTCCCTAGCCTTTTTTATAATTAAAAAAACACATGGCGTTTGGGAGGAGCCAGCAGTCCCAGGGGTCAGCTCTCAAGAGCTGTTTTGCTGCAGTTGCAGTAGCAGCAGTTTTCTCACAAAATACTGTGGGTTTTCATGCTGTTAATATGTGAAACTGAAAAGTCTGAGCTCGCAGCAGTGCCTCTGCTTAACATGATCAAGGCAGGCTTTTCAGCAGCTCACAGGCTTACAAGTATGCTCACTCATGGTGCTCTGCAGTCAAATGGAAGGTGCCAGACAGACAC
This sequence comes from Geospiza fortis, assembly GCF_000277835.1. Taxonomy (NCBI): domain Eukaryota; kingdom Metazoa; phylum Chordata; class Aves; order Passeriformes; family Thraupidae; genus Geospiza; species Geospiza fortis. The sequence continues at coordinate 1,622,820 of NW_005054312.1, forward strand.
CTCTGTATGGAACTAGAACCCTCAAAAAATGCTTCTACAGGAACACACACCATCCTGAAGCACCAGAGGTTTATCCAGTTCAGAGCTAGTTAAACGTCTCCTGCATCCTGACAGCTTTCCTGCAGGCAGCACAGGCTTCCCACGCAGGCAGGACCTTTTCTTACAGAGTCAGTTACGTCTGGAGCAGCACAAGGACAGTGAAGCTTGGAGAAAAGCTTGTCATTAAAGCAGGCTTAGCTCCTCAGAAAATGGATTTAAAACTAGAAGGCACAAATGCAAGGTTGAGCGTGGGCTGCATACCACTGTGGCATGTGAGTAGTTTAGATACCCCTCCTAAGAGGAAATGTATCACATAATAAATACAGTATGACATTTTAGAAAAGAAGTGCATTACTGTCATCCTTCACAACATAAGGAAGTAGGATCCACAAGAGCATGAAAAGGCCTGTTCACTTGATATTGCACAAACGTTCTAAAATTTAGTGTCAGGTCATTGCATTGGAGGTGGGACAAGGCAGGGGAAAAAAAAAATAAAGGTTTTATTTGGCGGAATCTGCCAAAGTCTCCACCACCACACAAACAGTTTTTTGCCAATCTGAGGTAGAATTACATAGATACTGCTTAAACCCAGTCAAGTCCTGCTCAACTAGTCTTCAAAGAAAAAAAAAAGGTAAGAAAAAAAGAGAAAGTGCACAGAATAGATGAGCCTCTTTCTCTACAGAAAATGAGTGCCTCAGGTTTAACTCTGTAAGCAAGTCTTACAGAGCAGAGTTCCTGTGAAGATCCCAGCTCCTCAGCTGGAAAGCAGTGATGGGTATGGTGATGCTACAGATAAGGAGTGTAACAAGTACTAACTGCAAGTCCTATAGCAAGCCTTTTACTCTCCACTTCCTCCCTCCCCAAGTACTTGCTAGTTTATTCACTCAGTCCAGTATATTTTATCAGAGCAGAGTTAAGATTGTCCCCACTGCTTTCTTCTCCCTTATGTCCCTTCTACTGAACCCTGCAAAAATATTTCCTATTTCAACCCTTAGACTTCTGAGGAACACTTGCAGTTTCTTCTAGAGGCTCCTCTGTGTAGTATAGACAAGGAAGGATGGAAATAAGAGCCTCTTCGATGGAGAAGAGATGTTTATCCTCTGCTTGAGGACAGAAGTAGCGCATAAAGTCTGCCAGTCTCAGCAAGTACTCTATGTTATGACCAGCACAACCGCTTGAGACAATGATTTGAGCTGCAATGTCTTCTTCAGATGCTGGGCCAAGGTAGGAAGGGTTCTGGGGTGTTGCAATGTAAACAAGAGCCAGGATGGGTTCCTCTGCATCTTTCTCCTGAGGGTGGAACTTCACCAGCTTGGTGTCATAGCCTCCCAGGACAGCTTCTCGCATGTTGAGATACTCGAGTGATGCAGCAATTTGTTCCCCACGGACCTCATAGGCTACACCCCACGTGCATGCCTGGAAGTCAAAGAGCAGGATGGTTACGGGATGCTGTACGTGCACTGGCCTGTCCTGCCCCACGCCAGTGTTTCAAATCAAGGCTCCCTTACTCCGGGGGTCCCCGCACAAGTGATGAGAGGGCAGAGAAGGGTAACACACCGCACAACCCCCCACGATCCCGGCGGGGCTCAAGAGCACTCGGCAGCCACCACACCGGTCCAGGAGGTGACG
>NW_005054312.1:1625014-1661533 GCF_000277835.1 Geospiza fortis
GCCGCATTCCCGCCCGGGGATGCCAGGGGATCGGCCGCTGCCAGAACGCAGAGGTCGCCGGAGCAGAGCGCGCCGTGCCCAAAGGGAGAAGCTGGGCTGGAGAGAGCGGGCCGGCCCTCCGCAGGAGCCTGTCCCGCGCTCCCGGCTTTGGCTTTACCCCAGAAGCTGAGGTGCTGCGATGGAAAACCAGGCAGTTAATGTTTAACAGGGTGGCGCGACAGCACCTGACGTCCACAGGGCCAAGGTGTAAGGAACATAGGCGAAACAGAATAATAACATCCACACTAATGCGAGGACACGGTGCTGAATCCAGCTACTTGAGTGCATTTTCCCTACTACTATATCCAGGCTGAAGTGCCAGCTTGTAATACATAAATAACATTTGTTACGTGGAGGGGTGCAAGTGCTGTCTGTGTACCGGATGGACACCCAGCTGTCAACCAGCTCTAGGCAGGTTGTGACAGCTAAAGAGGTGGACTTTTACATTACAAAGTAACTCCTTTTGGTGACAGAGGAGGAGAAAGAATAAAAAGCAAAATCGCCAAAGTGTTTCTCATTATTGTTCTTGTCCTTTGCACTCAATCTAAACAATCTATTTACAGTTTTTTATTTAGTTTCCTGTTGGTCCCCATCCAACTGGCACCCACCTTTCCATTCCACTTCGCAGGGTGTTGCAGCTACAACACCCACAGTCTGTAGTGGGCGCTCCCTGTACTGTGGTGTGTTCACCACGAGTGACAAGAGTCTGCATGGCTCTCACATCTGCCCTGCTGCTGTGTGCCTCACACAGCACGTCCTTTTCTCCTGCCCTGCACAACTGACTCTCTGACTTGTCACTGTGATGACCCTTCACAAGGTCAGCCTTGTTACGGAGCCCAAAGCTCCTTCATTTTCCTCTCCACTTGCGCTTTTCCCAGTCACCTTCTCTGTCTTACTCAGGCTCAAAGGTATGGGGTTGGCACGGCATGCTCCCAGCCCTTCAGCCCTTCACACCACACACCCATGCTGGCAAAGGGTGCAGCCTCTTAATCCTTTTCTGCTGGTCCCTTTCCATAGGCAGAAGGTGAATCTGTCACCTGTCTGTACAGCTGGTCTATTCAGAGTCCTTAGTTGGACCAGAAAACTCTCCAGAAACTGTTCTTGTCAGCTGTCTGTATCAAAGCTCCACTAGGCGAAACAAGAAATTAATATTTATCTTACGTTTTTTCAGTCTTTTGGTTCCTGTCTCCTAACATACAAGACTCCTGCCTTAGCAGGAGTTTGTCAATGCTAAAATTATGTGGCCTTTCAATAAAATGAAAACAGTGTCCTCTGGGAATTAAACCAGTCTTCTGTGTCCCATTGTATATGTAGGACAAGTGTATATTTTTCATATTCAGCTCTTTACTTTTTGTTTCCTGCTAAAGTCAAGGAAATTTCAGCAAACCTCCAATATGTAGTTAATAAAAGCATTAAAACACTTGTCTGTAGGTGCATTCTCATTATTAAGAGCACAAAAAGAGACAAATCAGTCTAAAAGGTAAGATGAAGGTGGTCTTGCTATGTTCTGGTCAGTTGGGAAAAAAAGAATCTGACCTCTGTCTTCAGCTTTCCCCAGGATGTGAATTTCATCAATTTTCTTGGTTTGTTCAGTCTGGAGGAGACTGAGGGACCTCACTGTGGTCTTCAACAACCTTGTGAGAGGAAGCAAAGGGGAAAGTGTTGATCTCTTCACTCTTGTGACGTGGAACAGGACTTGAGGAAAAATCATGAAGCTGAGTCAGGGGAGATTTAGGTTTGATATCAGGAAAAAGTTTTCCATCCAAACGTGGCTGAGCACTGAAACAGGCTTCCCAAGGAAGTGGTCACAGCACCAAGCCTATCTGGTTTCAAGAAGTGTTTGAATAACACTCTCAGGCACAGGGTGTGATTCTTGGGGTCAGGGCCAGGAGTTGGACTCGATGATCCTGGTGGGTCCCTTCCAACTCAGCATCTTTTGTGATTCTGTGATCTGAGAAATGCACATGTGACAAACCTCTAGGTATCTTATCTGCTGGTACTAAGCTAAGGAAAATTGGACCAAGAAATTCAAAATTATATTGCTGGGAAGTGACGGCATGCTTGCTGGTGAGGGAGAAGAATTGCTCCTTTCCTTTGCAGAGCTGTCTCATTTGTGTGTCTGCCTTTGCTTAAAGGCTCTGGTGCATGGCTAAGCCAGACTTGCAATGGGGAGTCAACATGTACAGCAAAAGCCTCAGGGGATCAGCTTCACATCCCACATCAGTTAAACACTACAGCTCTCTGCTCCCTGCAGTGCTGTACAACCAGATCAATGAGGTATGAGGTTAGAAACTCCTTTTGAAGTCCCTGATTTTCTTGTATAAATTGGGATATTGCTCCATCATTAGGAGCACAGCCTGAGGGAAGACTGTAACTGAAGTTGTAGCATATACAGCAAGAGCTTAAGAATTTTTTGTTGTTGTTTCAAAATTTCTTTCATTCATTTCTTACCTTGACTGTACCTTCACTGTACTTTGGTTAAATAAACTAAGGACATGAGGCTTACCACGGGCAAAAGCCTGAGCAGAAAAGGTGTCTTGCAGGCAGTGTAGGTGCAGCTCTGTAAGTGAAGCAGGTAGGTATAAAGGAGATCGTTGGAGCTTGTGTTCAGAAGACCAGGGGAGCAGCCTGCCAAACTGAGACACAGGAATGTTCAAACAGATGTGAGAGAGGATGTGGAACAGCAGTGGAGTTAACTGTTAGGGAATATTATGTAGATTTTGTAGTACAACAAAAGGAGATGGAAAAAAGCCATAGCATTTCAACAGTTTAGAAGTGCCTAAGGGAAAAAGAAGTGGAATATAATGGTCATACTCTATAACGATAATTTTTTTTAAAAAACCCTAACAGCAGTAAGAATGTTTGCTTTGCGCTGGAACCTTTGGGAAAGAGAAAAAGGCAATCATAGCTTTATTTGTTACTCCCGAAACAAGTTTTTCCATGTTTCAGGAAAAGGAGGAGCTAGTTTCTCTTTAGCAGTATGTGCTGTGCTTCCCCAGAGCAAGCATTCCCATGTTAGTGTGGGGTGACCAGCAGTGCCAGGGCTGCCTGTTTTTCAGGATACTGGTGAATCACCTTAGAGCCAGAGGAACCAACAACAGGGCTGGCATGACACATAGCAGTGGCTTGTGTGTCAGCCTCTTATTTACTTCAATAAATTGAGGGCACATACTGGGTCTTACCAAAAGTTGGTATGTTCAGAAAATATAATCTGGTGATAGGAGGATTGCCATATCATTTCCAGATACCACAAATCTTCCAAAACCTTGGCACTGCTTTCCTCTCTAAAATGAGCAGACAGGAGAATATAAAAACTAATTGTCCTCTTTTCCTGAAGGCTTCAGTAAAAATTAGAGCTACTGGAATTGGAGATTAAGTTCAAACAATGCCACAGACTTTTTATAAAGAAATGTAAATCAGTGCTATTCACCTGATATTCACAAAGCCACATCCACGTGCATCACCAGGGGTCTTACTCACTTCTGTTTGAGGAATCCAATTCTTATGGAATCACAAATCCCCTCCAGATGTGAACACTTACCATAGAAACATGCAGTCAGCCTTGTTTCAAACATGGAAATGCAGAAGCCACATTGTCAAAGCTTCCGTATTAAAACCTGGGGATCTGGAAAGACATACAGAACAGTAGGAAATAGGTATATTTGAATTTGCTTGCTGCATCCAAAAGGAATACACTTCCATTGTTAAAGGCATTAACTCGTGGGGTTAAATACAGTCTTGAGCACAGAGAACTAGAAATGGCAAAGGACACAGCAGTATGTCAAAGAGAACAACTGAAAAATCCAGAGGAAGAGGTACCCTAAGGACATCAGACTGAAAACCAAGTCTAGGACAAGGTGGTAGTTTGGGTGATTTTTCTGCAGGACAGAACTTGAACTGATGCTGACCTACTCCACATTTAGTCTGTTTATCCCATGATTGCTACAGTTCTGACTATTGACAGCTGTCTTAGGAGATTTTGCAGTGTTTCCAGTTCCCAGATGAGAGTGACAAACTTGATGGAGACATTACAAACTTGATTTGTATTTGAATTAGTTATATGAGGGGAAAAAAGAAATCAATATATCTAATAAGTGTTTCAACATGCCATCAATACCCTACCATCTTGGTAGTTAGCTGAGGGGTCCTTTAAGAAAATCCAGCACTGTCATTTTGGATTTTGAGTTGTACACCAGAGTGATCTGCTGCACAATGGGTTTTGCTGAGTTCCCCCACCCTGTTCTCACGTCAAGCTGGTGAGCAGTTTTGACTCCCCTGGCAGGAGCCGGCCTTGATTGCTCTGGTCATCCTGTCCCTCTCTCATATTCCATGTTGCTGACAAAGTTCCTCCCAGCACTAGTACATTTAAAAAATTCTCTATAAAGAATCAGAACTACAATTTCAGATTTGCTTTTCTACTGGGTAAAGGGTATGAAAGAAGCTCAAACACTTCCTAGTAGCTTAGCTTGAGGGATGAACAAACTGGACACTGAAATTAAAATCAGAGTACAGACTTATGGAAACTCCATTTGCTTGAGCCCACAGCATCCCAAACCTAGCAGCTCATCCGAGTGCCATGCTGTGAGTCATGAACTCAATTGACTCTTCTTTTGGTACAGTATAACCCCCTGCTCTTCGCTCCCCATGGCCTCACTCTTCGCCCAAACTCCAGAGGGGCATTCATGTGGATGTCCACATTGGCAGCTTTAAGGCGAGACAGGGATGCAGGAGGCACGGGCTCACAAGGCCCGTGGGGTTGGGAACCTCAACCCAGGCTGTAAAACTCAGCATCTTGTCTGGGCTGATGTAATTTCATTTAGTTTCACAGCAGGAAGTGATTTAGTTTCAGTTCCAGTATAAAAAGAAGAAAGATGAGTTTACAGCTAAAATTTTAAACAGGTCTGAGGAAAAACCTGAAGGAACTGGTTGATATAAGCAGGTAGACTGAAGAATCCAAAGACAGAAATATGGTAGAACAACAGAAATTTTAATTCAAAGGTAGAAAGCAAATCTATTATTTGCATCCTAAGTGGGGAAGGATAACTGTTTATGGAAGTAACCAGCTGATTTCAATAACAGTTCAAGAAATAACAGGGAATTCATTCAGGATGGACAAGGAATAATGCAACAGAGAAACTTCTGTTTTGGCACTTAGCTATGTAATGAAGTAAGAACTGCAGAAGTTTGGGCCAATTTGCACATTTGCAAAGAGTTTAAAACCCAATAAGAAGCTCTCTAGTCAAATAAAAAGAGGATTAAGATAAAAGTGAGATTACTGGCAGGGATATGACTTTGGTCAACACCAAAGATACCTTAGATGCAAACCAATAAAAGTTAGGATGGTGATTGCTGTGAGTCCTTAAAAAAAATTACCACATCTAAAGGAAAAGCACTGTTCTTAGAACACCTGGTGCTTGTGTCAAGGGAGGTGAAAAAAAGAGACACAATCCAAAAGTTTATTAGCAAAGAATGTAAATATATAAATGGGGCAGGTACCACAAGTGGAAAATAGCAAGTGGTTCCTGTATTTGAGACATGAAAATAAATCACAGTTGAGCAAATTAAAGCCCTGTTATTGAAACTGAATTCACACAAAGGGACATGAGCATTAACGACACGAGTGGCTTAGCTTGCACATTAAGAATATCCTAACCTGCAGAGCAGCAAGTTCTTAAATCTGCAACCCCCACTCCTCTATATGAAGGACCAATAACAGAAAAATAAGTTCTTTATGTAGATTTTAGTGCAACAGAGATTATGTGATGTCATTACCTCTATTACCTGCTGCCTTTCCATCCAGTGCTCTTGTTTGATGAGCAGAAAGTTCTCATTTCAGGAATATCACAGGAAGTAGCTGAAGTATAGCCAAGCACCAGAATTTCCCCAGATTTGTAGTGTCAGAGAGGCTTCATCAGTTTGCAGTGATGAGGTTTTGTCCTGACACACTTGCAGCTGTTCTTACCCAGACTGTCACAGTGTCTTCATAACAAGCATTGCTTCTCTTCGGCTATGGATTCATTTTCTACAACACAGCCAGCTAGAGCTGTATTGTAGAAAATGCCCTAAACAGGCACAAACTGAGAGTTCTGAAATATCTGACTGATATATTAATGACAAAACAAGGGCTGCAGAACAAATGCACACCCTGAAACCTTACCTCATCCCTTGACTACTGAGAAACCCCAGATAAAGCAGCATTACAGTATCATCTGGAATTTTGAACGGTAGAAGGAAGTTGAAATTCATGTTCTGCTTAGCAGCAAAGAAGTGAGCTGTAAAGTCAGCCACCAAGCTTTAAGAAAGAGCCACAAGTAACCAGCCTGCTTTTCAAAGAGAGGAAGCAGCGAGCTGCCAATTGTAATAAAGGCACAAGAGATTTCTCCTTGAGAAGAAAGCCCATAAAACACACAGCTAAAGAAATGAGAGAGAGAGTAAGAGCTAAGTCTGCAACAAGACTAAACAGCACAAAGAGGAACGAAGTCCTCCCTCTACCAGGCGTCTGGTAACACTGCCATACCCCACTGTAAGGAGAGAGCCAGCCTCCCAGCAGCCCTGCCCCTCTTTGTAGTGGCCAGAGGGATGGATTGGCACCTGGAATACTCACTAATAGTCTTCATCTGAGAGAGGAAGAAAACCCACCTGCTACCCACTCATACAAGTCCTTATCAAGGCAAAAAGGAGAATAGGAACAGTGCTTTGGACTCTTGATTGCTCCAGGGCAGGAAGATGTGTGTGTTGACTTTACAATCAAAGCAATAATCCAGCCACTCAATGGGTGGGACTTATGAATCAGTGTGGAGAAAGAGTGATAAGTAGCTATCTCAATAAGAACTTCCTCCTTCACTGCATCCCTTCTCCTTTGCAGTTTTTAATGTGTCCATATGACTAACTTATTTTGTATTTCATTCTTTTGAACATTTGCAAGCAAATGACCTACCTAATATGATGCTTAATGCAGAGGAAGACAGATGCTTTTGCTGCTGTATCAGTAAATGGGACTTGTTTATTTCTAGAATGACTAAAAGTCTCATTGCTGTGACCAAAAACCCCAAATAGTCCTGAGATTGTGGGTCATAACAAGCAGATTATTGTTAGTGACAAGTACTGAAAGATTTTGCTTTAAATGTGGCCATGCTGGGCAGAATTTTGTGTTCTGATGTAAAGACTGCTTTTCTGTCGGAAGGAAATTTGCAGTCCTGCTGAAAATATTTGTCTTTCTGTTTTAGTATCTGTGGCACATATGTTGAAAACTGTGGTTTGAAAACCAGGTGTAGATGTGTTGTATGTGATCTAGCATGTTTGGTTTTGTGGCATTAACAGGACAGATTCTGTCTCAACAGTAGCTCCATTCTTTTTGTGATTTCCTAAGCCATGCCCACTTAGGTTTTGGGCACTTAGTTCTCAGCTGTCTCAAGATAAAACCCTGCTTTCTTTGCACTTTAATTTGGTAACCTGGGTCTGCAGTTTCCTTTTCTGAATCTTCCTGTAATTAGCCCAGCAGATCCAAAGACCTGTCCTTCCTAATTACAGGGGCTCTTCCCTAAGATGAGGAGCAGAACATGCCAATGATCAGCCCCTTCCTTAAAGCCCAATGCTATTTATTTAGAACAAAATGCTATGGAAAAAAGCTACTTAATAAGCCAAGACATGACTCACACACCTGCTAAGTGTTGCCTGTTTTCCTTGTGGTGCCCTGGCAAATATGATAAGCAAGATCTGCCAGCTCTTTAATTCAGAGAGAGCATCTGTGTATCAGCTCATGCTGTCTCTGCTCCAGAAGACAAAAATGAGTGCCAGGATAACAGGCATGAGAACTTGTGTGAAGACATGCAGGTTCCACAGAAACACTTCTCATTCAGCCTGGAGCACAAATGCATAAGTAACATGTGCTGCCCAGCAGTCAGTCCACACCATCCTTCCCATCTTGTGGGCCAGCAGTCAGTGCTGGAGCATCTCTGCAAAGCTGGGTAGACTCCTGTCTGTACCAGTCATGCTGCTCTCTGAAGTCAAGTACCTGCCACCTTCTTGTATCCACAGCAAAAACTTGCGTAGCTGGACAGCAGAGAATACTCAAAAGCAATCAGTGGCTGTTGGATTTTCTGTATGGCAAGGATGGGCATTGTCCTCCTATGCTCAACCACATGCAAGATCAAACCAGGAAAAGCATCTGCCTGGACAGAGCTGTCCTGCATGTTGGTTGTGGCCCCTCCTGGGTTGTCCTGGTGCATTCCACACTTCATAATCTTTGTGGCAGTTTGCTGTAGAAGCCTTTGAAAGCTTGGTGTTATCATTTCCATCATGGGGATATCACGACCCTCAAATACTTTAAAACTGTTGCTGATTGTGAAGGTAAATTATTTCAACATTAAACCTTTTTCAGTTGAGTTTTTAGCAGATATGATGCTTCTAAGCCTACTGGAATGAGAGGTCAGAAAGTGCAGGTGTAGCCCATGTGGAAACAGATTTTTTCTAGTGAAATAAGATTAATCCTGTCTTGAAGAGAAGCATGATTTTTGTGGTCTTGTTACCAGACAGGCAGTGGCTCTGGTCACAGGCTCTTTGAAATCTGGTTTGGCTTTACAAAAACCCCAGCAATATGTGCGTCTTACTGTGCTCTTTTTGGAGAGGGAAGGTTTCCTTTCTGCTCCAGATGGAACAGTGGGGCCATGTAGCAGAGGGTTGTGCTGCCCTGCACTGAGATGGAAACAGAGGGCTTCTGAGGACGTGTCAAGTCATAGGCTGTGGTGGTAGCAGAAGGTGGGTAGGAGGAGCACCAGTGTCCAAGCTTCAGGCACTTGACTGCCTGTCCAAGACTGCTGTTGTAGTGGCTGCAAAGAGAGAAGATGATCAACAGGGTGAGTCAGGCATTAGCATAAATTGAATTCCCTGTGGCTGCACTGTGTGTAAGGGGGTGTGTTTGGGGGACGCTGACTCTAGGCACGTATAAGACTGGGCTGATTCACCTGTGCTGCCTGTGACGCACAGCACTGTCAGTGCAGGGCCCTGGCCTGCATGGCTCTGGCAGCTGGGCTTGCAGTGACCGCTGGTGTTTCTTCCCCAGCTTTGTGTCACCTAGACATGCCTGTGCCTGCAGGCATGCCTTCACCTCCCTCCTCCAGGCAGAAACCAGCAGTCCCTACCCAAAAGCTGCATCTTTGCTTTTGTTCTCTGGGCATAAGTCTTGGGTGCGCCTTGTGTGCAATGGTAGCTCTGTTCCTGTGCTGTGTCAGAATGCCTGAGCAAGCAGGGCTCCTGCAGCCTTGAGCAGCCTCTCCATGAATTAATAATAATTTCCCTGCTTCCAGCACTGTGTGAGAAGGTTTCTGTCAGCTTTTTGATGGAATGCATGGCAAGGAAGGGTAACTCAACAGCTTTTCTAGGTGCAGAGATATTTCTGCTGCACCTTCTCGCCGTGTAAGCACTGTTGACAGTGGGAAGTGTTGACAGTGCAGTTCTGTGGGCCGTGCTCCTAATTGGGAGGCAACAGGAAAGTGACTCATGAGACATTTGCATCCTCCTCTGTGCAGGCAACATGGTGACTTGAAGAACAGGCACTGGACCACACAGAAGCTGTGGGACTGACAGCAAAATGATATAGGCTGACAGTGACCAAGCTCTTGGCTGGTTAAGGTCCCGACTGAAGTCATCTGAGCTCCTCTTAGGAGTTCCTCAGCTATCATTGACCTGTGGGCACCAGCAAATGGAGTTCTGCTCTGTCCAGAGCTGTCATACTGTGCCAGGGTTTTAATAGCCATGGCTGAAAACAGCATCCAGTGTTGACAGAACGAGGTATTTACTGTTAACCTGTCTGCTTGCGTAACTTCTCTGTGCATGTAACTGCAGTGTCAGCCTGAACTCTCTGCTGCACTCACCATGTCCTGATGTTGCTGCTCTTTTGGCTAGCCCTGACCTATCAATGTTCTCTGTGAGACTGCTTTTCTCTGTCTGGTCTGATTCTGCTATTGATCCTGTTCTGGCATTAACCTTTTCCAGCTCTGCCATGACACGTCTCCATTGCAGATTTTAATTCTTCTCATGTTCCTAACTTTGTCTTAGCTGAAACCCTGCTACATGCTGAGTTTTTTGGAACGCATGTGAGAGCCGAAGCTCAGGTGAGCCATGCTGAATTCGGTAACTTCATCTCTTTATGTCAAGGCCAGAGATATTCTTGTCATTCTTCCCATTCTAATGTCATCTCTCAGCATCTCTCCGGTAGTTTGAGGTGCTGTGGTATCTTTCCAATGCCAAATACCCTACCTAGTTATAGCTGTCTGTATGTGGAGGCAGTAACAATGTCACTAAAGCAGAATGTAAGTACAGTTCATCTGCCTTGCCTGGAGTAAAGGATAGTGTAGGGTGCAGTACATGCGTCTGGCTCTTAAAAAACAATGGTACTTTTTTGTGAGAAGGTGGACAAGAGGAAGAAGGGAGATTGATTTGACTTATGTGCTTTTTTAGATGTAATCTACTTAATACAATCTGAATTCTACCTGCACCCTGTAACAACATTTGTAGCACTCATTCCTCCAAAGCCAAGTGTAACAACACAGAGTTAAAGGTGATGTAGTTTGGTTGAATCTGGATCCAGATTTTAGCAGGGCACTGTCCCTGTTTGATGGCCAGTGTGAAACCTGGCAGTGAGCAGTACAGTGCTGACCATGGGGAATCTGCTCCTGAGACAGACTAACCCTGCAGACACTCTGGTGGCATGGACACTGGATGCTGATGACTGGTGTGTCAGTGGAATATCAAAATCATAGCTTGAGTGGTTGGTATGTTACGTAATGATTGGACTGGAATGTTGTACACAAGCAGAGGCACCGTCACCACCTGTTTACTAACTCTGATGTTACACATAGCCTGAGGTTACACCAGGCTAAAGAGCCTGAGAGAGACAGATTCTCATGAGGTGGGAACACTAACTGGTGCCAGGACAGCAGCTGACAATGTCAGCTTTTTTTGAGAGTAATTTCCCTCCCCTCATTTCAAGGAAAAGCCTCTAAATGTTCCCTCGATGGTATCCTCAGAATAAGATTTCAGGACTCTCAGCTAACACATATATTTCAAATCCTCAGAGACGTGTGAATCCCACCATGGTGCAGATTGCACTGTTGAGGAAAGACTCTGTCCCATTATCTGTGTGTTTTGGATAGAAACAGTTCCTTGAGTACGTCTTCTCAGTGAAAGAATAAATAAGGTCTTACCTCCAGACCACTATAACAAAGTGGCTGTACAGCTGCTTGTGTTCCAGTTTCTGATGAATGTGGCATTACTATCAGCAGTGCTGGGACATGTACAGCCTATTCTTAATTTTACACATACATGTCATGTTGTGGAACACTGAGTGGTTTCCAATATATTTTAATCTGTTCTAGTTGTGTTCCTATTTTGGGAAATCTGTGCCAGCTAAGATAGGAAGGCTGTTGGCTTATAGATTTTAAGAGGTTAATGATTCTTCAGGATAATAGTTTTCTCTTTTTAAAACTGCCCTCTAATCTCAACCTCTTGAGAGCACTTGGCTACAATCTGCCAAGACCCCAGCCTAGCAGCAGGTAGCTTGCAGCATCAGCTGGAGCACCTGGGCACTGTCTGGAGGAGAGAAGCTTCATGCAGAGGTGGATGCAGGGTGAAAGGACAGTAGTGTTCTCCTCTCTAAGATCTTGGTTGGTAGATGCTTATTCCTAAAGCCTGTCACGGCAAGCTAATGCCAAATCCTTTAGCTTTTTTCCCTGTCACACTGCCTCAAACTGTGGAATGGGCAGTGACAATGCTGCCCTGTCATAGACTGACCCTCTGCATGTATAATGTTATGATCAGACCCTGCTGTGTTTTAAAGCTTAGACAAGAAAACAAGGATCAGAGGTTCATGATTGAAGATTGATAAGAATGTGTTTAAATCACTTGTTGCTGAACTTCATAATGTGCTTAAGATTAAGCAGTTAGTGATTCCTTTGAGTCTGAGCCTATGCATATGAGAGGTCTTCAGAGTCAGAGGTAGAAAGAATCCCTCTGAATCTACCAGTGCCTTTTCTCTCTAATCCTGAAGATGGCTGTGGCATCACACTATTGCCCAAGGACTGTTTCATGCTGCATTCCAGCAGATGATGATTGAATCATCATCACCTATTCTGCTCCTATCCCCCACTCCATTACCCTCTGTGCTGAAATGGGAGCCTCTAACACGAAGTTTCCTCAAACCAAGGCTGTGGATGGCTGTTCTCTTCTCGATCCCAATGGTGGGAAAGGCCCAGCTTTTCTTGTTGCTTCTCCAGAGCTGCTGGCTGAGCTGTGCGTATATGTTTTATCCTAAATGAGCAGGACAAGCAAACTGCTCTTCAGCAGTTTAAGATGACATCTGATGGCACAGTAGCTTAGAGTGCACTTCCAAGCATCCCTTAACTGCCCCATTAAACTGGCTTTACAATATTTTCCCTTCCCTGTATTGCAAAGCATCACAGTAGAGCCTTAGGATTTCTTAGCCCTTGGATTTCCATGAACGAGCAGACAAAGGGAAGGGGAGCAGACAACTATTGGGTGTCAAGGGCTTGGCTGTAAAAGAGCAGTTGTGGGTGGATATGTGGATAGGCAGGTTAAATGCAGCAGCAGAAAGGATTTAGATTTCACTGCAAGGTGATGGAATGGCACCAAGCTGTGATGGTGTATCTGAGAGGGGCTCCATTCATCTAACAAAGCCCATGTACTGCACTTTGCAGGCAGGCAATACTGCAATACAGGCAATGGGAGACCAAATCTAACCCAAGAACCGTCTCTTATCTTCTTCCCTTCAAGCCAAGGTGACTTGGTTTATGTTGAACATAAATATAGCTTCGCCATGTGTCTTCTTTCAAACATCAGCAGGTGCGAGGTCTTCTAGTTCTGTCATAACATTGGGTTATGCACCAAAGAAAAGTCAAAGCTAGACTCCATAGCATCCTCTGTGGAGCCTTGAGCCTGAGAGGTAACCCCTCTGACAAATTTCAGCCACTTTCCTGTAACAGAGCTGGCCTATTTTCTTTGAGCTATTTTTGGCTGTTCTTTAGAGATATATGTGGTAGAGGAAGATAATGAGAACAATTAAAGAGGAATTTCAAGTTGCTGTGCTGGAGGTAATGGAAAGAAGGTGTCATGATATGATTGTGCAACAGCCTCACATTTTAGGTATTACTCATGGCAGAACGTGCTGTGAGAGGACTCAGTACCTGGGTAGAAGGGTCATTGTGGCATGTCACAGCATCCATGATGTATGTAGCAAAGATTGCATCATAAGGCTGAGCATTACCATTAAAAAGCATCTGAAGAGCCTTTAAGTGGGAGAAATCCATGTGGGAAGGCCAGCTGGTTTTCACATGTGGCTTTTCCCAGAATATATCAGATCAAAATAGTTACAAGTTGAATCCCCCAGTTTTTCTCTGTGTTTGTTGGGAACACAGTGCACTAGATTTGAAAACAATTGATTTCATGCTTTGTGACCAGGCTAGTCAAAAAACAGCTACAAATGGGAAACTGAGAAACAAAGGCAGGGCAGGAAACAGTGCTGAGCTCTCAATATGACCCTTTAAATTGAAAAAGCTATAAAAGGCTGGCATAGATTTCATAAACAAGGGAGTTGGGGAACAACACAGTTTGAAAGCATCATTGTCTTTTGTCAGATTTTTATTGACAAATCTTTTTCCTGGTATGTTGCCTCTGTATGAGAAATTAAAGCAACCGCTTAGATAGTGTTATTTGACAAATATTGTACCAATGGATCCTGTTAAGAAAACTCAGTAGGCAAATTCCTTTTCTCATGCAGGTTTTTTTCCTCTGATCTCTCATTCTCCCCATTTCCAAGTGCCCTAAGCAGGAACACTCAGAATCACAGAATATTCTGGTTTGGAAGAAACCCACAGGATCATCCAAGTTGAACTCCAGGCCCAACACAGGACAGCCTCAAGAATCACATCATGTGCCTCTTAGCAAGCTCTAATGTGCATATGGAGAGGTGATGTGAGAGAAAGATGCTGATGACCATGACATCTGAAATTATTTTATGGCTTCAGTAGACCACAAGTATCATCAAAGTTTGTGCTGACCTTGCTCTATTCAGTGCTCTAGCCTGAGCATACCTCTTGCCTGAGCAGGCTCAGATGTTGCATCAGTGTCCTCTAGTAGCGCACAGAACTCTTTTTACACCAGTTAATTGAGTCTAACTACCCCTCTTGGCAGATGAGTGAGTACCAGCCCCACTTTACATCTAGGAAGAGTGGGAGGGGAAAGTGGCTTGACCCAAGTTTAATTGACAACCAGTGTGAGCAATGTCAAATACCCTGTTTGCCTGCACCTGAGTCCTGTGCATGCAGAAATGGTCAAGTTCCTTGGAGAGGAGTTAACTCTTAGGCTAACATTCCGTGTTAGATATTATATTGCATGTTGGGTGCCAGGTAATGTGTTGAGAAATGCACGAGGGGAGTGGGCTCAGGGGCACGAGCTGCATTGCCAAGGAGAATAACAGTGCTAGGGACATGGTAGTCAGGCAACAGGCTCCACTGGCCTGCTGAGCGCTGGCAGGAGGACAGCCTGGGTAGTCTGATGGCAAAAGGGATGCTGGCCTCATTTCAACTGCTCAGTCTGGCTGCATCAGTGCCCTGGTTGGTATTTCCTTCCTTCTCCTCTCAAGAAAAGACAAGATAATTTGAAGCAAAAAGCCAAGACTTTGCCCTCTGGAGGGATTCCAGGGCTGCAGATGGACCGGGCTGTTCGCAGGGCTGCTGGAAAGCAATTACATTTGCAGTTCAGGGGAAGGGAAGAGGAGGAGGGAGAGTCACTGAACTGACAGCAGGGATAAGAAGGTAGCTCATTAGCACATCATCTTTTCTGCACCCTTCTGTGTGGGAGCAGATCTCCATATGATGACATTCAGAGTCTGGCAGGAATGTCATCCTGGAACTAGTAGAAATTTGTCTGCAAGAAAGTGTGAGCAAGAGGGTTTAAAGAGATCAAAAGTGAGTTCCTCTGTGGTCCAAAGAGCATAAAGGTTCATCTTTAAAGATTGTTCTCAAACTTCACCACCAGCTGCTGATCTGGAATATGAAGACAAAGTGTGGAAGTAATGAGGTATTCATTAAAATGAAAAATACAAAAAACCCACAAACAAACTAACACCTCCCCCCCATCCAAAACAAAGACCCCAAAACTCAGAAAAACCCCAAACCAACCAATCAAAACATCCTCTATGGTGGATGAGTTTTTAACTGAACATTAGAATTAGAGAGCTATTCATACACTGAGCAGGTACTTGAGCTTGGAGAATTCCAGCAGAAGCCATGCAAAAAACATTCTCTTTATGGCATTCAAAACAATTTGGAGAGCAAGTCCTGTGTCAGTGACAGTGGCTGTTGGAAACCCCACAGTACAGTAATAAAGATATAATACACTTAATTATGACCTAAAGGGTGAATTCCTTGCGGACTTGTTCAAAAGACTCATGTGACTGCTTAACAACACTCCCATCCCCTGAGCAGCATCTGCATGGTCCCACAGGAAAAGATCAGAAAAAGCACACCTGTTCCCTAAAGGAAAGTTGAGAATGGGAAATGTGTGTGTCTCACACCAGGCAAGCAAGAAGTCTGTGCACTGAGTCCTCAGTGGCAGAGCTTTTTATGAAGATTTCTGTTTGCATGTGAATCTATTGGTGTAGGGATCTTGAGTCCTTCTGTTGAGACACAGATAAAGGGGCGAAGAATGAGCTCATGCCGAAAGCTTTTGAAGCCAGTGAAGCACCAGGTAAACACCGACCCTTCTTATTTTCTCTTAATTCTTCTGTCTCCTCAGTATAAATCTTGTCCAGCTGAGAGCGGAGGAGCAGGGGTGCCCGCAGGACCCACAGCGCCATGCTGTGGTAACACCTCTCTCTGGACAAGCAGTCGGCTCCAGCAGCGCGGGTTTGCAGCCATAGGGAATCCCTTCAGTAGTGTCTATTCAGGGCTCTCTTCGTGTCAGTGCAGCAGCTCTGCCACTTGCTTGGGCACATCCCACACGGTGCTGAGTGACTGCAAGGCGGAGAGCAGGACTGCAGAGAGTTGTTTTTCAGTAATGGTAACTCTTGCCTCCACGGACAGAGGATCTCCAAGCACTGCACAAACCTGCTGTAACCTACAGCGGATAAACAATGTGTGATGGAGAACATGGTGGACAGAGAAACAGGGGATTCTGCAGAGGGCAGCTGCAGAGACTGTACAGTAGGAGCTGGGAGAGAAGAGAGGGAATGGATCCCTAACCCTGAATCCCTCTCATCCTGATTTACACAAATGTAACTGTTGGAGTCAGTGCAATTATATTAGTAGGAAAGCCGGCTGAGAAATAAAAAAAATTAGCTCCATGTCACTTCACCAGTTGTTCTTTGTACTATCAGCAAAGCTTTCTTCACACTCCAGAATGCACTCCATCCAGCTTACAGGAAATTACATGCTGCAACTGTTTAGCAATGCTTTTTATATAAAACTAAAGCAGAGGACAAAAGGCGAACACAAGATGTGTGCATAAAATACTGCTCAGGTTAATGCAAAGGCATTTTGAACCTGATAATCATTCAGCTCTGCAAAATTACAGCTGAGGCTGCTCAGCACCCTGAAGGCAGACGTGTGCCTGCATGAAGAGGGCTCTCTTTCATTTGGCAACTGCAGCCCTGTGGCATTAGCTGCCACAGGATACAGGGGGACAGCTGGACTAACAGTGGTAAACAGAGGTGGTGGATGTGCACCTAGAAAGATACAGAGAAGCATCCACCCTCCTGGGAAATGGCTGATCTCTGCAGGTCTGGGGTGGTGTCTTCTCCTGAGGTATCTGTCCTATGTGGCTGCCTAGCAGTGCCTTGAATGCCTCTGCGTCTCCAGAACGTGACTCAAAAAGGTTGGAGAGCTGCAGCTAGTTACTCAGGAAGGAGGGAACAGGCTCTGGAGCAATGAAACAATAGTGAAAGAGAAGCAGAGGTAGACAGTGAGAAATCCTTTTCAAAGTAAATGTACACAGTGCAGCTATTTGCTATGCCATTCTGACACCTTTTCAGAGAATCTCAGAATGTTTGGGTTAGAAGGGACCCTAAAGACCTTCTAGTTCCAACTGTCCTGCTGTGGACAAGGACACCTTCCACTAGACCAGGTTGCCCAAAGCCCCATCCAGCCTGGCCCAGAACACTTCCAGAGATGGGGCACCCATTTTTGGTCAGGCTCTGCAACTGCCTGCTGCAGAGTTCACCCTCTGCCTCTCACATTCCCCATCAGGTATTGTTATCTAATTCTGGTGTAGGCTTACAAATACCCCTTAAACTGCTCCAGCTGCCCTTTCACTGATATAATTCCAGCATGTGTGTGAACCTGAGAAAAGGAAAACTAAAGCTAACCAGCCACACCCACAACATCAGTGCTGCAGAACTGACTGACTGTGCTGGACCCTGAGGGGTTCTGGTGACATCTTTAGCCACGCCTAAAGAAGCACATGGTCTGCCCTTCCCATGTGCCTCCAGGCTGCCGTGGGGGTCAGGCTTTCTGAGCTTGCAGTCCCACTGACAGGAGTGCTGCCTCTCCTGCAAACCTTCGGAAGGCCTATACTCCATGGCGTCTCTCCCTGTTTGCCTTGGAGGCACTGATTAAATAGCTGTATGTTAAGGAGCCTCTGACAACAAACACAGTGCTGCATGTACAGGCTGCTGTTTGGATTCCTGGCCCCCGAGGGCTCCAGTGCTGCCAAGGACCCTACTGCTGCTGAAGCAGGTGTACAGGTGTCCCTAAAGCAAAGGGGCAACTGAGAAAAGCAGAAAGCTTTTCTGTGCCTTCAAAGCACCAACTGCAGGGTGGTTGTGCTGCAGCCTTCTGGATCAGCTATTTTCAGCAAGTTTTGTGATAGTGGGCTGGGGAGAGATGTGCTGTCTCCCACACAGTGTTAGCCTGTCTTTTGTCACTGAGGAGCTCCTCCTGGTGCTACAGCTGCAGCCCACCAATCCAGCTCATGGCCAGGGAGAACACCTGAGGAGGGTCCTGGGGTGGGAATCTGGTACTGAGGGGGAATGATGCTGTTTGTTTTCTCCCTGTGCCTGCTGCTCTGGAGTAATGCTCCCCATCTGGAGCTGCAGGCTGAAGCTGAAACATGAGCAGTGACTTTCAGAGAGATGCCCTTCCTGGCTCTGCACACTACCACTGAATTAATGTCTGTTAGCTGATGTGCTGCATCATGTGCCATGCAGAAATTTGTCACTGAAGGCCAGGGTATAAAACTTCCCTGATCCCTGTGGGCTTTTGAAAGGGTAGAGTTTAGTTTGTCTCCTAGAGCTTAGAGAGGGTGTTAACATTGAGTCTCATTGAAAATGCCTGAATTGCCTCCCTTGGCTGCTGGGGAATGTTCTGATACCTTGTCTGTACTGTAATGTGGGTTTGGGTGCCACACACCCTCCTCCCATGACTCCAACCTGACCCTTGAAGGCAGTGTTTTGCAGTGCCTCAGTGCACTTTCCATGGTCACTTGTGACCTTGCAATTGGGGTTCCAGACCTGTGCAAAACCTTTTAACTATGTTAAAAACCCCATTTTGGCCAGACATCTGCAAACTGTGACCATGCAATGATGCATCTGTACTCCCAATATTAGGAAGGGATCCCTGCAGCCAAAAATCTTGCAATATTTACCCTCTGTTAGCCCCACTTTTCTGTTCCCCACTAACCACAGTGCACAGGGACAGAGCTTGGTGTGCCTTCAGTTCCTACAGACGCACAGTTCTGCTCAGTTAAGGTGCCTTGTGACAGGGAGATGTAGTCTGCCACCTACCCTGAGCAGCTGCAGGCTCAGGCTGTGCCGACCCTACAGACCCCTACTGGCTGAACAGGGCTGCTTAGGGAGGCTGTACCTCCGGATCCCAGGGGCTGCAGGGCTTGTGGAACTGCTGCAAACACACACTCCCTTTTCCTGCTGCTCTCCCCACTCTCTGGTACAGATGAACGTGCTCGGCTTTCCCAAGACAAAATCTGAGTGCAGCAGCTTGGCCATGGTGAGGAGCTCCTTCCACACCAGCACTCTCTCCACTCTCAGATGCTGCCAGTTTGGATTCACCTGGCAGGATCCATTCCTCTCCAGCCTGTTTCCAGCAGCGTGCCCCAGTTACTCAGTGTGGGAGAGCCTATTCTAAATGTAATGCACAGAAAGTGCCCTGCTACCGTTGCCTGCTCAGATTTCTCATAAGAGCCCTCAAATGGAATGATCATAAAGCTTTATACTGCAAGGGGACCACTCGTAGTGGTACAGTCTTATTGCCAGGTGTTTTAGTAAGAAAACACCTAGTACCAACAGGCACATTGTGTTCATTCAGGGTCAGCTGGGGAAATCAGCTTTTGTTTTTATGTTATAGATCAGTTATTGCCACTTCCATGTCTTCACTTTTCAGTTTAGAATGCCCAGGGTCTTTCCAGTGTTGCATCTGTGAAACACCTAAATATTATGAAAGATGCAGCAAAGGACAAGTCCTTCCTCAAATACTTTACAGTTTAGTCTGAACAGGCAAAAGGTGAAGGAACAAGAATGTTGCTTTTTGTTGTTTTTTTTTTTTTTATTTTTACATACTGTAAGTGAGATGTATGGAAACAAAAGGCTGCAGCACAGCTTAAAAGTACCATACCCCTGTTGCTTGTCTGCAAAGCTATTTTTTTTTCTTCATATCTGAGAAGTGGTGACACAACAGAGTAAGTAACTGGCAATATATATTAGCTGGGTCAGGCCCTGAACTGGGTACTGGAGGGGTAGGGACACCTACTAAGGCCCCTTATGAGGGGAAGGGACACCTTCTAAGGGCCATGAGTTCCTTGGGTGCTTAAACAAGGGTGTAAAGAGTAGTAGGAGGGAGGTTTTCTTCCCACCTAAGCCAGGGACCTCACCTCAGCTTTAGAGGCTGTGACATTCAAGGAGAGACTGAAATGGCTCAGCTGCCTCAGGTACCAAAATAAGACTAGGAACATCACTTTATTACAAGTAATGAGAAAATACATTAATAAGCCCTGGAGTGGAGAAAGGCATAACCAGAAGTGTCTGGATGTTGAAAGCAAATTCAGTGATGGAAGTGGAAGCATTTCTACCACAGGGGTGATGAGGCACTGGGACTCACTGCTGGAGACCACATTAATCCCTTGTACTCTGATGCCTTCATGTGATTTCCCACAGTGTTTTGCTTTAGGCAGCTCAGTGCCAGGTGTCTGAGCAAGCAGAAAGTCCAGTGGCAGAGAAGGTGTCTGTAGAGACGGGCCCCACAAGTCCCTCATGTCACCACCGTCTCCATCCAGCTGACTCATGCTCTGCAGGGTACCTTGCTGCCTTCTGCTGGCTTGCAGTAAAACCCTGGGAATTATCAGCACTTCGTTTTGTTCTCTCCCACTTTATGGAATGTGTGAGACCCACTTCTTTAACTTGGGACTGGGCACCCACGTGGGAAGGGAGCGGGAAGGTGACTGTGGGGAGAGGGCTGTACTTCACATGGCAGCCAGGAGCACCCTCTGCCACCAGGACAGTGTCCATGGTGGTGTTTCCGTATCAGTCGAAATGGGGGTGCTGGGAGGCTGGTTCAGGCCTGGGAAAAGCAGTTGGCACGGTCATAATCAGGCAGGAAACGGGAAATGGTGTTGTGAGGTAACAAACAGGAAGCGCTGATGGCGGCACAGCGCGGCCCAGTGAGGGCTGCAGCTGAAGGAAAACGCTGCGAGGGAAGTGGCGGAGCAGCGTCTGCTCTGCATGGCCCTGCAGCAGGCTCGCCGTGCCCAGGGGCTGTTTATCCTTAGCAGCTACTTGAACAATAAGACCAAACCGGTGAAGGCTTGTTTACACTTCCGCGGCCATGAGGAGGCTGAAGGATATGAGCGAGCCCTTCCAACATCCTTCTAAGCCGCATTAGCAGTAACAATTCCACCTCACATGTCAGGAGAGAGAAACGGCCAGCCATGGAAATGGAGACCTCCTCAAGGACATGTAGGGGTTAAGTGTCTGCATCCCACTCCCTTCACTGCCTGCTCCTCAAATTCATGCTTTAGGATGCCTCTTGCACAGCTCAAACCATCTTAAAAGCAGTTGTCAGGTTTCAGTTAATGACATTGACCCTTCCAAGCGTCATCCTTTCCCCCCAGTTAGTTCAGATGCCTCTCCAGGAGCAAAGACTGGAAGGATCTACCTTTCTCCATGAACCCTAGATAAGTCACACGGTTGGCTTAAACAAGACGCTTCACGCTTGGATGGCTGCAGTGAGGTGAGATGAATCTGCATCTGCTGGAGATGACTGAGAGCAGATTGTGCAGCAACTGCCAAAAAGGCAAAGAAATTCTTCCTCCTCATGTTTGAAAAATGTGCATCTGATGCAAGGGTTCCTTAACATTACTGTCTCCACAAAAAAGGAGATTTTTGGAATTATAAGAACACAGGTCTTTCTAGCTCTTCCTAGGATGTAAGTGAGCTCTACCTCCAGAAATCTGGACAGGCATTGCGAATTGTAGCTTTGTTTTGAAGAACTTCAAAAACCTCCCCCTCAGCAGCTTATGGCAAACATAAATACCATTAAAAGCATGAAAATCAGTGTAATCTTCATTAAAGGAGAGGGTTGGGAGGAAGAAAAGAGCCTCTGTACTATAAGGAGACATGAGAGGATGGGAAACTATTGATGAAGAAACTAACACCACGACCTGGTGGGCTGAATTGAAAGAGGGGATTAGAACAAGGCCATTTCTTTTTTAATTACCACGCTTTTATCTCATGTGGGTTTTTACCCCCCAGATACATGTTGTTCAAATTATCTTTTGTTTCTTTGTTGACAATCTTCCAGAGAACAAATGAGTTTATGATCAAGAACAAAATGCTTTGGCAACGCTTTGGCATTTTCTGCCAAAGCAGACAATGTAAGGCAAATATTAAACAGTGTTAATAGAGAAGTACTTTCAAATGCATAGTGATTCATATCTGCACCAGGAATTTCAGCCCTCCTCACAAATGTGCCCCAGTACAGGGATCATCAGAGCTCTTGCATGATGCCAGGAATGGCCAAATCCTGTTCTGACTGGTGAAGGCCTCTCCAGCTATAAATCTAACTCTCAGCAGATCTGTTTGGATGTTAAATACAACTTAGTTCAATTTCATTTATAAAAACACACATGGTGTCTCTGTGACCTTCTAGGTAGTTAGTTAAAAATATAATCACCAAAACCACTGTGAAGCCAGCAACAATTCAACAAATAAGCTATAAAGTACAGCTAAAAGATGTCATCACCAAACAGCCTCTCCTCAAACTGCATGATTTCCTCCATTAAATGTGTATTTGCAAAACATGATTATGAGCAAGGTGCTCCTTTTGAACCTTGGGACTCTCCCTGGGGATGACCTGATCTTCATGCTGAGCACCTGGCAGGGTGGGTTGGCTGCAGGGATAGATGGAGTCTGAGCACTGTCTCCAACTTAGCTGGCAACAGGAAAGACAGCATGCTTGCAGAGGAAATGAAGAAGGATTAAGCCCTTCCATGGTGGTTATGTACTATGCTGCTATCTCTGTGGGAGGCAAGTCCATCACTATTGTGCAGTCTGTGGAAGAGGCAAGGTAGTCATGGGATCATCTGTGTTATGCGGGTCATGCAACACCCAGGGCTATGTTATCCCAGGTGTAGACCCCTCTGTGTGCCTCAGCTGTAGGTGTCCACTCTGACATGACATGTCAGACCCAGCCAGAGGAGAGGATGGTGAGATGGAGACTTGGGCAGCAGGAGTTATTTTCCAATCCATTCCATGTCCTGCACTTTTAAACTTGACCCACTTTTCCTGTCCAGGGGAGCACTCCTGCAGTGTGGGGAGCTGCACAGAGCCTGTCACCAAGTTCCTCAGGGACACGTGTGGAGTGCTGCTGGCAGGCAGTGAAGACCTCTGGGTGGCAGTGACTGCTGGGTCAGTTGTGTAAGCAGATCAGTAGTGTGTCTCTTTCTCTTTGTGTCTCCTGAGGGGTGAAAAGCTCATTGGAGGGGACAGCTGATGTATCTGAGAATGGAGCACCTCTGGGAAGCTGCTGGTCTGTCATCAAGATCTAAAAGGGAGGAAACAAGGGTACATTCCACAAAGTACAAAGATCCTTGGAATCAAATGCTGTGAGTGGAACAGTTGCATTGACATGTGAAATTATTGCTGTGTACACAATCAATTACCTGATGGACCAGAGAGTTCCATCCTAACCCTGCAGCATGACAGACCACTGTGCTGCAGAAATATGCCCCAGCACTGTGCAGGGGAAGAGGAGCAAGGATGGCAGTGGTAATGCCCAGCAGAGGCAGCAGAAAGGGTAGCTTTATGGTGCTGGGTCACACCGTTTCCCAGAGAAGGTGTGAGAGCAGAGTAGGATGGTTTAGAGCAGATGCAAGAGTGATTAAGGAGAAATCTCACTGCTTTGGGTGTCACTGGCCAACCTGCCAGCTCTGGGAGCTGAACTGGCAAAACTTAAAAAGAGAGAGCTGGACTTAGAGAGGGAGAAGCACAATGAGGGCAGGGAATCTTGGTGGAGAGGGTGTAAAATTGAAGTTGTGAAAACAGTGAAGTGTGGCAGAGGGCCACTGAGTGATGTCAATTCTCTACAACTGGAGTTTGGATTGAGAGCAAAATGTGCTGGGAGTGTCATATTTGCTGCGTAAAAGCAATGTGTATTTATGGGTCAGGTAAGGGAGATAAGGGAGGCAAACACAGATACGTAACTGTCACTTAGGCTGCTGGAGTGAGGGCTTGCTAGTGACCTACAGTGCCTTTCTCATTTTAGCATAAATTAATGAAAGGAAAGACTGAGGAGCAATGAAAATACCTGATATGCATTTTTACAGAGATAGTTTCATCTGTTGGACTAGGTGGCTGCAATTGCACAATAACTAATTGACTCTTCCTCCGCAGCTCTTTCAAGGCTGAAAGCTGTTGCTGGTCAAGTGCATGTCCTGTATCGACCCCAAGTTCTACAAGCATCCCTCACCTCCACTACTTTAAGTAAACTCTGTGCCCTGTGCTGTGTCCTGCTGCATGTTGTCTCAGCACCAGTGGATGCTATAGCTACGGGTATATCCCGGCGTCTGTCTCCCTTCAGCAGCGGAGTTGTCAAAGAGGAAAATGATGTAGGGCTGGAGCCGAGCATGAAACAACTCAGGGGAAGCACTGCCTGAGGCAGTACCCCTCTCACTCATCCCAGCTCCAAAATTACTTAGACTGGAGTTCTCTGCATGGCTGTGGAAAAGTTTTTAACAGGTGCTAATACAAGGAAACATGCAAGAGTTTCTCTGAAGCAGAGGCCGTCCTTAAAATTGTTGTTTTGTCACATGGCTTTCAAGTGAATTTGTGAAGTCTTTTAAAACTGAATTACAAGTTCAGCTGCAGTCCTTGAGCCAAATCCATAATCTTACCATAGTTACTGCAAGTTATGCTGAAAGCAATAAATTGTACAGTTTGGTCTGAGAAGTCTATAAGCTTGTCAAGAGTTTGTTAAGAGAAAAGGCACTGCTTAGCACAATATTTTGGTCCTGACATGGTCTATGGTCCTCAAGAGGAATCTCTGAAACTGAGGTGGAGGAGTCTTTACAGCCGGAAGGATCCCATCTCCTCCTGGTGAATTCCCACACTGTGGCTCAGAGATGTACTCACCTGGGGGGGCCAGGCTGCTGAGCAGTCAGAGCACAGTGGCCCTTGGTGAGGAAGGTTTTGGCCAAAGATGTGGGTCAGATCCAGGTCATATTATGTGTCCAGTTAACTTTCTTGTGGTTTCTTTGGCAAGGACTTGGGGATGTGCACACGTGCAGGGATTCACATATGCTTTTCATGTCCCCCTGTGTGGAAGTAGGCACTGCTCCTGTTTTTCCTGTGTAGGATCTGTGATCTATTCCGGTAGCTGCATCGTGCAGTGCTGCCTCCAGTAAATATTCACAGATTTCCTTGTAAGATGATGCTTTTTTTTTCCTCTCTCCTGTGTGGATACACAAAGGCATGTGTTGTAGCTGCTTTACCCCATGGGATCTACATAATCAGGTCCACAGGTTTTAATGGATTTCAACTCCTTTCTGTCTATGGGTACAGTTTCCTGTCATGTTTTGAGCAGGAAGAGCTGAGTCTTTTTTTTTCTTAGCATTCCTGCTTGCCTAGGCATTGGGAAGAGTTCTCTGTCTATTTTCCTGTTTGATTTTTGTGTGTGTTTTGTTTTAAGCAGGACAGAGTGCATGTGTGTATGTAATCCATGTGCTCAATTAAGAGAGGCATCTGTTGGGTTTATTTCACATTGCCGAGGAAGGACTGCAAGCAGGGAGCATCTGCTCAGCTTTTTGTCAATGGCTTGTTTTTCATAATTTGCTCTACAGGGTGAATGTTTGGGGAGGGGGAGGTGGCTTTTTATTTCTGAGTTTCGTCTTAAATTTATTTTTATGGTAGCTGGGGAAATTGGCTGGGATTTGAAAGTTAATTTTGCTGTGAAAAGGTCTAAAGAGGGAGAAACAAAACCATCCAAAGTAAACAGTATTTATGTAACCCTAATAATACACTCAGAAGGACCCTTATGAATCGTTATTTGCAGTATTTTAATGACTTCTTTTTAATGAAGTAAAAAGAATTTGTAATGGTGCTTTTTAAATGTCACTGGGGTTTTTAATTTTTCATTTTTTGAAAAAAAATAGCAAATTTTGCTTAGATTTTATTTTGGGGAAAGATAGGAAAGGCATCCAATATTCAGATGATTTTTTGGCCCTTTGTCAACAACAACAAAACCCCCTGATTTTAAAATAGAGCAGCAGTAGTTTCCTGTTCTTATAGTTTTGCTTTTGTGCACTCAGATCTTGGCGGTATTGCACCTAGCTGATTTAGTGAGAGACTTAATTGCCTGTAAATGTATGTGCTTCAAAGGCTACTAAACCTGCTGGGAGTGTTTATACAAGTGTGCTTTTTACACTTTTTTTTGTGGAAATGTCCTCCAAAAGGGCTATAGAGGATAATGACTTTGTGATGCCCCGGGAGGACACAGCTGCTGGTGTAGTGGAGGGGACTCCGGAGGAGAAAGCCTGAAACTCCCTCTAATCCCACAAGTGAAAGACAAATCTTACCCTTTGCAATCAAACAAACAAGGATACAATCTTACATGTGTACATGTAGATGCTGTGCCAGAGTAACCTGCGGACAAGATTTGGATCTTATTAAAAGTGTTTAAAGAAATAGGATTAAAAAAGATGGTAGTAGTGTTTTGTTCTGTAAGTGAACCCCAAGACAATGCATTTATTAAGCCACTTTGAAATGGTATTAAATCTGCATCTTTGGTGTCATGAGTTGTCAGGGGAGAGGAAGAGTGAAGCATTAATAAAAATAACTTTCCTGACAGTTTAGTCCCACACATAGCAAGAGAATGTGTGTATATATATATACGTGTGTGTATATATGTAATTTAAATATTATCTATCACAATATAAATATGTATAACATTTCAAAATGTCAGATGAGTGGCACTCAGCTGAACAACTTTGCTGACATGTGTTAACACTAAAACTTTTTTATAAAAAGCAGCTGATATCATTTGGTGTGCACAATGAAAATGCAGGGACCAGGCAGGCGAGGTTACTTCTGGGGGTCTTCACTAACTTTGGCTGTCACAGAATAACGTGTCAAAGGACAAACCACAACTTTGTAGTAGCAGGAAAGTATTTTCATTGCTTGAAAAAAAAATAAAATTCAAACTTTGTCATCACATTAAAAACATTACATGAGAAGTAATAAACATATTTACACTTCTGTTTTGATTATAAATATACATTATATACAAAATAATGTTATAAAACGTAGAAAGTTCAGTGCTTCTGATTTTTTTTAAATTACTGAAATACTAGTCTTCAAAATAAACTACAAACAGACAAACTAAAACCCATATTATTGATTTCTGAAGGTCATCTTCAAAATGGTCCTACATGGTAAGAGCAGAAGGTCAGTAGTGGGCAAAAGGAAGGGGTCTTGTCTGCACAGTTCAAGGGAGTAGATGGGCTGGTCCAACAGGCTTTACAAGGGCAGGAATATCGCTGTCAGAGAGATAGCACAGTCCGGGTTTCCTCCAAGAGATCTTGTTTCTCCCTCCTCATTCTGCCCCGTGCCCTGGTCTCATTCATGAGTGTCACGGCACTTTCCACTGGGGTGTCCGGTATTATTGCTGTAAATATGTATAGAAAAAAGGAGCTTCTGCCCGCCTCTGGCTGCCAGGGACAGACACAGCATATTTTCCATGTAGCACTCGGTGGGTATGAAAGAAACAGGATGAGCCTAAAACCTTCTAACTTTAATCTCCACCTTCTTGGCAGAGGGCATCTCAGCGAGTGCTTCACTACTGGGCATTTAGAACCAGGATGAAGAACAAGAGTTGGAGTTTTGCAACCAGATGGAGAAATGGTGGGGGGAGTAAGTAGGTTGTGTCACACTGCTGCTGCTTCTTCAGAAAGTAACAGCTGCAATTTTGAGACTATTTGCAGTAAAAGGTGGCACCTAATTCAGAAACACTACATAAACCCCTGAATTTGTGTCAAAATAAGGCCGGGGAAAGAGAATGAGGAAGGAGAAGAAAAGAAGTAATGTCTATTCACAATCACTGGTAGTGCAAAGGGCATGAAAACAGCTGAGACAGCTCAGCACATAAAGGTTCTAGGAGCTGATTGATTTTAAACGCATTTGTAAGGCCTTATATAGAGCTGGGATCACCTCCTCCCTATTAATGGGGACGAGGCAGTACACATTCCTTATCACAACTTCCCCAAAAATCATGTTCCACATCGTAGCTTGAGTCAATCAGTTCTCCAAAGCATCACCAAATGAGTTGACATGTAAATTCGGTTTTCCTCTTTCCTCCTCCTCTCACCCCTTACACAGTCTCCAGTACATGCAGCAGGAGAGAGGAGATGCAAATGGATGTTTAGCAGGAAGAATCAACTACCTCTGCCCAGTACTGTTCAGGTAACTGCAAAAAGAGCAGTCAAGTTTCTGTTTGGGCTTGTTAGATTCTCTTGACACATTATAGGCACTTTTTAAACCCAGAAAATATTAAGACCTCATTTATACTGTATCCATTATCTGCATAGCAATGTGTCTTGCTTCGCACCTTCCATGGCAACATCTGTGACAGTTATGTGCCTCCTTATCTACCAGCACCTCCCATAACCAGAGTTCTGGAAAGCCAGGGGTCTGTCCATGAGGAACTGGCCTCAGCATCTTTTAAAACACTAACATTTTTAACCTCTCTCTTCCCTCTGCCTCCCCTTTTCAATAGCAAATGAGATTTCTGGTATCAAACTTCAAACAAGGGCAGTCAGAACAAAAAGGTGTATTGCATCTTTCAGTAAATTCACAGTCTGTCCAGTTCACTCAGTTCCATCCTCCGCCTGAGAGCAGCAAGTTGCATGTAATTAAAAACAGTCCAATCCAGTTCTGAATTGTAAACAATGCAGCAGGAACGTCCATCTACTGGCATCATCAAATCTGAGGTGCAAATGGTCTGATGTTCAGTCTTATACCTGTCAGGATATAAAATAACACCAGGAATGAGAAGGAATTACAGAACGCAGAGTAGTGCAGAACTAACAAACTACAATTCAGCCATGTCAAACCAAAGCAATTTATGCCAAACATTACTGCAGTTTAACTCTCAGTGTTTAATATTTTCAGTTGGGTCCAGAGGCAAAGAATCACCAGCAAAAAAAAAATAGTCAGCAGTGTGATAAGTGGCCTCTCTACCCTGGCCTCAGGGGGAGAATGCTTACAAACCTGGGTGCTTAACATTAGGGATCTGTTAAAAAAGTACATGGTATAGTTAAATAGCTTGTGTTTAGAAGCATTAAGCCTGAATGCTGTAAAGAAAAATTATAGGGGTTGTCATTGTGAAAACAGAATCATTTCTGGAGATGCCTAATGTAAATTTGGGAGCCTAGCTTTGCTCAGCAAGATCTTTGAAGATACAGTATTTAGGTCACTTAATGCGAATGAAGCATCTAGCTGTCATTTGTATCTCTGAATCCTTTCACTTAGTCTTAAACTTTTAATATTGTTGGTTGACTTGTGTTCCAGCTTGCTTTCAAGGGGAAATCTGATATCCACCTTGGAAAGGGAGATTGAATCCTGCAGATCTAACTTCACAGATCACTGCTGTATAGCACAGCAAGCTTCTCTTCCTACAGGTTGA
The DNA here is from genome assembly GCF_000277835.1 of Geospiza fortis. Taxonomy (NCBI): domain Eukaryota; kingdom Metazoa; phylum Chordata; class Aves; order Passeriformes; family Thraupidae; genus Geospiza; species Geospiza fortis. Next base: position 1,654,246 of record NW_005054312.1, read on the forward strand.
AATTAGTCTTAAAGATGACTACACCAAAGAAGGCGGGTATTGGTTAAAGTCAAATTGCCTTTAACTTCCACTGAGACTTTTTCCAAAAGGCTGGTAGTTCTTCAGGAGCTATTTGGTTCCTCAATATCTGATTTTCAAAGTCTTTAAAGTTCAGTGCTAGGCCTTTCCTTTTTTTGTGTATCCAACTTCTCAGTATAACATAAAAATTGAGATGTTTTTACCAGTAACAGCATTAACTTCTGCTAGAGAGTATTGAGTTGGAGCTTAAATGCTAAGAGGTTGAAATTACCTTATAACAGATTTCCTAAATGGCTGTTATGCCTATCCACTAACACATCCTGCTACCTTCCATCTTCAGCTAGAAATCTATAGCTTTGCCTGTTTCCTCAGAAAAAAGATTATCCATTGTAGTCACAGGAAAAAACATGGCTTTACATCAATGGGCCTTAGAACGATTATTATTTCCATTTTTTTCTGACCACCTATTTAAGAGGAAATAATCCTACAATGTGCTGAATTTTTATGGGCTGATGTTCTGTGTTTTCATCTACCACTGACTTATCTATGCCCAAAACCTCTGGTTTAATAAAGTCAGAGCGGCTTATTTTTTTATTTTCCCCACTGCATGTTCTGTGTGGGCCACAGAAGAGGAGAGGAAAATGCTGGAAGCATCATGATCCCTGGAAATAAAGGAACCTTCTCAGATACAATACTAAAGGATAATTAACCCTTTTACCTTGTGAATTTGTGCCTGTCCACCTCTGTACTTACTTACCTCTGTGGCTATGATGCACTCATTCCGTTCTTCTGTTATCACAAAGACGGACTGGTACATTGAATCCCTCGGAGAGCATATCGCTGATATTCTGCATTCTGGCTTTTCACTAAGGCAGAGCAGAGAAAAAAAGAACATTAGCTGATTACTGACAAACCCAACTCTCAAAACCTACCATGAATATGGAGCGGTGGAACAAGATAGCCATGAAGGTGTGGAAGGGAAGTGCATGGGATCAAGTTTCACACGTTCTGTGTCTGTCAGGATATTATGCTAGAGAAGTGGAAATAAGAGTCTTCCTATGCTCCTGCTATGTCCAACCTAACAGTGGTTCCTCAGAGCCCTCGGTCTAACAACCACATGCAGATCCCAGACAAGATCTTCAGCACATGAATCAGAAGACTGATAAGCCACTGAACACCCGCCCTTTTCTCCTTTTGAAAAAGAGTAGATGTTTTCACTCTATCATTCTTCTCAGTAAGCAGACCATCTTGCCTTCTTACAAAGTGAAATACATATTTTTAATCACTGTTTGCCTTTACTGTTGTTCCTCCAAGATCTACTGAGGAAGGAAACATATTTCTTACTTTCATCACTGGCCTAGCCACTCTGGGTTCCTTCACAGTATCCATACCAGCAGCACCCTGCACAAACACTCAAATCAACTGACTTAGCTAAGGATAGCACTTGGTTATGACACACATACTCCAGTATGAAGATTCCTGGCTTTGATCTGGTTTGTTTTGTATATTATCTGCTTGAAGTTTCTTTTTCCCTCATATGCTCACCTGCTTCTAGACTGATATGAAGATGACTGGCTTTAAGAAAGACTATAATGAAAACTGCATTCTCACCTGTGTAGTCGGAGGGGAGACTTCTCTCCTAAACACTTTTCACTTTTGTAATATTTATCTTCTGGTGTCCCTCTACTTGTCAGGTCTTTTACCAGATTGTAGTCCAGTTTATGGTTCTTGGGTTTGTAGTTTGATTTCTCCAGCCCACAGTCCACTTCAAGGTCTTTATTTTTATTGGTGTTTTTCAGCTGGGAAGCTGGAATGAGATTGTCCTTCTGGAAGTCAGACAGGTTGTTCATTGTCTCCAACTCCTGCTCTGGGTGCATCCTCATCTGCCTGATGACCATTGCTATCATGCAGAACAGTATGAGCAAAGCCACCAGCCCCACCCCCATGGATATAGCAATCCAGGGGACTGGTTTAGGAGGAAGTGTAACAGGCACTGAATAAACTGGCAATTCACAGCGGTTGCCCATGAAGCCAGAAGGACAGTAGCAAACAAAGTTGGCACTATAAAGTCCACTGTAGCATGTGCCTCCATTCTCACATGGCCCAGAAGCACATTCATCTCTGGTTTTGATGTCACAGTTCCTGCCACTGTAGCCTGGCATGCATGTGCAGGTGTAATCGTTGATTAGATCATGACAAGTTCCCCCATTGGAACATGGGTTTCTGGCACAATCATTGATGTTTATCTCACATTTCTGACCAGAGAAACCAGCCCGACAGCGGCACACACGAATCTGCCCAAGGTAAAAGCAACTACCATCTGAGGGGAAAAAAGTGAAATAAAAATTAGTTTGCAATGCACTTCACTCAGAAATCTAAACCTTTCTCTCGTCAGCATGTTATACTACCTCAAGGAGAGAGAGATTATTTTACAAAACCACCGCACATCTAAAAGTTCATTCTACTTTGCCTAATTGTATCACCGCGCCTTAAAATTATGCCCCTTATAAATATGTAATAGAATTAATTTAATTTAATTCTGCCATCTTCCCCACCATATGATAAACCTCATGCATTGTTTTGTTGCATAGAAAATGCCAGTGCAAGTCCCACCCCAGTAAGAGGCTAAAATTAGGGTGGATGCGGAATACAGCGGGGGAGAGGGACTAATGTTCTAGAGGAAGAGTAGAGGTCAGATTGGATTTCTATCACTTCTGCACTGAAAAGCACAAATGAGTCAGGGTCATGAGATTTTTTGATAAAAAGACTCACCATTTGCACACGGGTTGCTTGTGCACCTGTCTACTTTTTTTTCACAGTTAGACCCTGTGAAGCCGAAAGGGCAAACGCAAGTGTAGCTGGCCCCTTGATCCTTTTCCAAGCACGTGCCACCGTTGAAGCACGGAGAATCTATACATGTCAGAGCACTGTGCTCACAGTGAGTGCCATAGTAGCCAGGGGGGCACAGGCAGTGATAACCGTTCTCCATATCCTGCAAAACACAACATTAGGCCACTGTTATTTAATGGAAAGAGATGATAGCTCCCTGCACGTTCAGTTCTGGTCAGCAGCAAGCGCTGTTCAGTCTCCTCTCATCCACAGCCTGATGTGGCAAAAGTGACATCAGGAGAGTAAACAACTGCAGGTTGGACTGTGAGGGATAGAGTTGTGGCTCAGCTGTACGCGGTGCACAGGAGTAATCATGCAGCTACACACGCAGAGCAGATGCAGTTGTAGGGAGCACACAGGCAGCTACACAAAAGCATTGCTAACACAACTACTGTCTGATGGCATCCAGAAGTCTTCCCAGACGTCTTCCCAGAGCAGGGTGGTATGTGTTGACTTCACAGCTGTGATCAGGCCATTTATCCTCAGTATGTGAGCCCTTTTTTATTTCATAAGGGTTTAAGTTGCTTTGGCTTGCCTAAGTCCCACCACTTAAATCGTAACAAACTGTTTCTTCTTTCCAAGGGCTATATGTCCAAGGCCTTGGGAAAAGTTAGGTAGGGTCTTGTGCTTTAATCTAAAAATTGAATTTGCTTTAATTTAAACATGCATCAGATTACATTTGATATCTATAATCAATCAGCCTTTACCAATCCATCATTGGTAAGAATCCATCATTAACTGGATTCAAAAACAGGCTGAAACACTAAACTACGAGAATCCAAAAGTGTGGAATTCTGTTTTGCAGAAAGTTTCAGCTGATTGCCCCCATATTGTTTGACACTATCTTCTCATAGCAGAAAGCAAAATTTTCTTTAATTTACTATTAAAATACAGACTTAGTGCATTTCTGTATGAACAGTGGTTTGAGAAGCTTATTTTTAACAGATATGCTCCCTCATCAACCCTGGATCTTGCCAAGCTCTCATAATGGCTGCCACAGAAACCCAAGGATCAGTTGACCAGTTCTAATCTAGATGATACATCTCCTCCTGTGACAGACTTCCTCCCCCGACACCTCTCGGAAAGGGTTCAGTATGATAGTTGTGAGCGTCAGTAATGAACCCGCGTCCTATCGAATTCCCATTCTGTTGTTACAGAGCCATTGCTGGAAAGGTACACCAGGGCTTGCTGCGCACAAAGGCTTTCCATTTAAAATGCCCCTACCGTGCAACTGCCACCGTTCCTACAGGGATTGCTGTCGCACTCGCTGATCTCGTGTTCGCAGTCGACGCCGGTGAAGCCGGGTTTGCACGCGCACGTGTAGCTGCCCTGGCCAGTGTTCATACAAGTTGCTCCATTTTTGCATGGCCTGTGGTGAGTGCAGTAGTTCAGATCTGCAAAGATACAAGGAGTTAGGAGAACACATCTTTGACAGGTGGGAAAAAAAATACATACAAAAAGGCTGTAGTCAAGAAAAAAGACAGAATGTCCAATGAAGCATTTCATTTTGGTATAGATGGGAATACTGGAGATTGTTATCTGGGTTATTATCAGTCATAATCAGATTACCATCTATCACTTGAGCTCTGAATTTTGAGAGAGCTGGCAAAAATATAACTTTCTTAGTGTTTTGGTATATTGTCCCTTTTTTGTGGACATAAAACTGTTAGTTGCAATTGGATTTAGGTACCAAACTGGAAAATGTACTTCATAAGCATGTGTTCTCCAAAACACACACCACAGCACTATGGCCACATGTGCAGCATGCTACACACTAAAGGAGTGAGCCCCACCTTTAAAAGGTGTGCTCTTAGGCACATTCTAGAAAGGCAGGGAGGAAAAACAAAAGATGTTTTGGCTTTGAGATTTAAACAAACACTAGAAATCTTTTATTGTTTATTTGCTCTTTTGTTATGGATGTTAGTAGATTAAACTGTCAAATGCCCTGCCAAGCTTGACGGTTTCATTTTTTTTTCCTTTAAATTTGAGACAGAGGTTAAGCATAAGTTCATAGGATGTAAGTAAGAAAAGCTTTATTATCTCTATAAATATTATAGAGTAATTTGAATGCAACTGGTTAATAGATAACTATAAGCAGAAAAAAATCTGCAACTTTACTTTTCCTGCTTAATTCAGCCTTCACCATCTTAATCCTATAACTGTCCTGGAAACACTTAGCCTGCTTTGAGCACTTAATGATCTCAGTGCCAGCAGTGCATATATGGCCTTGAGGACATGACTGCTCAGCTGGCTACGGTTCAGTGATTCAGTGGGTTGAATAGGTGGAAGTGGTCTGGTGTACCTTAAAATGGAACCTGTACTTTTCATTCTTGCTTACATGATTTTTCTCTCATGCTCCAGACTTATCACATGAGTTAACTTCCTTGTATGCAAAATAAGGAAGGCCCAAATGACGGTGTTTACTGCTGCTGGAAACTATTTAGTAAAACTCTTATACTTGTACAAGGAATAAGTTAAACTTAGCTTGAGCAGGCAGAAAACTTGTCTGTTCAATACTCATCCAGATTGTTAGGTCTTTGTCCAAGAGAAACTTCTTTTGCAAGAGAAAAACTGCAGCTACCAAAAAGGTTTCCTTGTTCTCAAAGAAAATTACTACAAGAACTGGCTGCAGCGCTACAAACTGATGCCTGTGAAGATGTACCTTGGGGAAATTTAATTCCAGATCCAGTGGGTCAGATTCCTTAGTGTAGTACTAAGGAGTACCCAACCTAGGGCTGTAAGCGCAAGCTTCAGAACTAACCTTGATCACAGAAGAGGCCACCCCATCCTTCATCACATATGCACTGCCATTGTGTTTTACAAGTCCCGTGGCGGCAGCCTATATGGGGAATGCATTCATCACAGTAGCGGCCTTGCCAACCAGGACGGCAGCTAAAAGAAAAGTCCAATTAAAACATTAATGACATGGAGAAGAGTTTAAGTTTCTATTACAAGGTGACATTTTAACTGGTGTTCAGACTGCATTTGCCATCTTACTCACATGCACTCTCCAGGCTTGTTGCAATATCCATTCTGTTCGGTACATCCAGCCAGACAGATGGCTGTGAAGAGAACATAAAAAAGCATAAATGTTTAGGTAAATACACATGGCGCTACAGAATACACTTTTAAAGGATAGAAAGCTTTTAAAAAACACTTTATAAAGAGTTTTACACGTTCAAAGCTTTGTTTTAAAACTTCTTGGTACGGGGAGTTCTGGAACAGGAGGAAGTGAACAGGGAGAGCCAACACTTGACAAGTTGTCCTTTAGTTTTTCCGTTTATGCAACAAACATGAACTCTTGCAACTCTTGCTAGAAAAGCAGCAAGAGAAAGTGGCTTTGGCTTGTGCTAATGAAAGGCTGAAAAAACTCAATGATACCCTGAGCTCAGAGTAAAGGTTCCCACTCCTACACTGCAACACCCATGACATGTCCTCTGGCTGCAGGAATGGTTGGTGGCAGACTTTGTGCGAGTGAGCTGCTACCCTTTTACCTTGCAACAGCTAGTGCTATTCAGGGCTATCAGCCAAGGTCCCTTTCCTGCCAGCTCGCTCTTTGCTGCTAAGGCTCGCATAGGTGCAGCACAGCGTTGGGTGGTTGCAGCCAAAGGGGCCAAAGTCCTCAGCGCGCAACTCTGCCTCTCCAGACAGGGAGTGGAGAGGTCGGCATGAAAACACGGCCCGGGCCACGGGGGCCTCCGTGAGCTTTAGAGGCGATGCCGACGCCCGCCGCGCTGCGCCCCGCCCCGCTGCCCGTGGCACTCACGCTCGGAGCAGTACTCGCCCGCCCAGCCGGGAGCTTGGTCAGCGGGCCCTGATGCACGTCCTGCGACCAGTCCTCGCCCACCGACAGCGACCGCTGGATCGACATCTGGCTGATGAGCCACTCCTGCGGGGGCGGCCGGGAGCCTGCGGGAGAACGGGCGCGGGTCAGCGGTTCCGATCTCGCCGCGTCCCGCCCCGCTGGGCCAGCGGAGCGGGATACCCCGCTCGCACATATGTACGCGCACATATACACACATACATACATATATATATACACACATACACACGCACATCATACATATATATACACACATATACATATATATACATATACGCAGGCACGCGTGTGGAGGTTGATGTATGCAAGGGTACAAAAAGGTGGCCACCAGGGTGTGCGAACCCGGGCCAAAGGGACTCAGCCGAGGGGCCTGTGAAAGGAGGGCTGCTGTGAAATATCCTTTTCCTCTCCTCTCAGAAAAACATCCCAAAGCCATTATTCCTTTCCAAAGGGCGGAATTCGAGCAAGGTGTAAAATACAGGAAAAGGCAGACGGGGCTTGCTGGCAGGCTCCCGGCTTTCTCACCGCAGCCCGCCTCGCTTTCCCACGCCAAAAATA
>NW_005054312.1:1661823-1666599 GCF_000277835.1 Geospiza fortis
TATTCACCTTCCGGCAGGTAGTTGTCGGGCGCGTGCCAGGCCTGGATGATCAGGGAGAAGGTTCCCTGCGGGAGAGAAACCAGCGTCAGCCCCGCACCCCGCCGCGCACCGCCGGACCGAGCCCAGCCCAGCCGCGCCCCACCGCGCCACCGCACAGCGGCCCTGTCCTGCCCGGCCCTGCCCTGCCCTGCATTTGCGCTCTCTCCCCGCGGCTACACACTTCCCTCCTTCCCTCCCTCCTACAGACCACGGATACACATCCCCACCTCCGAGCCCCTCAGCCCCTTGCTTTATTTCTCTTAATAACATTAGTTATCCCAAGTGTTTCTGATCTGAATGAGCTTTTTCATTGCGCTTTTTATTTTTCTTTTTATTTTTTTAAGGAAGTTCTGGAAATAAATCTAAAAGCAAAAGTAGTTTGTTTACATTACAGGCTATCAGCCCGCCGCGGCTAGCCTGCTCTTGCCACCCTCCTGCCCACCATCAAAATCGGGTTTAAAGTAGAATCTCACCGGCCACGTGAAGTTAAAGGGCAGCTTGATGGGGCTGTCAAATCTCTCAGTATCCTTGATGCTGAAGGAGTTTATTCCCAGAACCGGGGTGATGATGCTGCCGAAAGTGCAGGAGCCCGGGGAAACCACTGCCTGAAAATGCTTCAAACAAATGCGAAAGAAGGTCCTGCAGTGGGGGGAGCAGGGCTTCCCGCTGGCCAGAGACGCGTGGCTATTCACGAATTCGTGTAGCTCCAGCTGGAAGACGCCGGAGCCGGACACCCTCTGCACAAAGGGGAGACACACAAAATAGCCAAATCAGACCTTACCCGGCTTTGCCATGCAAACTTGCTTCCATCACCCACTTTACATTTCGCGAACCCTTTTTTTTTTTCGTGTGCGATTACCTGCTGCAAAATCGTTAACAGAAACGTCAAGCCAAAGATGCGCAAGGCTGTCATCCTTGTGTTATTCGAGCTTCCAGTTCTTAGTGGGTTTAGTTTTCCTTCTATATTCCTCAAATGGACCAAGCAAGCGCTTCTCGGTCGAGGGAGAAAAGAGAGGCGTCACGGCGATTCTCCGGGAGCAACCTGCTCTTCCAAATATTCCCCGAGCACTAGCAGAAATCGGAAGGTAAAATCCAGGTGTCGATCCGTCCTCTTCAAGGAATTAATCCTGCAGCCAGCCGCCGACCTCTGATCGCTGTCGTCGCCTTTATAAACTCCAAAGCCGGGTGGGTTTGGTGAGAGACGCGGAGGGGAGTGCTTAGTGTGTAACCGCTCCTCCTTTAACCGGTGCTAACAGCGCTCAGTAAATGGAAAACTTGCTTCGCTTCGAGCTGTTTATATAGTTGCCTCGCATCCTCACAAGCTCATTATGTAAACTGTCAGTCAGACTCACGGGCGATCCCTCCCCTTTTCCATCTTTCCTTTCTGGAAAAAAGAACCAAATGTTGCGGAGAGCCCTCATATCCCGAATTAATACCCTGCTGCCGCCGCCGCCGCCGCCGCTGCTGCCGCGCTGCCCGCCGAGGAGCCGAGCTGATTACGAACGAGCCGAGCATCTGTTGAGATATTTACGGCGCTCACACTGGGAGAGAGAGTTCCCTCGAAAATCAGACGCCTCTCCACAGGGCAGCTTTCTACGGCGGCCGAACAATAGAGGATGAAATGTTTCAAAAATACGCTTGTTTGTTAGTTAGTTTGTTCGTTCCCCGTTGCCCTCCACCCCTCGACTCCACGCGTGTGCCCCCTCCCCGGCCGTGTCCCGGGGGCTGCCCCGGCTCCCGGAAACATGGGCAAGGGGACAACTCGGGCGCCTGCAGGCAAGCGGGGCGGGAGTGGGACCGCGGGCCGTGTCTGGCCGCCTAGCCGCGGCCGGGGTGCGGGCTGGCGTGTGCCATAAAGCCCTTGGCCTGATTGCAGCGTGCGCTTATTGTTGGGTCGCGTGTCCCTCATTAAAGCCAAGCACAGAGAAGGCCTTTCATGTGGCTTTTTATTTCAGCTTGTTAAATGGATGGGAGGCCGGAGTGGGGGAGGGAAGGAGGGAGGGAGGGAGAGAGAGAGAGATAAACCCTCAGCTGTATGGTAATGAGGTCTTGCCACCTTTCTGCCAGCGCTCGGCGCGCCAGGCTGCGGGCCTCCGCGGCGTGGGTCACCTGGGGAGCAACGCGGGGCGCAGAGCGCTGCCGGTCCCCTTCCGCCCCTCTGCTCTCCCAAAGGGTCTGTTCTAGCGGCGTCACCCCCCCACTCCGAGTTCTTTGGTGGGGATAAGGAAAACCGGGGGTCTGGATCGTTTGGAGGCGAAGCAGCATGGGGAGGGCACACTCCAGCCGAACTTCCCAGGCCGTCGCCCTCCCTTGTACGTTTAGAGCGGCTGCTCTCCCTGGAGACCGGCTTTGGCCCAGGTTGTGGTCAGGGTCCAAACGCCCGGGGTGTCACCGGGAGGGCCGGGGGACGGCGGTCTGGAACACGACACGGCTTCGCAGAGAAAGCGTGGGGGAAAACCCGGGCACCGCCGCCGTGGATTGGTTTGGGCAGAGGCGCAGGCTAGAAATCGGGGTCGCCACCAAAAGAGGATTAAAACTTCTCCCGGTCCCCACTGCGCCTGTGAAAGCCGAAGCCGGGAGGCACAGACTCTGACAATATCGGGGGACTGCACCTGAGGCCGGGCACCCTTGGCTTGGCTCCGTCCCGAGTAGCCTGGCTGTCACCTGGGGTACGTGTTTGTGCGGACGGGAGCCGTGTCCGTGGTGGAGATAAACCACGAAGCTCAGAGGCACAGGCGAGGAGCTCTTTTGTCTCGGCCTCGTAAACAAGTGGGAAGGAGGAATGTGTCGCCGCTGATGAACTCGGAATTTTGCAGCGATCCACCCGGCCAGATCCCGGCTTTACCAGCAGCAGCGTCAACTGTCAAAATCAAATCTGATGCTAATAGCTTCGGTACTAAATAAAATGAGAGGCCAGATAACATCAGTGCTTGATAAATGGTAATGAGTGTCTAACCTAGGGGAACAGAAGGGCTGTGGGGCTCTTTAATTCAGTATTGAAAGGCTAGCTGGGTACTGCAGGCTCTAGCAGATGTTAGTATGTGTGTGTTTTGATTTTTGACTTGTATTGGACGTTTATTAGGCTAACCAGAGCCACCCCACGCATGGCCACTTGGTCCAGGCACCATCTGGCACAAGCAGGGCGGCGTGCAAGAATAGGGCCTTGCTTTGGTGCTGAGGATCCACAGGCAGCATCTACCATATGGACCCGGAGCTAATGTAGGTTAAAGCAAGACAAGCTCATCCCTGCTTTTCACAGCTCCGCCAAACCTCTCTGCCTCCTGGCGGAGCGCACCTTGGCGGCTGGAGAAGAGCTGCCACCTCTCCTTCCCCCAGGTCTGATGAAAGGGGAGCAAGCCCTCCAAGCACTCCTCAACCTGCTCAACTGCTCTTGGGTGGCCACTGTTTTTTGAGTCAAGCTTTGCACCTAGCTCTGCTTGTTCCCGGTGGAAGCACAAGTCGCTCCAGCTCCCCACGTGTCACCCCCCTAAAACCAAATATTTTCAGAAGATCAAGTGAGTGGTGCAAAACAGACGCAAAATCCTCCTCAAAACTCCAGATCATTATTTTGATTGCAGCTATAAAAAGAGTTCGTAATAAAATAATAACAGGGCAATATAATAAACCACCTGCTGCATGTTGACACACACGCACAGGGAGTTCAGATAAATTAAAAAAAAAAAAGTTTCACTAATAGCATCAAACAGCTGAGCCTGAAAGTCGGCCGAGAGCAGATTAGACGCACAACTCCTGCAAACTCTTTCCTGTGCCCAACACGCCATCCTGGGTCACTTGGAGAGCAACAGCCCAGCCACCTCCCCTAAGATCCTCGGCTCAGTTCGATGTATCCCTGTCCTCGGGAAGGGGGGAAAGCCCGCAGAGCCCCCGGCTTTGCCAAGGGGGGTACCCGCGGCCCCTGTCGGGATGCTGGGCACTGACCGGACCGGACATACCCGGTGGTCGCTGCTTCCACGTCCATTCCACCCTGCTCCCTCTCTCTCCAGCTCACTTACTCGAGGTCAGGGCGCTTTCTTCCCCTCTTTCGCGCCCCATTTGCTGCCGGTTTATCTCCAGGCTGGCCCGGCTCAGCATACGCGTGGCCGGGCCAAACGCATCTCGCTAACGAGACAACGTTAATTAATTCCGGGCGGGTGAAAGTTGCCAGCCTGCCCAAGCCATCCCTCCCCCTGAGCCCTCGTGCCAGGCTGCCCTCCTCCGCTCCCGGCAGCCCCAGGAAAGGGGCTGCTCGCTATCGGCGCACAGACGCAGCCAGCAGCACCTGCACCGCCACCATCAGCCCCGCTTTTCTCTTTTCCTGAAGGCTCCATGATTTCTAATCTGCTCACATCACCCACGGGGGAAAACTCTCGCGGGGAGCGGGTCTGGGCGTGAGCGGCTCCTGGTAATGTTGTTGCCACCATGCACTTTCTGCGTGACTTCTCCTGGGCCGCTTTTAAGATCCTGAAGATACAGAGCACCTGTACCTACGGCCGCGGCAGGACCTGCCTGATGCTCCGGCCGCGCCGCGGTGCCACCCGGCGTTTTTGGAATGGGACACGCTTGAGGCTGTCCCTGTCTCCCCTGTGTCCCAGGTGTCCCAGGCTGTCCCCTAAAGCAGCATGAAGCCACAGCCAGGCTGGCCTGGCTTTCTGGCCGGGTCAAGCTTAGTTGAGGGTCTCCGTCTTCCCCTTTCCCCTAACCCTGACTCTGCCCTGTGCCCGGGAGCGGTACGGATGC
>NW_005054312.1:1666616-1667175 GCF_000277835.1 Geospiza fortis
CCCCCCCTCCGCCCCCCCCCAGCCGCTGCCCACCCACCTCCCCTTCTCCGCACTCATTTGGGAGCGGATCGCGGGGCGCGGGGCGCGGAGCAGCGCACTTGCGCCTTGGAGCCCTTTCGTCACCTTTCCGGGGAGCCGACCCCCTCACCCCCAGGGTCGTGGGCTGCGGGGCGCCCAGAGACCCCTCGCAACTCCAGAGCACCGCGGACTGCCCTACACTTGTTCAAATTTAGCATAACAAGTTTGTCGGTCAGTGCAGCATCCCGAGCCCCTGTACTAGCGTTGTGCGGTGTTTTACTGTGCACCTTGCGCGCCTTTCTCGGCAGCGTTCCTGCCTCGGGCTCTGCGGTTTGTTTCGGGGCTGGTCTCGCTGGTCGCCTTTTTGATCATGGAGTGATTTGATCTCTTAGTCAGAGACTCGCCTATTTATTCAGGGCTCGCCAGCCCTTCCATGGGCACAACCCCGCTTTTTGAGACCGATTCTCCGATGGCTTTAAAACCCCTTATAGAAAGTTGCGCATCGATTCAGCGCCGACACACCCCGAGAGCCTCTAAGAAA
>NW_005054312.1:1667445-1740127 GCF_000277835.1 Geospiza fortis
CCGCTCGCCCCGGGCCGCCCCGCGCCCAGCGCGAGAAAAAAAGCGCATTTCTGTTAAAGGCTGTAACGATCACCATTGAGTCTCTCGCTACAAATCGATGGCTTCTTTTCCATACAAATGCCTGCTTATGCCTTTATGTTCTCCATCTGTTTGTAGCTAACACCTGCCATTCAATAAATCGATTTGGCCATTTAATGTAACAGCTTCCCGGGACATTTTTTCGTGCCAGATGCCACAGCAGCTCCAAACCTCTACCCCAGCCCAGCGCCCCATCAGCACAGCCGCCCAGCAAGGGGCTGTGCCTTGGCAGAAACCTGCTGCCGAGGTGTGGAGGAGAGCTGAAAAGTAAAGAAAATATGAAAAAATGCCTTTATTAAAAAAACAAACCAAAACCACTAAGCCCACCGATTTCACCTTTTTCTTTAATGCTCTGGTTTCTGTGTGCCTGTGGAAGTGGCACCTGGTCCTTGCTCCCAGCAGCAGGTGTACGGGTGGTGCTGTGATTCCTGTGGGTCACAGGCATCAGGACGGTCAGTGACATTTTTGATTTCCTTTTATTTTACTCACCAATAGATACTTCACATGTTTTAGGGAATTCAATGTTTTAAGGACACAAAGGCACTGCCTGCAGTTTATCACTCATGACATTGGGCAAGGTTCCTTACAGGGACTTGCAGGACGAGAGACCTCAACATTCTACATGTTTTAGGGGTTGTTCCTCCTGGAGAGGCTGCTTTGATGGGCATCAAGGTTGAGCTCTCCCAGCCTGTGGTCCCCGACAGGAAGAGCAAGGAGAAGTGATTGCTCACCCATGTGCTGCTCTGCCCCATACCTTGGCAAACCTTTTGGCCGCCTCAAAACACTTTCCCTGCTAAAGTGACACAGAGACAGAAAAGTGGGTCTCTAGGTGACACCCCGTAGGTCTCAGGGGTGGGAAAGTAACATCTGGGGATGTGAGAAAGTGATATAATATAGCATGGGGAAGTCACAGCACTGTCTTCTCATGGAGAAAGTGAGCAGCTCTGGGCCAGCTGAGTTCCTCCAGAGGAAGTGATTTCAGTATTGCTGGGATTTTGTTTGTCTGTATTTGTTGTATAATTTATTGTGCCTAGAGCCTTTGAAACATGCCTTTGCTTTATATTTGAATAAATACATAAAATGAAATGTAGTACAAAAATAGTTAGGGATATGGACATATTTCAGCTATGTGGGTCTGTTTCTTAACTAATTTAGTGCAGGCCATTGATACCACTTGTAAATGCACCTGTAAAAGCCTTATTTGCTTTGAAAGACACAAAGTCATGCAGTTGTTTGGCACTTTCACCCAGGATAGCTGAATAAAATTGTGATTTCTCATAAAAAGCACCCCTGGAAACTATGGCAAGAACTGAGAGTAGTTACCTGGGAGATGACCAAATCTTTCTCTTTATTTTGAGTCTGGGAGTTGTGGCTGAGTTTGGCAGGGGAAAGTTGGGGGGGAGATTTCTCACTTGGAGCAGAAATTCCCACGTTTTGTTTCATATACAAGTCGTGTATGGATCAACATTCATGGATGGGACAGTGGCCTGAAGCAGCATAACAAAACAAGTACAAGCTGCCCTCTTAAAGGGGAAGAATTCCCTTTGCAGGCTCCATAGTAAATGTCCCATGGGCCAGGCTTTGGGAACTCCTGCATCAGAAGGTCTGTGTCTTCAAACAGATGGCCAGGCAGCCCTTGGCTACTTAGAATATGTTTGGGGCTATATTATATAGCACTGAGTAAAGAGATCTGTCACAGAAAAACAGTAAAAGGCAGTTTTAACCCTTCCCCCGGGGAGTGGCAGGGATCCACGCTCTGCCTGTGTCAGCAGTCCCTCCTCTCCCGTTCCCCATCCCGAGCCCACGGGATGTTTGGTAGGGGCCCAGCATTGTGGAGCTCGCTGCAGACACTCAGAGAAGGAAGCCTCAGACCTCTGGCATGTGAGAGTTGGCAGAGCAAATCCCAGAGTACGGCCTCAGTGCAGCCACTGTGCAGCCCAGAGGACAGAGAGGAGAGCAGAGCAGAGTTGGGAACTTTCTGGAGTGGCCAGAGGTGCGTGGCACACAACCCTGCAGGCGTAGGAGGCTGATGAGATGCCATTGTCCCAGTGGGGCTTGGGGCTGATCCCCAGGTGGGACACCTCCCACTAGGAGTGTCCTGCCATCAAGGCACTGTGGCTGCACCGGGTGTTCACTGAGCTCTTCTGCTTCCCTCACTCTTCTGGTGGTCTGGTGTTGGGCAGAAGCTGTTACACATCCAGGACTGGATTTCTGGGGACATGTGTAGGCCAGTACTGGCAGGAAAAAGTCTGTGGGACTCAGTGGAGTTGCACCTGCTTGTGCACCAGGATAAGCTGCAGCAAGGCAGCAGCAGCAGCAAACATCTCAGAGCTGCACATTGGTAAAAGTTAAAGGTATTTAAAATACAGATGGCCACTTAAGTAAGAAAATCCACTCTGAAATCCCTTCACCAGAGGTAAAACTTGCTAATGATTGGAGAGAAAGACCTTCCTGACTTATATACCTTCCAATTATTTTTATTTCTAGTAAAAAAAATGTTTTAACCAGGACCAGCTGCTTCCACAGCCACTCAAAACCACTCCTAGATTGTCCAGATGGAGTCACTCGAGACAGAGACTTCAACAAGAGCTGCCACCGGCTCCAGGATTTCTGGGTTTGTCCTATTTTAAGAAGATCTCTCATCCTGCAAACACTGCTTATGGGAAATGATTGGGTGCAGAAATCCTAGTGGGGGCCCACGAGGCAGCCTCTTGTGGAGATGTGGCAATGTGGCATGCTGACATTTTGGCATAACGTGGTGATGATTTTATGCTAGCATCAGGCCTCCAAGAGGAAATAAATATGTGACATATTGTTCAGGGAAACAAAACAAACCAGACAATGAGGTCCTGTGCCGAGTGACTGATGTAGCCTCTGCCGGCCCTTGCAAAACCTCTATTCCTTTGTGATCTGGGGATGCTGGGAAAATGAGTGCATCAGGGTATCCAATACCATCCCTGGACCATCCAGCCCTCCTTGCTTTTTGTCTTTGTGTGCGGCCATGCAGGGAGCAAACACAGAGCCCCCGCTGAGTTTCTATTGTTTCTCCTGTCTAATGGCCCTACTTAGCCATGGAGGAGCAGGATGGATTTGCGCCTTGTGCACATTGTTCTTGGGCTTCAAAAGAATACTTAAACTAGAGCAGTAGTTAGTATGACAGTCGAATAGAAATGAACATTCACTCCAGCTATGGATGGCACAGGGGCCTAGATAATGGGACAAGGGAGAAGAAAATTAATGAATCTGTCTGATTGTCTGTTGACCTGTCAGCATAAATATCTTGTCACTCATATGTGACAGCAAATCTTGTTGGCTGGTAAGGGTGGGCTTTCCCGAGCTCCCAGCTCTATTCTTTAAATCAAAAGTTTCATCAGGTAATTTAACAGACTGAAAATCTGGTACTTGACCACATAGTGAGCCCTAAATGGATGAACAATAAACACTTTATTTGTGAGTGTTAAATGATGCAAACCAGTGGTACATGGTTACCAACACATGGGTACCAACTCCCTCCCTCTCTGTTGCAGCCTACACAGGAGCCTTTCTTGAATTGAGCAACTGTGAGGATGTCTCATGAGGCTTCTAAGTGCCCTTACATAGGACTGGGCTGCCACCCTTAGCCAGCAGCCAGGGATCAAGAAATCTTCTGTCACCTGGTGCCCTTTGTCAGAGGCTGCTTAAGGATGGCAACAACTAAAGTTTCTCCAGGTGACTGGATCATCTGGGGGAGGGCAGACAGCAGCATCCATCACATCCTGGAAGGAATTAAGCTGTCCTGTAGGTGTCCTGAAGCTGTCCTCAAGGAGCAATTAAACAGTTGGGTAAGGCTGACATACTGTCCTCTTTAAAAGCCTGGGATGAAGCAAGGGCCCGTCCTGTGTGGTTCTTCTCACACACACACACAAATGCTGTGTTAAAACCCTGCTTCTCAGACCCTCTTTACCAACTTTTTAATAGGTACTTAGGCTACATTATCTACTTTTCCTCTTGAGTCAAGTCCCACTGAGAGGTGGGACCATATCGCTCATTCTGGGAGGGGACTCTGAGCTGGACAGGAGGAATCACCACCTGCAGAAACCCTTCCAGAGCTCCCTACATGACTTCACCAGGTGAGACCCCTTACTTGTAGAAAGCTAAGGCAACGTGAGGTTGATCCCTCCCTTGGTGCCTGACTAGAGCAGGGATGATATGATTTACCCTGAACACAAAAGCTCAGGTGGAATATGAGCATCAGTCCCTGGCCAGTGCTTGCAATGTCTAGCTGAGATTAGGATCAGGAGTGTCTTATTTCTGTCAGGAGCACAATCCTTATGGCAAAACTTGCAGAACTAGGTATAAGCAAATAAATACAGTCTCATAGGTTGCATTTTGGCACTATTTCCATTGAAACCTGCCTTATGCCACAGCAGGAGGCCTGAGTAAAAGGCATCACTACCACCCAGAAAGCATGCAAGCTGGGATATCTGGATTAAGCCAGGGGTCTCTACCACACATGGTGCTGAATGGATTAATTGGTAAAATCAGGTTGTGCACTGTGGATTAGATTTTGAGCACCCTTTCAACTTTGGGAGCAGGGGAGTCTTATGCAAGATTCTGTTCTAGGCCCAGTCCCAATAAAATCCGGAGTGTTGCAGTAAAGGTAAAGCAAAGAATGTTTCAAACAACATGTACCACAATTAATGAACTCCTTGTAGGTTACAGAGCATTTCCATTCTATTGTTTATACATTGAGAATGCTCCAAAACAGGTAGTGTGATGAATCAATACCTTTTAAAATATGTCTGGGTTTTATTACTTCATTAGGGGATCTCATAGTTAACCCTTGAATAATCAGCTTAAAAGCAGAAGGCAGATTTACTGGCATACGGTTTTACACGGATGCTTTGCTGGTCAAGTGCCAAGATATAGAACAGTTGAGATGTCCAGGGTGTTTATTATCCAGTATCTAGCAGAGGCTTTACCCTTCAGTCTCGGATCATACATGGTGGCATCTCAAGCTGGATATTACCACCAAACTGTGATTCTTTGACTCTTGTGCTGGGAAACATCTTATTCTGTTCATGGTGAATTGACCAGTAAAGACACTTTACATGCTTATTTTGGTGCCTGCTTGTTTCCCCATTTAAGAGTTTTGGCCACATTTTCATGTTGTGTTTCATTTCATTCTTGCTTCAGATCCCCTGTGGATGAGTGCTGCTTTTTGTCTCATTTTAGAAACAATTCACAGCTGACTAATTTCTGCTAACTCTTCCAGCTGATGAAAACAGTAAGCATTCATTTGCAAGGACTAATTGTGGCCTCAAAGTATTCCTCGATGTAGCTTTTTAAATTGAGTTTTTGCAAGGCCTTTGTGAGCCTTTTTCCTCATAATTTCCCGTTTCTTCTTCCATCAGAAAGGGCAGGAGGAGTTGCAACAGGAAGGTAGTCTATGTCCTCCTGCCTTGAATTTTAACCACCATGATATCTGGTTTTTCTCAGACCAAGTCTATATGACAGGGGACAACTTGTTTTACGTTAGCTCTCCAGCAGTGACTGCCACCAATGGAGGTCTAACAGGGAGGCAGTGACAGAAGATGCTAAAGGTAAAAGTCTGTCAGGAATACAACTGGTAGTCCAAATTCTGCTTGGTCTCTCCTACCTGCTCCTCTTGCCTTGGGGAAGCCACTTGTACACTAAGGGTAAGTGGCACAGGAGCCATATAATCCCACAAAATATCCTCTGTGATAAACCTGTTTCAAAGTATCTCTTCTTGCTACAGATGGTGAGAAAATGGTTAAAAATAGGAAATATATTCACCTGCCAGTGTACTTCTGTGGTTCTCATAAGGCTCTTACTGAAGGTGGCATCACTATTCTTACCTGAGGCAAGGCAGCCCTGCCAGGAAGCTCTTCCTAAACCCAGAGGCAAGGGCTCCATGTGATGTGCATTGACCTGAGCGCTGTTGCTAGCCAGCACTACAGCAGGATAGGAGTGGTGAAACGGAGAGAGAAAACCGTGTGACAGGAAAGACACTTATCCTTGGTCTGTTGCTGGTACAGTTTTGCTTAGAGATTGCAGCTGAGGCCAGAGATTGTGGGATATTTTGGATGGAGAATAAGCACTTGGGAGGTGCTGAAGGTGATGTTGTTTCCTAAGATCTCAGCATAAAGAATGAAGGAAAGATGAAAAAGGACATAAGAAAATAGTACCAGGAGAAAAAGTATGGAGGTAATTTCTTTGTGTGGGGTGGAGAAGGGAGGGCAGGGGGCTGGATTTAAAGAGGTGCCCGGGAAGTCTTCTTTAGCCTACAAACCCATGATATCCCAGGTATGGGTGTCTCTGCTCCTCTGGAGGCAACCATTTGGGGAAAAAATCAATCAACAACTGGTGCCTTTGCTGTGCATTGGTTGGCATCAGTTCTGAGCACAGGTTCATAGCTCTGACTCTTTCTCTTCTTATTTACTGGATTGGCAAATAGGTGAATTCAAGCTCAATTCTAAAATTGCTGTGCACATTACTTTCATTCACATTACTTTTATCTGCACAGTCATTGAGAGGCAGCCAGCAAGGGTGATTAGAAAATTCACAAAAATCCCCAGACTCAGAGTGGCTGCAGCCTGGAAGAGGAAGTGCAAATAAAAGCTGCTGTACAAGTACAATACTTAAAAAAAAGGTACAATACTTAAAACTTTTCTTAGCAAGACATTGCAATGTTCACAGTATAGTTGAGTTTTGTGGTGTATCAACAGCAAGGTGTTTTCAGTTCACTCCTAAAATAACAGAGAGAGACAAGTTTTGTTGCTTAGAAATCTGCTGGAGAGTCAAAGCCTTGTACTGCTGTGGACACCAAAGTACCTCTAACAACAGACTCAGTACTGCCATATTTATTGAGGTGCTTTGTGTAGAGCTTAGCTAGCCTGGAAATGTGCTGCCCATAATCCTATCAGACACTGTTAAACCAATGAAAACAGCCACCAAATTCTGTGTCAGTGGGTCACAGTTCTGACCAGGTTCCTGTGATGCCCCAAACTAATTTTTCTTGAATACAGTGCAGTTGGAAGATTTTTGACACTCAACTTTATAGGCTGACACTCCCCCATACTAATGGATCCACTACAGCACAAGCAGACAGAGTGTAAGATATTCTGTGCCACTCATGTGTTGTGGTTTAAATCCAGTCTGTTGCTCACTCCCTCATGCTGGGATGGGGGAGAGAATTAGAAGGGCAAATGTGAGAAAACTGATGGAATGATATAAAGACATTTTACCAGGCAAAGCAAAAACTGCAGATGTAAGCAAAGCAAAACAAGGAACTAATTCATTACATTCCATGGGCAGGGAGGTATTCAGCCATTTACAGGAAAGCAGGGCTCAATCACACATAACAGTGACTTGGGAAGACAAATGCCATAATTTCAAATATGCTCTTCCCTTCTTTTTCCCCTCTCCCCCCTTTACTATATATACAGACCATGATGCCATAAGATATGGAATATCCCTTTGGTGAGTTGGGGTCAGCTGTCCTGGTCATGTCTCCTCCAAAAACCTTGTGCACACCTAGCCCACTTGCTGGTGGGGTGGGGCAAGAAGCAGGGAAAGTCTTGACAACTGTGTAAGCATTTCTGTGCAGTACCAAAAACATCCCCATGAGATCCATGCTGTTTTCAGCACAAATCCAAAAAGCAATCCCCTACTAGTTACTACAGTGAAAACAAAGTTGATCCCAGCCAAAACCATCATATGTTGTGTTCCTTCATGGCAATGTGGAGGGCTAGCCAGTAGCATTAGGAAGTTTGTATTACACCTGTTAGAAAAGCTGCTTGCGTGCTTTGCTTGTGGATAGGTACCCATGGGCAGTAAGGCAGAAGCCATCCAATTCATTGTATGTAAGACAGGTAGTTAGAGGTGGCAGTGTCTTTTGGTCACTGACGTGTTGGGTGGTGACTTGAAGAGAAACCACAAGTCCCTGAGCCAGCAGGTCCTGCTGGTGATTTTGCCAAGATTGCTGAGCTGCTGTTTTCCAGCAGTGGTTAACTTTGGTCATTGTAGTCTAAAAAGTCCCAGCGCTGGATGAAATGTGGGGCTCTCAGTTGCTAACAGATGGAGGTTGATTTACTTTGCTTTGACCTGAAGGTTAAAAAGTCACAGAAGTAATTTTTGTCTATGAATCCTTTTTAATTTCAAGTCCTTGAAATGTGGAGTGCAAAGTTTGTGGCTATACTTGATGAGTTGTGTAGGGGTGCTCCAAAAGTACCTGATTCTCCAGAGTTGTCTCTATCCTGTCCTAATACAGTGCCACAGGAATGGGAAGACTCCCCTTAGCTGGGCTCAGGGCAGGGTTGTCCATCAGGATTTAGACACTATTACTTTCCTCTCCTCTCTCTAGGTGAAATCTCTCTAGGTGAAAGTTTGGGGTGTTGGACTGCCATTGCGTGCTGGGATATCTGCAGAGGGAGAGCATTTGGGCAATGAGGAACAGAGCAGCACCAAGCAGGCTGTAAGCCTAAATCAAAGATGCAAATCAGGATCAATGTTTTGCATTGATCAGAGAGGGTTTTTTTGAGAGCTCCAGGTCTCCAGTGGCTATGAGTAACTGTTGAAAGCTAGTCTAGCAAAAGAAGCTATTTCTGTGGAGATAACAGCTGATAATTTGTGCAAGCTCTTTATCAGTAAAGCAGCTCACAAACCAGAGTAAACCAAAGTATGGAAACTGTGAGAGCAATGACTCTTTTGCCCTGGCCATTTCCCTGGAAATTGAGTACGTGGACTTGTGGGAGTATACATGCTAGTGTTCAAGTGAGATTTCTTACTAGACCTATTGTTAACATAGGTATTCTCTCTCCCCAAACTGGGGACTTACTTAAATAAATTGCCAGAGGTTTGTAGATGTTTGAGGATTCCTGTGGGGTTTGGTAGTGAGCTTGCTGGTAACACCTAACCCTGGGTAGCTGTCTATTTTGATGGACTCTTATTCCAAAAGGATCAGAGAATCCCACCACTAACATCCAGGCTGAAAACTCACTGCTTTTCCTGGCCATTACTGGATACTGCATGGTAATAAAAGTCCTTCCCTTGCTCTGTGCACAGGCAGGGCCTGAATGTCAGGAGACTTTTGATGGCCCCATGTTATGTGGCAGCTGATCACTCCTGCCCACTGAATCTGTGAAGATCTCGATAGACCAAATTGTCTCATGCTTGCTGTTATTTTCACACGTTCCTTTGGGAGCACACAGATTTAGGAAGAAGATTTTAGGACAGGATTTCGGGATAAATCTCAACTGCCTGTACTTCAGATCTACAATATTGTTATCTTTGGAGCTCTGCACAGGGCTCTGGTCTTTCCATCCACAGAAAAGGGACAGGAAAGGACTACAAAATATTTGAGGAGATGGAGTGGCAGCTCCATCTACATCTGCCAGCAGTGGAGGGATCTATGAAATCTGAATTTGTCTTCAGATTTGTGAAATCTGAAGACAAAGCTTGAGCAATGCAGTCACTGGCAATATATGTGACCTTGGACTGATACAAAGAGAAGAGACTGGTTAGCTCAGTGGTGTATTTTCTACATAGAGAGCAAATGAATGCTTAACAGAAATGATATCCTTATTGCTTCTGTCCATCCAGAAATCAAAACTATAGGAAACCACTAGAATAAGCAAGAGCTGCCCATTTCTTTGGTGCATTTCTTTGCCACCCACACACAGTCATGGGCTATTAATGTTTACAGCAATTTAGCTTTCACCTACAAGCCCTGTCACTCAGCCCATTAAAGTAGTTTCTTTGAATCTTGGTTTTGTCTTGATACAGCTATTTTAGTAATAGCTGAAGCTGTAGAGAGCTGCTATCACCTTGAGGTTATGGTCCTGATGTTACACTCTGGTGAACACAAAGCAGAGTTTAACTGCAGTGCAACTTAGAGAAACTGAAAGTGGGCTCGTGTGTGTTCGTTTATGGTAAATAAGAAGTTTGCTGAAAAAACGCGGACTGTGAATCAACACCTGTACCTGCTTTTGTGGTGTGTCATACCCTAGTGTTTGCTGGAGTGTGCAGGAAGGGCTGCATCCTTGTTCCTGTTAGGATGAAGTGCTCCCCCACCTGCCAGCAGGTACCTGTCTCAGCTGTACAGAGGGTTGTGCTGATGTTGTTTTGCTGGGAGCACAGAAATGGTGACATGGTGACTCTGTGCAGTGGATCAATGGATGTGTGGTAACCTTTTTTGCTTTTTAGCTCTCCCTCCAAGGACAAAATTCACACTTTGCTTTTTTTCCCTCCCATTTTTTTTTCCCTCCCCCCCCCCTCCCCGCCCAAGTCACAGAATTGCCGCTGGCTCAACCAGAGCCCTTCAGAACATGGTTTTGTTGACTCAAGATTATTAATTTAGCAGATTTCCATTGGAGATGCTCACAAACGTGGGACTTGCTGGGTTAATCTTCATAAAAGAAAAATTGGCAGC
This sequence comes from Geospiza fortis, assembly GCF_000277835.1. Taxonomy (NCBI): domain Eukaryota; kingdom Metazoa; phylum Chordata; class Aves; order Passeriformes; family Thraupidae; genus Geospiza; species Geospiza fortis. The sequence continues at coordinate 1,677,956 of NW_005054312.1, forward strand.
AGAAGGAATTTTTGAAAAACCAAATTAAAGTAAAGGAAAGAAGCGGGTGTGAAGTAAATTATTTGCCATGGAGTGTTTTCCTTTCTGAACTTGCAGAGAATGTAAGGGTATTTCCTGGGGACAAGAATGTCACATTTAGAGGTGTCCTTCCTTTGCTAATAGAGAGGCAAAAATCCCTTAACAGTTAAATATTTCCTGCTCAAACATGCCCATTACAGGCAGAAGAGGTTCTGTGATTAGTGTTTACTGGACCTTTGGGTCTTTGGTTTAGTTCCCACATACATTTAATTTGCTGTGAAGAATAAAGTTGCAGTACAAATGATTAAGGAAGTTTTTCCAAATCATGTTATTGTTTCATTTGTGCCTGAGCAATTCCTGCAAAGAAGGAAACATGAACTAATATAACATATTTATCTCATATCTCAGAGAAGGCTGAGGCCATTGCCAGAGGAGATTTCTGTTCATAAACCTGCCCATTGGGTTTTTCCACCAGAGAGAAAAAAATTTCAAGGTGGTAAGTCAATTCAATGCCCTGTCTTTTTGGTGTCTTTTTGAGAGCAGACAAGCTTCTGTGAACCCTGAAGATCAGACAGTGCCACACTGTTCTTGAAACAACCTGGGGATTTTCATGCTGCAGCAGGAGTTTTGGGTCCAAAAACTGGTGCAAAACTCCTGGAGACAAAGAACCAGCAACATATGAAATGAAAACCAATCAGTGGATTTCTGTCATCTCCCAGATCTAAGCAACTTGGTCAGGGCATAGCCTTTTTGGTAGACTCTTTGAGTCTGATAGACCCTCACTATTTGCTGTCTCTTTAGCCTGATCTGAAGATGTCCTTGCTCATTGCAGGGGCGTTGGATTACATGAACTTTAAAGGTCCCTTGCAACTAAAACTATTCCATAATTCTATATTGCAAGCAGGAAACAGTGTATTCTGTCTTTATAGCAACATTCAGCTTAGGATTGGCTTCAGGATCTGGAGGAAAAGTTGCAAGGCAATTCTGATGTAGCTGATATGCTTTTTTGAAGATGGTACACATATCTAAAGAGCGAGTTTAGACCTTTTGGCTTTCACTGCTGCAGCCAGCTGCTCTTTCAGATGGGCTTGGACAAGTCTACCCTCAGTTTAGTGCCAAGCCTGACTTGCAAAAAAGGGTAAAATACTTACTTTTTTTCCTTAACATGTAGGTTCTGCATGTTTCTCATGTCTTGCAGTGGGTCTGGCTTTGTTGATATCATGAGTTTTTGCCTAGAGCAACCTGGAATGACACTGCTTGAGAAATACTTCCTACACAAGGTCTCCAGTACTCTTGACTCCCTTCTGAGTGAAGAGGATCTGGAGAGCAGTTTTTCTGTCAGACCTGGAAAGTGTAACCCCAGGTGTGATCCTGCCTTGCACTGTGAATGTGACTACATGTGTATGTGAGTATGCAGGGGAGCAACACATTCCAAACTTCTGAAGCTGGTGTTGAACATATGGAGGTCCCATTGAAAATCACCCTTGCAATTTAATGTGTTCAGCAGAGTGCTGTGCAAACTGCAGAGCTTCTGCCCTATTCTGACTGAGGTACTTTGGGAGCTGAGCCCATGGTTGTGCCTGCTGCAGAAACACCATCACCTGAGCAGCGACAGGTTTGAGAGATGTGGGCATTTGGAGGCAGGAACAATTCAGATTCCAGGTTTCAAACACTGACTGTGAAATGTGAGAGACAGTTTTTAATCATCCTTCAGCCCATTGTATTTCTATCATTAATACTTCAGTGCAACTAACCTTCACAGTAGGTGAACTTTTTCCTTTTTCCCCTTGTCATACATCTAGGTCCCACTTTGTGCCCATTCTAATTATTAGTGAAATACAGCATCTTTATGATGCCCTGGTAGTCCAGAGACTCCAGTCCAGGGCAGGAAATTCCCATCATTAAGGGTTTGCTGAACTCTCTCTCTCCAGAAAATGACATTTACTAATTACATCATTTTGATGTATATGATACCCAATCCAAACATGTTATAAATTAGCAAAAGCTCATTTGTTTCATGAAAAGTATTGTTCTTCTTTTATTCAATGACCTTTTTGTTCCTCTACATCCTGGACCAATCAAGAGCCGGTGTAGTCACTGACTTCTGAGCACAGACAATAGCTTATTCCGTCTATTCTGTTCAGATGACTGTAGGAATAGGCAGCCACTTTGTCATGTGGAGACTGGAGGTTGTATAAAACCCTTTTTCCCACCATTTACAGAGAGTCTGAATCCTGAGAGGAAAACCCTGTCATAATAATAATAATAATAATCCAGAAGCTAGAGCCCATTGAAGTTTTCTCAGCTTTATGATTTGGGTGGGGCTGGAATGCAGCCCTCCCCAGCCAAGGCTCCCTAGAATTTTTAGAGCTGTAGCATGGATTGCCTTTCATTACATTTCTAGCAGCAGGTTGTTATTTTTCAATGAGCTTCATATGCAGTTTTCACAGAGAGGCTTCATTCACTCACAAATGTAGCAGGTCCAGGGACTGACTGGTGCGAATTCATTGCTTTCTTCCCCAAACATTCTGGGACAGGGAGTGCCTTTCTCCTGTGCACTTGTCAAGTGGCCCAGCACAACAGTCCTGGGCTGGACTGGTTGTGGCTGCTGTTCAAACACACAACAATCCTCAGCCACCTTCTCAATGCTGCAGAGCCTGTGGCCTGTTACCAAGGCATGCTGCAGGCTCTCCTCTAGATGAAGCTTCCCATGGGGAATTTCTCGGGAAGGCTCTTGGACAGAGAACGGAAGGAGCAAGGTAATGGGGAAACTGGCACTGTAGCAAAGTCCTTAGGTTCCTTTTGTGTGTGGCCTCACAACCACCCTGGGACTGGGGCAAGGGAAGTGCTGGGAAGATGCAGGTGGATGATGGCAGGGTTTTTTTCTGTGCCAGGAGGCTCTGCCTGGCAGTGTTTTATACCATCCATGCACCAAGACACCCTCAAGATTTGTGTGGCCAGCCAGAAGGGAGCGGGGTCCAGTGGAACCTCTTGGGCAAGATCAGAGCTCATGGCTGCCCCACACCCTCAGCCTGTGCAGCCCCAGCCTGCATCAGCCTCTCACAGGGTCCCAGGGAGCAGGCAGGGACAGAGTGAGCAGGGAGCAGAGGCAGGAGGAGGACTAGGACTGCTGTAAATCCCAGGAATGCAGCAGCGCTCCAGTGCCACTGCTATCCGCAGGGGAAGCCCTGAGACACAAACTGAGAGGCGGCACACGTGTTTGGTAGGGCTAGGAGAGGGCTGAGAGACCTCATTAGCATCATTCATATATTTCTGAGCAGTCGTTTAGTACTGCTCTTCTTCCTACCAGCCCGTTTGGAAGGCAGCATGTACCATTCACAACAAGTGTTTATCTTCCAGCTTTAAAGACGGACGTCAGAATATTTCCCTCCTTATTCATGCTCCGTTTTTTCTCACAGCCCAATTATTCATGACATCACCACCTTTTCCTCCTCAGCCCCAGACACAGTGTTTCTGTGGCTACAATTTCCTGGACAAGAGTTTCCAGTTCGCATTGTTGCGGGGGGTGGGGGGGAACAGGAGGGGGAAAAAAGGCTTGTTTCGTGTGGAAATATTAAATGAGAAACACAGCCATGGAAAACTCAGAGGCACTCACCCACACACACACACACATGCACACATGCAGAGCAAGAGCAACAACAACAACCACCAAGGTTATTATAATGAATTTAAAATCTGTTTAGAAAAGGGTTCTTTTTATGTTGGACAGGCTCTTTAAGCAGCTCAAGAAGTATGAAAAACAGGAAATCAAACTGCCTCATTAGGAATTGACTCTGCTCAGTAATTAGAGGCTAGAAAACAAAACAAGGAAAAGCAGGTGGCGAGTGAGCTCCAAGCAAGCAGCTATTGTATCATTTAAACGTTTTGCAGGCTAACAACATTATTTTTTTTTCAGAAAAGTGTTACTTCCATGAAAAAAGGACTATGAGAATCATCCAAAGTTTAATGGGAAAGTGCTGTTTGCTCAGAATCAATCCAGAGGCTGCTAACTTGGCTCAGCTTGGGGTTTAATTCATAATTAGGCAGTATTTTGCTGCATTTAAAAAGACAACTCTGTTCTCCAGCGTCGACTGCTCTCCCGCGAAAATCATGTTAAAAGTAATTACCAAGTGATCCCATATTTTGCTGATACAATCAGATGAGATAACCCTAGACATTAATATCAATTATATCTTCTCACAATAACCTTTGCTGAGAAAATGCTGCCAGTGATTTCCAGCAAATAGCTGTTTATGTTTTAGTCATGCCAGAATAAGGCTTTGCTTGCTGTACTCACTCCTTCAGTTTTGGAGTGTGCTTTTTGCAGAGAGCTCACTTCCACCCACAATTATTTGCCAAAACCAATTTTGAATGGTGTGAGAATAGTCATGCTTGGGGAGTGCCTGCTCTGTACCTCAGGGATGGTTGCAGGGCAGTCACTGATCCAAGAAGGTCCACATTGGAAAGGGCAAACAATTGTGGGGACTGGGTAGCTCCATAATATACGTTTGTTAATATATCAAATAATTTCCCAACAATTAAGTAGATAGATGCAAAAGATCTAAAAATCCAACACAATCCATCACACAAACTTTTTTGTGTGGGGAATAATGATGACGGAAATGGCTCTCTTCACATGGTTCTTCTGTGGGCAGAAAATAGAAGCTACTTTTGTAGTACACATTTTTTTTTTCAGTGGGAATTTTAGTCCAGTTCTCTAAAAACAACAAATACTAACCAATGATAAAGCATGAGTATTTACCTACTGTTTACTGCTGACATCCTGTCAGGATATGGTGCAGCTGAGTGAGTGCACTTTGGCTCAAGATGGACCTGGTGACTTGGCAGGAAGAAGCCCTTGATCAGGAATGCTGAGCAAATGGAGGCAGCAGAGCAGTGCAGTTTATCCCCTTGCTGGATGGGCATTTCATGGCTCTGTGGTGGCCTGTCCCTTTGGGCAGCCAGTGGCTGCTGCAGAGGGTAATGCCTCCCACAGTGTCTGCAAGGGTCAGGCATGGTGTGAGGCAAGTCTAGCAAAGGGAAGCTGGAAGCCAGCTGCAATCAAAGCAGGTTCTCAGGTGTAAAAAGGGTGTCAGTAAGATTAAAAATCAGCCTTCCTGTGGCTGAGCTGAGCCACAGAGACAGGGAAGAGCTGCAATTGGCACCAGGCTGATTTATGGCAAGACTGGTACTGTAGGAGAGACTGTGGCTGCTGCAGGGGTTTGTGATCTCTGGCATGTTTTGTTCTCCTGTAACAAAACAGAGATGGGCAAAGAGGGAAGTGTCTGCTGGATGTTCAAGTATACTTAGGAGCAGCCTCCAGCCCACTGCCCACAGGGACAGTGGGAGCATGGCAGCTTTGTGCTTCTGGAGCAGTGCTCAAGGGCAGGACATGTCACAGGTCTAAAAAAAACCCATAAAAAAATTAAAAAAGAAACCACAAGCTCTACTGTTTGTTATTAATGATGGCTCCTTAAATCACTTATTTCTTCATGGAAAGGCTTCTAGCAGCTAGGACCAGACATGGCTGAATCTCTGCAGTAATGAAAAGACGTCCCTGCAGCTTGCTGCTCTGCTGTCAGCAGTGAGCGTGGGGACCTTTTTCACACACGAGTTCCCTCTTTCAGGCTGCTGCCTGCCCTGGACAGGCTGCATAGGTCAGCAGGGGATGCAGCAGTGCACAGCCAGCCCAGAACTGCCCTCGGCTGCACGTTGTTGCCTATGCTCTGCCTTGGGAGGGAGCTTTGTGCCAAACAGCTTTTGAAATTGAAACCCAGGATGCTTTTCTGTCCTGAAGACAGTTTTCCTGTAAAAGGTGGTGAGGATGACTTCTCCTGTTTGCATGAGTGGAAGCACTGTATGCAGCAGAAACCTGCTGTAGCTTGATTTATCCATTAAAGGGTTTTTTCATCCTGGCCAGCAGACTCATGTGATGATTCAGTCCCTTGGTGGAACACTGGCAAGTGCCATGTCTGGTGGAGGAGGAGAGGTGTGGGAGTGTCACCTTGCCAAAGGGTGCAGGTGAGCATTAGGAACATTCCCAGATGCACACCCCTATGGAAGTGTGTCCCTTTCACCCTGTGGCTGGTGGCTGCTTGGAGGACAGCTCAGGGCTGCTGGAAACCACCGTGCTGAACAAAGGGACTTTGTGCTGGCAAGGAAGATCAGATATGATGAAAGAACCACAGATTGCTAACCTTGCCTTGGTGGAATAGCCCTAGAAAATGTGGACACAGGTTTGATGGAGCTTTTCCCTCCCATCACCCACCTCAGTGGGTTTCCTTCTGCCAGCAGGCTTGTGTTGCTTTCCTGTTGTGGTACATGTGTTTGCTGCAAGGCTAAGGCAAGCTGAACCTTATTGCCAGATCTATTGACATTTACTATAAATGCTTAAGCTGGGCAAATAATCCATGAATATATGTTGACATTTCTAAACCAATTTGCTTTGGCTACTGCTACACCTGTCTAGGGATTACTCTTTGCAAACATTCAATGGGCTGACTTCTGCTGTAAAGATTCACAGGAAAAGTCTTTCAGCATTTCAGAGGCCACATTTGAAACCAACTCATAAATATGTGAGGGTTGGACCTGCTGCTCTGTGTATTTATTTATTAGGCAGCAGATATACATTCATGGCTTAATTACCTGATTACAAAGCAACGTTGCTACTTAAAACCATGGTAACTGCAACATGGGAGGCCTTTGAACCCCATATTGCTACACCTAAAATACACAGCCAAACATTAGAAACTGCATAAACTTCACAAACAAACCTGTGAAAATCATAAATATCTTTAAACAAAGAAAAAAATCTCTGAATACATCAAATGTGAATAATTTGTTCAATCCAGAAGTTCTTAGCAGGCACAGCTAATGATTTCCTGTGGTTTCACAGCGCAGTGGCTGAGAGGGATGTGGGAAGGAATGGCACACTGTCTCCTGCATTGTTTAAATCAGGCTCTTGTAGGTGAAATTTGTGAACTCATGAGAATGAAAGTTTCCCAGCCCTGGCAGGGGTCCAGGCAGAGTTTGGGCAGACATTGTGCAAACTTCCCCGTGCATCTCCAGGGGCTGATTTACTGCAGGATGAATGGGGTCCCTGAGCATCCCTGCTAGCCCAGCCCAGCACTGCCCATGTCTCCCAGTCTCACGGTGGATTAGTTTCTGGGCTGCCCATCATCGTGGCTCTGCCTCCTTCCATCCCTCTCTCCCTCAAGAGGAGGAGGTATTGCTCCCTCTTCCAAAGCAGCTTCTATCCTGACTTGCATCAGGCTTGCTATTTCAGTCCTGGGAACCCCAAAGCTGCCAGATTAAGCTCTTTCGTTGTTTTTACACATGTCCCTTTGGGGCCGAGCTGAGCTGTTAAAAATAAGGCACTAGAAAGACAAATGGTTTCCGGGGGGGTTGGGGAGGGGAAGGGGAGAAGGGAAGAGGCTTAGGACAGCTGTAAAATGCTGCAAGGTTAAATAAAACTTTTGACTGCTTGTGTAGCTCTTCCTCATGTTCCTGAAACCACTGACGACCTGAAGAAGCTGGAGGAATCATTCTGCTTGCTGCATGTGGTTGTTTTGTTTTTGTTTTGTTTTGTTTTGGTTTTTTTTTTAACTTGTTACACAAAACATTGTTTTTTCAATTTCAGGAAGTCTCTTGATGCCCTTTGGTTGATTTTGTTTTGTTTGTTATCTGGACAACTAATATTTTTTCCTGTTAGGGGGAAAAAAAGATTTTCCCAAGCAGATTAAAGATGTTTTTAAAGCATATGAATGGTGACATGGTTCACTTTCATTGCTTTGTTTATTTTTAATAATGAAAAACACCTTAATTTATCGTAGCAAGACGTCCATCCTGGAGTAAACCTTGAATTGAGTTTTCGCTTGTTGTTTCTGATTTGTTTGTGGCTTCTTATCTCAGGGTAGGCTGCAAGTGTTTTCTCATGCTTTTCTGAAGTCAAGGCACATGACAGAGTTTTCTTCACAGCGCATTGATGGCCACCAAAAATGACAACCACGTTTGCAAAAGGGCTGACTTTATTTGATTGTTTTGAATCTTATTCTAAATGTATTAGTTTAAAGAAGGTCAGCCCAGACAGCCCCAATATCGGGGGGATTGTTTGATGTGATCTCGGGTCCTTTTTCAAAAGAATAAAGGAAATGGCTTGAGAATGAGGTGCAGGTCTCCAAAAGGGCAGCCGAGGTAAAGCCAACCAAGCTCATTTTTGGGAATGAGGACTCCAGGTACCTTAATCCCTTCTTCTTTGTACTTTAGGTTCCTATTCTGTGCTTTGCAAAAGCAGCAACATTTCAGAGCTTTCAGGCTGGTGGTCTATTCTGCATCAATGCAGATGTAAGCAAGGCAAGAAGAAATCAGGCTGTTAAGCTTTAAAGGAGAAAGGCCAAAACTAAGAAGGGGATAGGAAAAGGTGAAACAAAATCTTGGTTGTATATTGTGGGTAAAACCCCCAGATGTTGTGTGCACCACCTGTTTGCAGGTGCCAGAGGAGCCCCAAAGGATGTCCTTCCCAGCTACAAATCCACAACCTCCCCAGGCTCATGCCAGGCTGGCTGCAAGGGCTGGGAGCAGTGGGACTTGTGAGGGGTCTGGCAGCCCCAGGGAAGCTGAAGTGCAAGGGCCACTGCTCGGCAAAGGGACGCAGACCCCTGAAGCAGCAGGTGGGTGTGCTGGGCAGACAGCGGCTCCAAGCACAGCACACGTCCCTGTTTTTCCCCTTGCTCGCCGGTCTGAGGAAACCACTGGGGCTGTCCTGCCCACCAAGGCTGGGAGGAAGTATGGCCAAGATATTTTTCTTGGCACAGGGACCTCCAGCATTACAGGCCTGCACATGCTGCCTGACCCCAGCGAGCTGCCTCCTCCAGGGACTGCAAATCGTTTCCTCCTGCTCCAAAGGGGAGGTCCTGCTGCCCCTGCATGCCAGTGATGGCATTGGGATCATGTGGGTCTTTTTCAGCTGAATAACAGCATTATCCTCCCCAGACTGCACAGGTCCTGTCCCTGTAGGTGTCACTGAGTTTTAACTGCTTCACACATTTTCAACTACCAGTGCAAATATTATCTTAAACTCATAATATGGATTTAAATCACAGAGAAATTGAGAAACTTTCATTTTCTGAAGTGGACATCCTCTCTAGTTTATATTAACTATTTGCTAAAGCTGCAATAGGTATTTGCATTATCCTCACTTCAGCAGTAATCTGCATTTTTTTAAGCCAGCCTACATGCAAGAGGCAGGCTAATTTGCACTGACCATTTCAATTGTCCTGTAAGTGGAGGGGAAGTTTGGGGAGCAGACACAGCTGAATTTATTAGTAGAGCTTGCAAGAGAGGTACAATCCCTTCCAAAATGAGAGCTCACCTTACTCCATTAAATGTCTGAAAGCAGGATTCAACTTTTGCCTTTTCTGACTATCTAATAACAAAACTGGCCATGCATCTCAAGCAGGTGCTTTCAAGGAAGAAAAACAAAATCCATCAGCATGTTTATGGCACAATTTCAACAGTAACTGAAAGGATCTGGTTCTGGTGGTGAGAACAGCTGCACCTAGAGACCTCTCGGACAAACAGCTGGACCAGACCCAAAAGAGAGCTGTAATTGCCACATTATTACATTAGCCACTGAAACATGCGAGTTGTTGCACATAATCTCTTTTCCAAATGATGGTGGTATAGCTACCACTATTTCTAGAAGCTGTCACTGTGGCAATAAAAGCCCAAGTCAAGCCTGGAACCCTTGGGTATTAATTTCTGCACAAATGTGGGAAAAAACATTAACAGAAGGGAATGATGGAAAATCAAGATGGGCAAATACTAAAATCATGCTGTGCCTATGCATGCAGGCGTGTGCTGTCCTTGCACAAGGAGGACACACCACCTCTGTCCGAAGGAAATGCCATTCTGGGAACAGAGACCAACAGGAGAATCCAGCCAGTGGCTGTGCCAGGCCTTGAAGGCACTGAAAAACTGCAGAGGCCCTGACCAGCCTCACCTGGGACTTGCCTACGTCCATGGACCCAGGGCTCTATTTAAGCTCAGTCCAGGGCTCCCAGCCTTTTAGACCTCCTTAACCTCTTTGTCAAACCTCTTTGCTTTAACCTCTTTGTCAACTGCATTCAGAAGCTCATTTCCCTGTTTTCTACTGCTGACTAATCCAGTCTTTCATCTGTTGGACTTCATGGCAAGTGTAGAAAAAACTGAGAGGGGAACGATAGAAGGTGTATGCGATAGGGAGGTTGGGAAGGACATGTCCCAAGTGGCAGACACCTCACTGAGGTCTTGCTGCTAATGCAAGAGGTTCAGAACACTTGAAGCGATTCATAGGTCTGTTCTACAGCACGGCTCATTTTCTGGAAAATGAACACTTTTTAATACCAGGAGAACAAAAGCTGGAGGGGGTATAGCCAGCACTCCAAGCACGTAAAAATCAGAAAGGAAACCAAAATGTTTCTGATGAGGATTAAATGTGGGCCTTGTAACAGTGCTGGGAAATGATGAAACATCCTAGGCATCCATCATTACCCTGATTTCAAGACAATAGGTCTGAGGGCCTACTTGGTGCAGGGTTAGGTCAGCCTTTCCTGCCAACCTTGCAGGCACAGTGAGCTGTGAGCCCGAGGACACCCTTGCCAGGGGCACAAGGGGAAGCACAGGGGTGATGCAGGGAATTGTGTGGACAACAGTTGAGTTGGTAATGCACAGCCAAGAGCCTTGAAGTGCAGATCCTCTTCCTGTCTCCCTCTTTACTTGGTGACTGCTTCTGCCTGGCTCAGATGGATGGCCTTTCCCATTCTTGGGCCCATTTAATGTGAACCCCAGAGACCCAGGGCAGAGGCTTGCCATGCTGCTCCCACCACTGGTATAGCAGGACTTGGCCTGTCTCAGGTCCTGTGTTTGTTAGGCAGAGGTCATTACTCTTGTCCTTGTCAGGGGGCTGATGAGCTGTTGATGACTATAATCTCATTTGCTCAGCGCTGCAGTGTCACTCTGTGTGGACAGGGAGCTCTGGGCACTTGCTTGCTTTTGCCAGTCTTTCCTCATCTCCTTGTTAAAAAGCTCCCTTCTGGATTTCACCAACTCCCTCAACACAGACATACATGATATTGCACAGCGAGCCTCGGCTTTGCATTGGCACATTCCCAAAGGGCTGCAGAAGGGCATTCAGCCCAGAGCAAGGCTTGGCTTTCTCTCTTGGGTTGCACATGTTATTTGCACTTGCTGTGATGCTTCTAGCCTGACCTGGCACTCCAAACAAGTACCCTGCAGCCAGCTGGCTTGCCCAGTGACTAGGTCAACCTCTTCCCCTCCCTCTCCCTCCCTGTGATTCTTATTCCCTATGCTTTGAGTGCCCTGGATGGAAACTTGCACACAGAGTTGAGCCCTGTTGCCCCAAGGCGTTGCCGTCTCCCTTCTGCTCAGTAACCTGCAGCTCAGCACCCCCCGTGTGTGCACTCAGTCCTGGCCAGCCCAGGGAGCACGAGGGACCTCTCTGGGGCCAGGACCGTGTTCCCTCTGTACTAGGCAGGCAGAGCAAGAGGAACTTTAGCCAACATTTTCTCTTCCATGAAAACCACCTGCAGGGCTTCACAGAGCTGTGTGTGAGCGTGTGTCCAGGGACACAGGACGCGTGTTCCCACTTTAGCCCTTCAAGAGCAGCAGTGTAAATGGGCTCCCCAGGGAGTCCTGGCTGCCTTGCTGCTGGAAGAGACACAGCTGCAAAGCATCGCTCAGAGAAGAAAGCAAACATGGGAGAAATGGACGTTGTTTCACATGCCTTTAAATAGCTGATAGTATTGATGTTAGAGCTACTGCTTACAACCGAATCTCTTATTTGATTTTGGGGCAAGATCACATGGTGAGGTCATTGCTCACAGCCGTACAGGAGCCATTTTTAGGGATATAGAACTATCAATTATGATTCTGTGAGATAAAGTAGAAAGAAAATCTTGATCTTGAAAGGGGGAAAACCCTCTAAACACTTGGCTTACTGCAAAAATAACCAAGAGAGCTAGAAAAAATCTTAGCCAAATATATTCCAGTATGTATAAATAAGCTCTCTTTTTCCAATGTTCTTCACTACAAAAGGAAATGTCACATTGAGTCAACTTGTGACCCAGATGAAATTACATGTATTTGTTTATTTTTCTTATTCTCCTGTTTACAATGTGTTGCACTTGGTGGATGTATTTTTGTGCATGCTGTTGTGTTCCAGCATCAATATTATCAAAATGCATTTTCATGTTTACCACCCAGACACTAGCTGAGGAGTTGTGATTCTGGGTACCAGTCACATAAATGAGCAAGGTCTGTGTGTGTTTGTGGGTGTGCATGTGCACTTGCTAACTCAGAACCCATAGCTCTGCAAACTAACCTAATTATGCATACAAAATAGTGACAAAAGACTTTCTGCTTTTTATCAGCCACATGATTTTAAGAAGGAGGTGGAAATAGGTTTTCTGCTCAGGCCATTTCCAGGAAAGTGTTTCAGTGGACCCTACAGTTAATTTTAACCCTTCATTTTAAGGTCTATTATGTACAAGGCACTGTAAGATACCACTCCAAGAAACATATGGGACGCTCCTTTCTGCTGTCTAGGTGTTCTTTTGTGGCTCTGCAATGACTTGCAAACAGTGAACGTGAATGCTTTGGTTGATGGTGGATTTGGTGGAGGGGATGGCTGCTCCTGCTGTGTGTTTGCTGTGTGCCATTTTTTCGGACTCCTCTTGGGGTGACGTGTGCCTCACAGGTGGGGATGTCTTCCAACTGCTTGGGAATTATCTGTGGATGTAGTGCATTACTTTACTTGATAAGGAGCTATTTTCTCACTAGCCACCTGGATGCTTCCCATAAAAACTGCACACCAAAGGTCTATTCATGTTGGCCTACACAATGGATTTCCTTTCCACGAGCATTCTTGGAAATAAAGCTCTGCTCCCTGAATGTTTGTGAATAACAAGGTTTATGGATCCCATCTAAACAAAGCAACAGTTTTAGTAGAAAGAACGTATTGTTTTGCTGCATTTTCCCAGCTCCAGGTTATTTCAGCAGCCCACCAGCGGCTCCAGCTTGTGTCTGAGTGTTACCACACTCAAGGGTTGTCTTGGAAAAGGGTTGGCTCAGGAGAATGTTGCAGGACGGAGACCAGAGCCTTGGATTGTTTTATTGCAGGAATTGGATTAACTCATATGAGCTCATTCTCTGGTCTTCATTGCATTGTGTTTGGCAGTTCCTGCAGCATGATTGCATCTAGGTTAAGTGGCATTGTTCTGGAGTCAGTGAGGGAACAATCCTATATTGACTAGATGTGAGAGAAGGACAAGGTGATCTCATAAATTTTCACCATTTTTGGTACTTGTGTTTCACTTGTATGTCCATTCTTATAACCTTTTCTCTCTGCCTGAAGGTGATAATTCTCCACATGCAGTGGAGGGACTTGCTTCACAAAACAGTAGAGTCTGGCTCAACCAGACTAGTGCATATGGCAGAATAACTTGCTCTCCATGAACACTGGCCAGGAGACACCCACACAGTCAGGCACTGGACTAGGGGCCTGCCTTAAGTAAGTGACTTGCCTGCCAGCCATCCATATTTGTACTTGTCAGCACGAGTTGTCCTTCTTTCCTCCATCTCCACTGAGTGCCGCTCTCCTGAGGGGAGGTAGTGGAAAAGTCACAGTGCACAGGTGCAGAGAAGACTCTGACTGTCCTGTGTGTCATCAAGAACTTGAAGGATTACATCATTCAGGCTCAATGAGGTGCTTATAACACCACTGTGGTGTTATAAGCAGACCTCATGCTGTATGAGTTGCCTTAGGAGCATATGGGGAGCTCTATCACTATGGACTCAGACTTGTCTGGAGGGAAAAAAAGGACTGCACCAGACCAACAAAAGTGTTTGGACAGCTAATGTCAAAAAATAAATTTCTGACACTGTGGAACTCTGGGTATTGCTTTCTTTGTTACTGACATTCAAGCAGTCTGCTTTTAAAGCCTTCATTGGTTAACAGTGAAGTGCAGCTTTCACTGAACACGTCAGCTGTGTGTCATAGATCTGAGTACACATCAGGCAAGAGGTCTTGGTTAAAGGCCAGAAAAAAAACCTGCCTTGAACAATAAAAGTAGGGAAGTTAATTTTGAGTTGAAGGTGAAAGAAACTGAAATATCTCATTTTTTTTCCATTTTCTCCCTGGAATCCTAACCTTAATGGTGAGAGTGTTTTAGGAGCAAGAATGTGAGGTTGGAAGAAAGACTTTTCTACATCACGCTTCCAAAAGCAGTGTTGTGTTCCCCTCAAAGATTTGGAGGAGCTTCTCCACATGATTTGATTCCGGTTTTATGTCTTTTTGGTGACCATTTTTGCATTGAATGGGAGCCTCTGTAGCTCTTGGAGGGCAGATGTTACACAGGGGCTGAAGGGAAGCAATGGTCCTGGGGGAAATGGGATGCCTGTTGGTGGAACAAAGGGTGTGAAAGGGTGTGGAGTCACTGTGTAAGTTCCTGAGCTCTTTGTATATACCCAAAGACTGATCAAGCTGCAGCACTGGAGAACTACCCCCAGGTTTGTCAGAGGTATGAGAAGTTCTGATCATCTGCCTGTTAAGGTGATGAGAGACTGTGATCTGCACCCACCACCCTGATGGGATCTGCAGCACTTGGACCTCTGCAACTTGGAAGCACATAAACTTACTCCTGAACCTTCACAGAAACCCTGAAGTAAGGAGTGGTTGACTTAGTTGGAGGCAGCTGTTGAAGGTGGATAGGCCTTCCAGTCCTAAAACTGTTTCATAGGAAGAACTTTGCCACCAGGATTTCCTTTCTCCATCTTGATTTCTGTCTATCAGCATCAGTTTCTGTGCAAATCCCAGCAGTTTCTGTGCAAATCCCAAATTTCAGTTCAGAGACAGCTAGAGTGGCTTAATCCCTGTTACAGTATTTATTTTATCATAATCATGTTTTCTGCAGTGCTCCCTATGCACGTGTGACACTCAGTGTCTAGGGACATGTGGTGTGTGCCAGGCAGTAGGAGGAGTCCTCCTCCTGCTGGCTGCTGGACAGGAATTTGCCCAGGTCTCCCTCGTGCTGTGTTTTATGAGCCTGCCCTTCTGTGACCTGTGTGCAGGTCAGATGCACCTGCCCGTGGGTCAGAAGGAGCACAGGCATCTCTAGGATCTGGCTGGATGCTGCAAGGCAGGATGAGCTGGAAGCATGGTAAGTCATGCTGGCAGTACTGGTTTGGGCTATTCTAAGGAAGCTGGATGACAAAACTCTGTCCCACATCAATTTTAGTGGTTTTTCATTTCTGCTATTGCAGTGGCAAGCTCCAAAGATATATTGCCTTTCCTGTTATAGGAAGATACAAATACAACTTCTCATCCACTCACAGAGACTTATCCAGCTTGTGTTTTGCTAAAGATATCAAGGAATACCATTTGAAAGGAAATCAGTGATATTTTCACGTTCCAGTAAAGGAAACCGAGGCACCAATCAGTGAAGTGATGGATAGACCAAGTGCAACTTGAACATTAGGTGCACATACTCTTACCAGTATGGCCCCCCACCATAGCCTCATGTAGAAAACTCCCGCTGGGAGAGAGGGACAGGGAGCTGAGCTTGTCAGAGGTGCTCCTGCAGAAAGGGAGAGGCAGCTTGCCTTGGGGATCAGTACAGAAAATACCCTTGCAATGAGCAGCAGGTTGCACAGGCATGTCAGGGAAAGTCTATTCCTGTCAGATACATTGGAGAAATTGTTTTGGAATAGTTCATTGGCATGAACACACATCCTCAAAATAGTGTCAGGAGCAGAGGAACTGCAGTGATATGAAGGTGATGTACCAGTTTTCTGCATTGGAGAGTAGGGTGATAGATTAGGAAGGAACATGGGTGCATTTACTTCTCCATTCTTCCCCAAATCTCCTTTAGAAATCCCTGGAGATGAGGGTGGTTTCCCAGCCAAGGGAACATATTAAGGCAAGGTAGAATTTTACTGCCATTGTGGGATCATGAAAAAAAATGCTATTCCCTATGGGGTTCCCTCATCTCTGGCTGACATCAGAAAGTGGATGGAAGATGCTGGGTGGGAGGTGAGAATTTTGGAGTATACGGATTTTGAAGACGCAGATGAATCTTGGAGACCTGGGGAAGTTTCAGACTCCTTTCCCAACTGCTCAGGTGGAATCAAGCCTTACTGGGGGTGTGAGTCAGGGGAAGGGCTGTACAGCTACTTGATAGTCCAGGCTTGGGCACACCAGTGCCCTTCCTGTGATGGGACAGTGTGGCTGAAGGAAGGAGAAGGGTTTAGAGGTTGCAGCCCCCAGCCTCCCTCCTACAAACTCTCCCTCATGTACAAACACATAGCCCTTATTGGTGGAGTTGGATGCTGCAGCTGCTATGAGAAATCCAGGCAAATCCCATAATAGGGGTGTGGAAAGAAAAAGCAACCCAGGAATGAAAAGAGCCCTCCACCACGTGCAGGTTATTTTCAAAGGATGGCATTGCTGTTTTCCCTGGCAACAGCAGGCCAGGAGGCAACTTGGGTGGGCAGGTGATCAGGGTGAAGCTACCATCTCCAGCCAAGATGGGGATGCTGTTTACAATAAACAGAAAGCTGTAAGAGAAGGGAGGGACTGTGAGAGGGAGCTGGGGAGATCTCCATGGAGACACTTAACCTGCTCCAGTGGGTACCTTTGGAGACTGGCACTGACCAAATCCCTAGGAACAAAGGCACCTGGCATGGGCACAGCAGGATCTCTGCCACACGTGCCGTCTGCAGCGAGGTGGAGATTTCCAGACCTGTTATTCAGCACAGAAGACAAATGGCATTGAAATGACATTAAGGTTGGGACCCAAGCCATAGAAAGCCAAGAAATTCAAAAAGTAACAGCCAGCTGTTTGCTATCAGCAAGGGGCCCAAAGCCCTGGGAGGAGGGGGAGTGGGTAGAGGAGAGGGAGGGCAGGGAAGAGATGCTGCCTTTGCGGGGCTGATAGTGTGGTGACTTGCTTTGTCTCTCAGGGTGGCAACAAGTACCCTCTATTACAATTTTGGAGTAATTATTATGAAATCCTCTGAATTTGTTATTATTCTCTTAATATTTTTGAGCAATACTTGGCAGTGTGAGAGAGGTGAGAATTGAGGAAGAGACTTCCCCAGAGGATAAAGTCCTGGACGGTAATTTTGTGATTCACCTGCAGGAACGCACAGCACCTGTTCATCTGCCTGGGGATATGACCAATTCCACTGCCTCCTCCCTGCCTGTTCCAGCCCCTTAGGAAGGCCTGGACTAATATCTGCAGCTGAGCTCTGACTACTTTACTTTATGATGCTGAAGTCAAAATTCCTCCCTGTCCCTTTCCAGCCCTGGGGAAAGTGAGGATGTGTGCCCTGGTGTACATTTCAGCTGTTGACAGTCTGGGTACACCTTCTGTCACTGTGGTGCCTGACCACCCTGTAGCCACGGTGCTCTGTGAGGGAGAAGGGGTCTGAGGCTGTGGCTGCTCACTTAATGGTCTCAGTGGGTGTCTGCACAGTGACAAGACCAGACTCGCGTCTCCAAGCTTACAGCCAGCGTGCTGCAGGTACAACCTTCAACCTCGGATTCAGATATTCCCCCCAGTTTTCCTGAGGAAACTGGGGAATACCACCAGCTACTCCTCTGCAAGAGCTCTTCCAAACGGAAAGCAAGATTCACGGCATTAGAAGCAGGCAAGATATGGAGCAGCTGTACTCAGTAAGCCATGATACTGCCACAGGGGGCACGCACCCAAGCTGTGCTGCATGAGCATTTACAACCATCCTGCTTGAAGGAGGAAGGCTGAGCATGCAAGGCTGCAGTTCCCATTTGCACTGGTGGGGAGGATGAAGGGAAATGACAATGCAGAACCAGCCCTTTTACCTTCTTTCCAGGAGAGCCCGCAATGCGCTGAAGCAATGGTATGGCCTGTGCTCCTGTGCCAAGGGCTGTGTCACACAGAGATGGAAACCACCGAGTCCACCTAGCATAAACAAAGGAAATGGGGAAGTGATTTACTGTAAAATTAATTAAAAAGTGACCCATCTCAAAGGGAAATGCATAGACCACACCTGGCGGTTTGGGAAGCATCAACAAGATAGGAGGGGGAGTAGGCCAGAGAGAAAGGTTTTGTCTGCAGCCTGAAGTTCAGCTTTTCCAGTGCTGCCATGCTCTGGGGTCTCTTGCAAACAGTGCAGCAAGCCCAGGAGGAACAGCCCTGAAGGAAGGTGGCCCTGATTCACACACTGAAGGTGTCAGTGGGTTCTGTCTCTGTATGTGGGGGAGAAAAGGACAAACCAAGGTATCTATCGCACAGCACCAAAGTTCATTAAGTACTTTCTGGAGGAGCTTTCCCATGAGTCCCAGGTCTGCCAGAGATGGGGCACCAAAGCAAACAGATCTATGGTCTGAACCACAGATCTGGTTAGAAGATCATAGAAGAAGCAGTAGGAGATGCCCTCAGGAATAGAATGGTTTTTGGAGGGCATTAGTCCTGACACTCATGTTATGTAGCCCAGATGTCCTCTGACTTTCAAATGTTATCTTTGAGATCTCCAACATATCTTCATTCTTGCCCCTATGACAGTCCTCTGGGCTCTTCCCCTTTGGGCTGTTAGGAAGAAAAGCTCCACAGGGGGGACAGAGAGGGATGAAAAAATGGCCACATTTGAATGGATAGACTATTTAGATCCAAAACAAGAGCAGTAGGCCACTACTGGGGGTGTCAGGATGCACTGCTGTGACAAAGGACATGCAATCATCAATTACCTGAAGTTTGCATTTCCACATGAAGAGTCACGTTTCTGAGCCCTGGCATTGCATATAACCTCTAAAAGCTACAAAGTTATGTAAACTAAATGATTAATGGACCAAAGATTTTTAACATAATTTTCAACACAATGTTTCCTTAATGAAGCAATGCCAGCTACTAACACAGCTACTAACTTCTTCTGAAAATGCTGGATAAATGCCTGCTCTTACTGGTTTTCCACACAGCTGGAGAAAATTCCTTGAGTGGAAAAGTCCCTGGGCAGACAACGTACATCAAAAAAGATCCTCTCTGGATGCTGTATGAGCATGGACATCTTCAGAGTCCTTCCCAGAAGAGGGATTGACCTGGGGAGGGTGCATTTATGAGGAACCTGTCTCTGCAGTGGTCGTCCAGAGGTCCCCATTGAATGGTGGGGCAGAGCTGGGCTGGTGTTTGCTGCTTACAAGTGACCAGGGATTTTGTTCACAGACAATCTTCCAAGGAAGGCACACCTTCTCTTGAAGAACTTCTTTGGTGCTTTAGGGGCAACCTGCCAGAAAGACTCCCAAGCAGCTGTGTGGGATTATCCATGCTGGGACTTTGCCCTCCAGCAGGCTTGGCCCTGCTGACTGTCCCACCTCCGTGTGGGCAGGTGGCATCACAGCTGTGTGCTTGTTGTCTCCCTCACAGAGGGGTCAGCAGGTCTGGGGTCACCGTGCCCGCTCCAAGCTGTGGCACTGGGACAGATGTGCACTGAAGGACTGGGAGACAATGGGATCTGCCATGCCTCTGCCTTGGGTAACAAGGGAGGTGCAATGAATCATGAGTCTGGATCTCAGTCATGTCCTGCCTTGGGAGATGTTGGCTGTGGGCTGCCCCTGTTCAAGCAGTAAAGAACTGCTCCCACCAGGTAGAATGATTCACACAGACCCTTTTTTTTCCTTTAATTTTCACCTTCTTCTCTATTTGCAGAGACCCCACAGTACTAGAAATAGTTTTGTTGAAGCATTTGGGTAGCTCTCTGATCCAGAAGCTGGAAGCAAAATCTGCTTTACTAGTTCAAAATAAAACCATTGCTACTGAGACACTGGGGAATAGATGGGAGAGGCTATCTTTAGTAGTCTTAATGTACTGTAGTCTTGCAGTGGTTTTGTTCATTTAAATATAATTTGACATAGTGTGGAAAAAATGGACGCTAGGATTCTTTTTCAGAACAGAGAACCTTAGATTAATTGACCAAAAATTATTTCTTACACATAATCTTTCATTTCCAGACCATAATATTTCCTATAAATATATGTAGAGCCCTGAGACAAATTGTAAGGGCTCCAGACTAGCTCTTGTAATGAAGCTGAGGCAGTCTATTGAGCAAATCAACTATTTCATCAGCCTGTATTTATGTTACAAGAAACTACGCTGTAGTATGACAAATTCACCATCTAGTCACTTCCTGCTCTACCCATCTGTATTGTATTATTGGTTTAGACCATGATGGCAAGATTCATCCTTTTTTTTATTTAGAAGATAGGGGTTTAGTCGAAGTTGTGAGGAGGCATCTTCAAATATCAACTTAACTTCTCCTCCCTGCTAACACCATTTGTCTTGGGGTAGAATTAATTATCCTTTGGAAATACCTGTCTTTCTCCCTCCATTTACTTTGGACACTACAAAGATGACTGGTCTGGACCAAATGACAAAATGTTACCTGGGCTTAGGCTACATTGACATCTCCTCTGGCCACGCGTGCCGCAAATATGAACATGGGAATACAAAATATGTCTGTTAATATCTGCAGAGAAGGATGCTTTAAATGCACCCAGCTGGGCTCGGACTGTCAGGACTGAAGGCCCATAGCTAACAACCTAATGGCTTTATTTAGATATTAAATCAGTTACTAGTTGAGGGGGTTGTCTGAATAAGTGTTCTGGACCCAGGAGTCTGGATTTATCCCCAGTGTAGAGTCATTTCCTGGAAGTTTTTCTTTTGTTGTGTCTCTTATAACTCTGAATATCTCCTCAATTTTCTATATTTACTTTCTTTCCCTCCTTTAGTGGAGTGCATTGTACAAATCCTTGGCTATGACAATGTCCTTTTTTTTTTCAGGAAATGCTCTGAACATCACACCAGGGCAGTTGTTGTTTAGTGGTGAGGTCATTTCAAGAGAAAGGTTTTGCAACACATGCAAGGTTTGGTTTCCCTGGACGTGGACGACCAGGTCTGGGGACTCCAATCAAACAGGGCACACAGAGAAATGCTGATGAAACCTGTGCTCTACTGGAGCCTCTGCAGTAGGAAGAGTGAGCAGAGTCCTTTGAGAAAAATATGGATTCCATGCATTTCCCAGATGCCTGTAATTAAAAAAAACCAAAACAACAGACTACCTGGAAAGCACAGAGCACAGAGCACATGCAGCTTGTGGTCTATGGGTCGTTGTGGGTCATCAGGGTTGTGTCCACTAAGAAACCAGTCTCACTAAAATACAATGATCGAGTTAAATTTTAAAATATCTGAATTTGATTCTTGCCTTCTGTCATTGGTGGTCATTTAAAGAAAGCAAAGTCACTTGGTAATATTCTTGTTCTTTAAAACCAGTAAAAACAAGGGTGTGCACACTTGAGTCCATGGGTATGGCTGCCAGGGATCGTGTCTTCTGCATTCAGAAAGGTCATCTTAAGCCACACTAGTAGGGGCAATATGAGGCACACAAGCCTAGCCACAACATGGAAGCTGTTGAGTACATGTGGCCCTTCCTGAAGGGTTCCTGTCTTCCACAGGCCATTAGTGGGAAAGCTGCACCTGCCTGTTATCTCTGCTCCCCTCTGTGCATTCTCACAGCCCATGCTGGCTGCTCAGCTCTAGCTCTGTCAGGAGCAGACAGGCTTTTGGAGCTGTTCAAACAAGCCGCTAAATTACACAGGCCATTCAAAATGGAGAATTTGCTGAGAATTTGCTTATGCAACCCACAGTTTCCATGAAAGGAAAGTTCTGGTTTTCTTAAACTGGTGCTTGTCCTGCAAAGGCACCATGCAAGAATCATCAGCCTCCATATGAGTGGAGAACCTGAATCAAAATAGGGTTTTTCCAGCCATGAACAAGACAGACACATGGATGGATCTGGAGGTATCCCATATGCCAGAGAACCTCCTAATGTTTATGAAACTTCTGCAGAGGAATCAGATATTAGAGGGAAATGGTAATGGTCTGTGAAATTACAAGCAACATAAACACTGTAAAATTTACCACTGTTCTCCCTCTTCCTTCCAATAAAAAGGCATGTAGGCATCAAATGAAAAAAGAAGGAAGCAGTTCAAACCAGGAAAAGAGGATAATTAAGCTATGCAACCCCTTGCCACAGGGCAGTGCAAATACCAACACCTAACAAGGTGTTAAGATGCAAATGAAGAAGTCCATGGAAGAAGAATCCATGTTGGACAACTGAGTATATAGGAGGCACACTTGGTTGAGAAACCCCTTGGTTGAGAAACACGCATATATTAAGCCTTGATTGAATGGTGCATACTAGATTGAATGAGCCTTGTTAGTAAGATATTACTAACTGAGGCATGCAGAACTTTTTCTTCCTTGTTTTAGCAGCCTAAAACACAACATCTTCATCTGGATCAAGAAAACTGAGATGAAATGTCACCTCTTGATGATAAACTGTGCCTTCCTCTACACTTCCAGCAACAGCAAAGCAAACTGTGCTTCACATTTGTTGCCAAATCCTTTGGCAGCAGGAGTGTAGTGTCATTTATTCTTTTCTCTGGGAATACACTGGCCTTCTCTGCCCTTCCACAGCACAAGCTCACTCTGATACCAAAGGCACCAGTGCTGCTGCAGACTCTTCATCAGCAGTTTTGCCCCTTGACACCTCATTTCTTATGAGAAAGGCTCAAAGTGATGACGCCATAGAAATGCAGCAGCCTCATGCTGGGAGCTCAGGGTGTCTCAAAATACAGGTTTTCATGCAGTGGTGTACAGTGCTCTACAAAAGCCAAGCACAGGCACTGTCTTGGTGCATCATCACTGAGAACTTTTGATGTGGATGTGGGTGAATGGTCAATACCACATACAAGAAAAGGGGTTTTTTTCAGATAATTTTTCCCGTATCTCACTTAATTAATCCAGTTAAGACTTGAAACGCTTCCACCAACAACGATCTCAGAAAGTTTATCCCTCCCCACACAGGCCAAGGAAGTTTATAGCTTGCTCTGAAAAAAGTTTATGAGAATAGACAAAAATTCTGCATTTGTCACAGACAGTTCGCAAACAAAAAAATTGATTTTTATGCATCTGTGATGTGAAGTGAGATTCCTGCTCAGCCTGAGCAGTACCACAGCCAACCCCTTGGAGTGTTCCTTTAAACAGCTCTCTGAAATTCCCAGAGTCACTGTCTGAAACCAGCACTTCAGTGTGTGACCTTTGCGGGTTACAGTAGACTTAGGCACTGGGCCACTCTCATGCAAGTTCCGCGAAACCTCAGCCCATTGCTAAACTTCCATATTGATATGTTTTCTGGTTCCAGTGGTGCATAAAAGAAACAAACTCCAGAAAGCCCCACTCTGGATTTTCCCTTGCTCTTTTGTGTATCTTAAATCCATGGTGTTATTTGTTAGTATTGCCCATTCTCTCACACAGGTTCCGTTGGGTGTTCAGGAAGAGCTGCTCACCTTCCAATTGCTGATGTACTCAAAGCCCAGAATGGAGTAGCTGAAAACAAACTTCAGCCTTCTTCCTTTGCCTGGTTTCCATCTCAGTGACATATTTCTTCTTTTTTTTCCTCATTGTCTGTACATGGTAGGAAGTAATCACATTACATTTTGTCTCAATTCACCTGGGACAGCATCTGCAGCGCTTCTTCATCAGTCTCACGCTGAAGAAGGACAGCTCTTATCCTTCTCCCCACTCTGTGCCTTTGCAGGTGCACTGCCTATTTCTGCCTGCAAAAACTCCTGATGCCAATGAGCTCACTCAGAGGAAGACTCCTCTTTGCAAGGGATGCTTTGGGTTTGTAACCTCTGTGTAAGCATCTTCTCCTTCAGCCAGAACCAATAGCCACATCTTTGTGTCCTGATGACTCTGAGTACCCGGGTCAGCCCTTGGAAACATGAGTAGCCAGCACAAACAGCAACCAGCTGGGTACCTAAACAGCCCAAAGTGTGAAAGAGAGCAAATCCTGCAGTTCTGCTGCATGCCCACTCATATGGGCGTTCATCTGATTCAGCCACTAATGTCCTTCACAGATTAGTGCCACACCTTTTGCCTTATCTCATTCTTCCTTTGCATCTCCACGTCTTGCCCCATAACTTTAAGTTTCAGCTCTCTTGTGATGCATCTTCTACTGTGGTGCCCCTAGCAGAGGGGATTCAAAGAAACTCCTCCATGACAGATGTGAAGTTAGGTGTGATGAATGAGGACCCTGATAACTGTGTTCTCACCTTCTTGGCACTAATGACTCCTGAGCCCAAATAGGTGGATAAAGAAGCTGGAAAAGCCCATCCTGAAGCCCAGGAAGGATTGATGCAGCTGCATCTGGCTGGCAAAGGAACATAGTAGCAGGAAGACCCAAAATGGGGACATATTTGTGCACTGGGGACAGGTGGGGATGGAAGTGCTGGGAGAGGCCATGCTGGGGCTGAGGCCAGTAAATGCCTTTGTTGCCACATCATCCTCCCTGCAATGTCAGATCTTGCCACATCTTTCGGTACTACTAGTGTTTAATGACTTTGGGTTTTCTGCAAATGAGAAAATGGGGAATGGGAAAGAAAACAAGTCCTTTCTTCACCTTTTGCACCTCTCTTTGATCTCTTTCCTTACCTTTCTGTTGAGCCTCACCCTTTCCTGCAGGAATATCTCAGCATGGCTAGTGACAGTCTGCCCCACTTGAGCTGCAGTGGTGTATGGGATGTGCAACTGGCTTCCTCAGGGCACTGCTCGTTGCAGCTCAGGGACATCTGGGAGAAAATATCCCTGGAAAGTCACACGGGGTGGCAGAGCAGAGGGCTTAAATAGTACAAAAGAAAGCTGTTGTTTGCACGTGGTGGAGCCTCTGTGAGCACCAAGGGTGGTTTGTCCTTTCCTGTCTGCCAAGCTCCCTGTGGGACACGGCAGAGCTGAAGAGCTGCTCACTTTGGCTATTTTGGGAGTAAATAGCAAAATAGTGAAAAGGAAAAAAAATCTATTTAAGGTTTGCAGAAGTTTCTATGTTTTCTAACTCTCCTCTTCAGAAAAAAACCTATGAAAACCTTCTCAATGTCTATGTCTTTATAAAAATATTGCCTTTGACTAATGTCCAAACAGCAACCCACAAAGAGAACAGTTCAATGTTAGTGAGTGAGTGCAGAGGGCCAGGATTACTGCTGAATGCATGATTTGTGGTTATTACCCAAGCCTATTTATATTGTCTCACAATTTACCAGATGTCTTTGTTTCTTAATTTTCCACATACAAAACTGGACAACAAAGATTAAAAATCCTGGATCACTCTTTTCAGCTCTTTTTTTTCAGTGGAAAGCTTCCTTCTCAGGCTCACGTTTCATCCAGGCAGAGCACTCATATTCCTCCCTGTCCAGGGCAGTGGCAAAGCACCATCTTATTGCTGGCCTGGAGGTGTGCAGATCCTCCTGCCTTAGGGTGTCAGCCAAATGCTGGAGTGGGCCTGTTTGGTGCATGGGTACTGCACCAGGGTGGGCTTTCTCCATATGAACCTAAACTGTGGTAGGAACAGAGCTGGAATTTCTCCCAGAGTTTTCTCAGCCTTCTGATGAGCCCTAATTGCTCCCAAAAGGCATTGGTGCTTTGGAGACACAGTCGTGGGCAACTACTTGTGCATTTCTTTGTAAGTATTTTCTCTCAAAATGTCTGATGTTCGCTGTTTAAGCTGTCTGTTTGTGGTGCTTGGCTGTTTTCATCACGTGGTGGTGTTTCTTCTTCCTAACTGGAGAAATGGGCCAGCTTTTGAGAAGGTTTTCAAACTTAGAAATTGGATTATATGAAGATTTACATCCACAGTTTCAGTGCTGGGAAGGTGCTCGCTAGCAGAACTGCATCACAGTACTCTTTGCAAACTTTGCAGTGTCTCAATGCCAAATCAAACAAAAAATCACCTTTATTTTTTTCACCCTTTTCCAGTTAGAAAAGGTGAGGTTTGTTATGCTCTATAGATTTTGCAGTGTGATTCCCCTAGAGCAGACAGGGAGTGTCTGCCCACCCCAGTGTTCCCAACTGCTGGTTCTTCACCCCTGGCTTTGCTATTCCCTTCTCCTCCCAAAAATGCCAGTGATATGAGTCTCCCCCTTTTCCTCTGACTCCACCAGCCAGCTTCCCCGCATTGAAAGGTCACTTGCTCTGAAGGCAGGTGCTCGGAGGGAGCGCAGCAGAGCAGGGCCATGAGGGACAGGAAGCCTTTTACTCTAATTAGTCCTTGCAGAAGTTTGGCGTTTCTCCGTGGAGCTGTTTCCCCACTGATGAGGAGCACGTATCCAGCTCTTCCTTCTCACCTCGCACGTCCGAGCCTCCCGCCGTCTCCTGCTGAGCTGCAGGGGTTCAGTCTTGGATCACGTTGCTTGGAGGAAGCAGGCAGGGGATATGTAAGGAGATAAACACTATTTTCTGGTGCTGGGAAGGATTTCTTTCAACTCAGCCACGTTCATGACCTGAACCTGGATCATTTTTGCTACTCGCTCCCACTCGACTCCTCCCTACTGGCCCGGACTCGCCAGGC
Organism: Geospiza fortis; assembly: GCF_000277835.1. Classification (NCBI taxonomy): domain Eukaryota; kingdom Metazoa; phylum Chordata; class Aves; order Passeriformes; family Thraupidae; genus Geospiza; species Geospiza fortis. The sequence goes on from NW_005054312.1 coordinate 1,704,461, forward strand.
TTTTGTCTGGTTAATCAGTACAACCCCTTCCAGGGCTTCCTGGGGGCTCTTTGGCCACTGTGTTATGAAGACCCATGAGTTCATTGTTTAAATTAAGTTCTTCTATATGGAAACACCACTGGCTTCCCATATGGTCTTGGCAAAGCCACCATCCGCTCTCCACCTAAATTAAATTTCACTAATTGAATTAGTTACCATTTTATCAGCTGCCGCTTTGCAGTAGTTTGTGAACCCCCAGGGGCTCAGGCCACGCTCAGTCAAGAGCTTCCCCACCTCACTCTCTCATTTATCATCGTGACAATGCGCAGCACTGGGAGAAGCAGGGGGGTGGAGAGTACTGTGCCCTTCCCAAGCATCCCAGCCATCTCTGAGCATCCTAATGATTGACCTCTGTAAGTGAAGCAGCCCTGTGCTGACCCCAGACTGCTGAAAGGAAGCATTCTCCCCATTGTAAAAATCCCCCTGTGGTGGTGGCGCGGGCCGGGCTGAATGCAGAAGCGTCAGAAGGGAAGCCCCGCGCACAGGCAGCGGCGCCCTGGGACATTGCAGCTTCCATATGCCAGGGGACTAATAGCGACAGGCCTGGGCTCAGGGGACAATGCCATCACGCTGCCCCGCTGGCGAGAAAGGGAGAGGGGACACGTGGAAAGGGACAGCCTGAAGTGGGTCTGCCAGCGTCTGGCAGCGGAGCGTGGAGTGTGAAGCGTGTCCCCTGCTCCAGCCCCGCCTTCCCTCAGCAGGCACCAGGGGCTCGGCTGTTGCTGTATCCCAGCAGGATGCTGGGGACGCAGTGCCAGAGTGGGGCAGTGGGTGCCCTGCACTGCCACAGGTGCTTCTGGCTGCTGGACTGCAACCACTGCTCGGGCTGTGCCTGTATGCAAGTGCCGATGGCTATTTGGAGAAGTCCTGGCTCTCATGTTACAGCTTGGGGGGGCTAGGGAAGTGTAAGAGGCACAGGAGCATCATCACCCCATGCTTCCTGACCCCCTGGCACTGCACTATCATCTCCTCTCTGTGGGGAAGGAGAGGGATGCACAGAAGTATCAGACAGGCTGGGGATGTAACCCTCTGGACTCAAACCTCCAGGAAATGCTTTCTAGGAACACGTCAGCACTGCATAATCTTAGTGGTGTGGGAATGCCTCTGTGATGAAAACCAGGGATGGTAAGCCCAGCAGGGATAGGCAGGTTTAGCAAGATGAGCTTAGCAACCCCACCAGTTTGCGTTTAGACCCCTTGCTGAAGGTAGACCCCTTCACTTCACTCAGGTGCTGCCAGACCTGAATTTGCTTTGCAGATAAGGCAGAGACCATCGGTAGTGATGATCAAGTTCAGTATTTGCAGGATGCACCCAAATAAGACCCATCAACGACTACAGCCAAAGTACACCACTTCCAAGAAAATGTGTCAGAGTGACCTGGTTTTCTTCTGTGGACGTATGATGCAGAAGAAACTTAGATGTCCCTAGACAGAGGGAAACCAGACCTGAGAATGAAGCTGTGCTACTGCAGTTTGGAGCAGGGATAGCGTGCTTCTGTCCACAGCCACCCACACACTTTGCCTTTCTGAGGCACATACTGGAAAACAAAACAAACAAACAAAAATCTGGTAAAAAAAGATCGAAGCTGAATGTGCACTTCTCTGAAGTCTGGCTAACACCCAACATATCACATGTTGATGATAAAATGCCGACTTGTTTCAGAAACTCCAAAATGGTGTTTGAATGTCTGAGAAAAAACAGTCTCAGGAGTACTCCCTAGTCTTTCATGATCAGCAATGGGTTGATGCTTAAATTTAAAACTAGTCACTGACTTATAGTCCCTGACCAATTTTAACTTTTCCTCATATTTCATCAAAAAATAAAGAGAGAGGTCACAGCAACAAATGAATCAGCAAGTATTAAGAACAGATTTCTTGGATAGTAAGTGGGATTTATTCAAGCTGATTACCGGTTTCACCTTTTTGATTCATATTGCAGGTTTTCATCTGGTTTTCTGTTAAGTCATATCTATTGCCTTCCATTTTTACCTCTGCAAATAGACTGTAACAAAGACCAGTATTGATTTTCAAATCAGACTGCATTAGTGAGGTTATGAAATAATGAACATAAGCTGTGAAAATGTCTGCAAAGTCTGACACCCATCAAAGTACTACAAAAGCAGTAGGTCTGAAACCTCAGCATGGTTCAGAGGTTTGGATCTATGTCAGTGGTGGTGATAGCAATATGGAAGTGTCCAAGCTGGTGAGTGATTTAAAGCAACAGCTGCAGCACCACCATGAAGAAGAGGGTATTGGGCCAGCGGTGGGAGCAGGAAGATGGGGTAGAGGAAACAGGCACCTGGGGAGGGACACCTGGCTGTGGGGTGTTGAGCAGGGATGGCTGGGACAAGAAGCAATAAGGAGAGAAGGTGTGGGATATGTACTCTGGGTGGCACTGGGGTGTATAACCAGCCTGCCTCACCTGACACTGTTGTGAGGCATGGATGGAGATGCCCTGTGAGTCCACCACCTCGACACCTTCTGATGCAACAAGTTTAAATGTGCTGAACTTGGGTGCCATCTCTGGACACACCAGAAGCAGTGTTACAGGTCTGCACTGCACCTCTGCTCTCTCCCTGTCCATGCAGAGCTGTTGTTGAGCAATCCCCAAAATATTTACTTTGCTTTTGGAAGACAATGGAAATTTAGTCCAGAGCTTTAGCTCATCACTACTGGGACATTTGTGGGCAGCAGTGTTTCCAGCACCATTTTGGTTCTTCCTCTGTCTGGCTCCTCCTCTGCCAGAGGCATCTGGCTATGCAGCAGTACTATTTCCTCCCCACCCCAATTTAATTTGAACCCATTGCCTCCAGTACTTTTGTGAACACTCCATTCACATATTCTTCTGAATTTGCATCAGCCAAAACATTAGTCATTGAAACCTCCTCTCCTCCACACTGAACAAAAACTCTCCTTTCCACAGAGAGCCCTGAGGAGCCAGGGGTTCTGCATGGGATCACATTTCTTCTCGATGAGGTTCTGGCTGCGGGGCACCTCCAGGAGAGAGGACCGATTTGCCAGCACCCATCCGCTAGCTCCATCTAGTGAAAAGACTACAGTGGCACCCATCAGCGCGGGGACGCGGGGACAGCTCCCCAGACTGCCCCGGGCCTCTGGCAGGACCACCCTGGCTTCTTCAAATCCCCAGGTGGGTTGGGGTGCACTGGGGAATGTGAAGGTGGCTCGAAACCTGTGGAGAGCCACAGAGGGCCACTGTGGCTGTGGCCACAGCAGGATGTGGAGGGCTGTGGGAGCAGGACAAGGCATGGTGTGTTGATGCCATGGGTTCCATGGTTTCCCTGCTGAGTGAGGAGTGAGCTGGAGCATCTCCTACTGGTCTGGGAGCCAGAGTGTTCCTTCTCCCAGGCCAGTGAATTTACAGTGTGGCTGCAGAGTGAATCTGGTCTTTACACACACCTGCTTTCAAATGTCAATGTTCTCATGTGTCTTGGCATCACATTTCTGTGACTACCAGCATCATCCATTGCCTGTCAGACATAGATGCCAGCACTAAGAACTTCATTCTTCCCCTAGACTGGCAGTTGAGGACAGAGAGATGAATGCAGTGAATGTAAGTTTGCACCATCTGCAAGAGAAAAATTGTGCTTTAGCATGAGTCTCTTTATATCTGCACAGGTTGAACAGTGTCCTGGTTCTTTTTACAGCAGGCACAACACAGACCACCACTGTGCAGAGCTGCACCATTCCCTGGGGGAAAGAAGTGCTTTTGTGCTGCCCAGAGCTGACACAGTCTTTCCTTTTCCACTACCAGCACTCACGGTTCACCTTTTGGCAAGCCATGCCCCACCTGTTTCTCTAAGCCTGTTGGGAAGATGGCTTAGCTTTGTCTGTTCCCTTGGCTGCCAAACCCTTTTGCGCCGGCAGTTTGTATACAGACACGAACGGGACGGGACCACTGATGGATGTGTCGGAACCGTTTATTTTCCAGAATCTTTATAATACATAGTTTTGTCTATGCAAAGATCTTGACAGTTCACATCCAGGCAGCAAGCCAAAGAAACTCACTTGTTACAAGTCACCAAATACTCATCCTAGCCAATTACACAGAGAGAAAGCATATTGACAGTGATTCTATCCAATCAACATAAGCACACGTAGCTGGAGTTAAAACAATAGTTGCTTGTTCATTTATAAGAAAACAAAGCATAAAACCCTCTTCATAATTTCAACCTTGCTATAGAAACTTTTTGCAACTTAGAAAGTTATTCCGAATCGCTAATACATAGCTCTATTGTTCTATTCCTCACGTCTTCACTACAGCTTAACAAGATGCATCAGCAATATCCATAACTCTGCTGCACTGAGGCCTGTCTGTCTTTCCCACGAATATAAGACCCTCTAACTTTATAGATTCCTACACCTTTGGCTTCAACCAGATTGTTTTTCCAAACTCTAGCTGAAGTGCATGAGTTTTAAGGTGATCTAATAGATCATAGTAATTTCAAATTCTGCAATAGCATAATTCTGAGCATAAGATTTGAGACTGGGACTCCAGGCATGTTCTTGGCTGCTGCTGTTGAACAAGATTAGTGGAAGTAGGGATTCACCTGGTATTTCCTTTGTTCACTCTGTAACTCTTTGCTTTAGTCAGTGGATTCCTTCAGTGACCAAGATTAAAGTTATTTTTATGGTCTTCATTTCTGCCACCTCACGGCCTATTGAATTAATCACTTTCATGGGAACAACACCCTGAAACGTCGTAATCTGGGAAAGAAATGGGAATAATTATAGATAAACTTCTGGGTATGATGACTTAATATGGCAATCTGGTAAAAAAATAAAAAGGCCTGTACTGTTCTCATGCTGTGCAAAAGGGGAAATCAGGGTGTGTCAGGAGGTCACCGAGAGGATGCACTTCTCTGGTGGGAACCACAGTGGCTTATTGGATCTGGCTCTGCTAGCCATGCTTGGAGACATTGAAGGAAGCTGAGAAATTACAGATGTGCCAGATAAGATCTAGAAGAACAAAAAACCTGCAATATTAAAACCCCTTCCTTTAGCTTAACAACTGTTATCCTCCTTGAAGACGGTTGAAAACGATTTTTTTTTTTTGTCTATAAAAATCTAGACCAAAAGGAACTATCTGATATAATTGAATTCATTTAGTCAATGAGACTAATACTCTCAGCTGGCTGGAGGTTTGGGAATCTAAATCTGGAATAAAGGTTACATTTTTAAGAATAAACATAACAATCCACTTCATTTGAGCAATCTGGGGAGCTGCAGTGTTATTCATAGATTACATTCCTCTCTGCAATAGAAAAAGGATCATTAATCATTCTTGGTTTTTTAAGAGCAACATTGTAGTAATTCCTATCTCCCTTCCAGGCAAAAGCAAATTATTTATGTAAGTTTTGAAAATAATTTTGTGTTTGTTGCTTCATTCTGTGACTCACAAAGTTTCTTGTGTTTCTCTATATTTTGTTTCATTCCCTCTCAAACAAAAATATTGGGTTGAACCTTTCAGCAGTCTGCAGGTTAAACAGTGAAGGATATTTTTCACCCTCCGGCCATTTCATGGCTTAGCAAAGATGAAGCCCTGTGCAAAACTGGCCAGTGGCAACTTCTCTCTCCCATTCCCTCTGCTTGGAGCACATGCTTGGCACCATATCATCAGGTAAAATAAAACAATGGTAAAATGTCAATTTTCTCCAACCAAATTAGGTCTTCCACTAGAAGGAGAAAAACTATAGTCTTATGTCCTGTTTCTGTGTTGGTCAGGTTCTTCAACTTTGAAACTTCATTTTTCACTCTAACCCTGCAGGGTCTCTCCTGTCTGGCAGCCTGATAGAGATTTAAGGAAATGTGGCACATACCCTTGCAGTAATAAAAACATTGCAAGAATGGGAAGATTCCAGGAATAGCAAATGTGGTATTACTCAATAAACATTAAGTAACAAACAGCCCCTCAAGCCATAAAAGAAAAAAAAAACCCGTTAATTGACCTTTTTGGTACAAAATGATTAAGAAAAGTGTGTATGATTTGAAGACGTTTGATGTTCCTCTCTGCTGTAAATGCTGGATTTATTTACCGGAATGTCTAAGGCTCAAACTGGAATGAGGGGAAGCAAGAGAGGGGTTTTCCTCTGTGCGTACTATAAAGGAGAGAAGTCAAGTGTCTTTGCATTGTGCAACACATGATTTCTGTAACTTAATCAAAATGTGTGTGCAGGGTAGGGGGTGGGGGGGAGAGTTAGATTGCGTTGATAGGGCGTTGCTTAGAGAAATTCCAGCTCCTGAAGCTCTTAACAAAAGAATTCACTGTGAGGAGGGGGAAGGGTTGGCAATGAAGGCCTTTTTTTCTCAAGAACTCCCATTTGGAACATATTATGCTCTTGCAACACGGGATGGATAAACACTGTATTAATGATTAGATGGAGACCAAGAGCTGAATTTGTTTGCGTTTGATAAAGCAGTTGTTCTATTGGCCATATGTCTTTACTCTGGGGAAGAAATAGCTGTTAAGGGAAAGCACGTCTCTTTGTGAGAATAAACTGGTACTTTGTGTTAAGGATGAACAGTCACTTGAACTTGCCTAAAGCCACTGACATTTTACCTCTGTGCAAGTTTCACTTTCAGAAACCAGCTGTCAAGTTATCAGGCTGAGAGATGATCGTTTCAATCTGCCGGGTTTCTGGTGATCTGCATGACAAAGCATCACAGGACTGCCATGAACTGGAATCCAATGCATTGCAAGTGAAAGGAAAAATAAACCATACACTTTTATAAACAGGTAAATACGGAAGTGACGCGTTGCATCTGGGCTGATGTGAAGGTGCACAGAAGCACCCAGCTTTGCCTTATGTAGAAATTCTAGCGTGTTCTTCTGGATCTTTTTCCTAAACCTACCATTTAATTTTTAAGCCACAGTCCTCAAGTTTTCAGGTGCTTTTTCCAGGTGCAAAATGTTTGGAAGAACCACACCAAAATCTGAGCAGAGCTTCCAGCTTGTTGCCTGCTCCCATTTGTCCTGATTGGCTAAGATGGGGAAGGGATCCCTCAAGAAAAATTGTTTTCCATGTAACCTAGATGGGGCCTGGAAAGAGCACAAACAAAAGTATTTTGCAAGATTTTGCACCTGCTGCTCTCCTACCAAAATTTTTAGGAATTTTTTCTCTACAGCTTAAAAACAATGATTCACCTTTTAGATAGTAAAGAATAAATTGGCAGCTTTTGACCTGGAACTTCTCTTGGACTGGTCTTTCCAGAAAAAAGACCAGCACTGGGATGATAGAATTTTTTTTTAATATTACCCTCTGTTAAGTTGGTAATTTATTTTCTTTTCCCAAATGAACTATATATTCTTTGCTTGTTTTCCCATTTTACTGAAGCTGTGTGACTTTGGAAAACTTGAATTTTATCTACATGCTGAAGTTCACCCCAGGTGTCACAAATAGTGACAAACTAATTCTCAGTAAAGAACCAGAAGTTCTTAAGTATTAAAAAATGCTGCTTTTTCACAAAATAAATACTTTTTGAGAAGTTGTAACATCTCTAGATAATGATCTGCCAGCGCAGAGAAAGATTTAATCTGTTGCCTCTTGGAGCAATTTTCTCCCTCCCTGAATCAAAAATGAAAAGGTTTCAACAAGCCTGGAGGACTGAAGAGGGCTCACTTTTGAGTAATATCAGTTTTCCACCCTTCAGTATAAGGGAAAGTCATGTTCCTCTGCTATTCAGGAATGGGAATGACTCAATGTCAGACCACAGGATAAATCCCATGAGTGTGGGTGTTCGACTGAGAACAGATAAGACAGTGCAAAAAGAAATAGGCTGGAACATCGACAGACACTTGTGATTGCTCAGGAATCTCAGACGTGGAGCTGGAAGAGGAGATTATATATATGGTGTGGTTGGGAAGGATGCAAAGGGGAAAGCAGAGACACTCTTCCAGCTGGAAAAAGGAAAGTTGCTGAGGGAACTGCAGGGTCCTTATGAACCAAGAGCTGCCTGAGCAACAAGGCATTCCCAAGACATGATGCTTGCTAAAGGAGAGACTGCTTCAGAGGAGAGCAGAAATTGGGCATATCTCAAACAGGCACATGGAAAGGACAATGGCCAGTAATTTATCCAGATTATACATGTTTCCAGGGAAAACACAGGAGATGGAGGCAGATCACTTGGATAGGCACCTCAGTGAATGTGTGAAAAGAGTGGAGAACAGATGTGTGGGAGAAATTTGGGTGCCTCATAAGGACAAGGTACAATGCAGATTTGCTGGGGCATCAAAACAGTATCCAGGCAGGAAGAGTTTTTGAAGGATTCAGACCTGAGAAGGTTGTAGTGATGAAGACCATATTTTATTTTAGTCATGATGTCTGGATGCTCCAGAGATGTGGGGTTTTGGACCACTGGGCCCAGCAGAGCATAAGGGCTGCTTCTCTGTGCTGCGTCTGGGAAGAGGGATTATCTTGTCTGGATGTGAGTTACTGTTGTGCCACCCTCTAGGGTCCATGGTATCAAAAGCAAAAGGAAGAACTTCCTATAGATGTTGTTCCTCTCTAATGGATGGTTTACCTACTGCTTTCTACAGGAGGTTGCAATTGTTCCACTGCAGTGACTGCTAAAAAGGGAAATAACCCTAAAGACTGGGAGCTGCTGCAAGATATTTGCAAACGTGTCACATGCAATGACAAGGGCTAAGTGATATCTTCTGGTGTTTTTACACTTTGTGTTGAAACAAAGAAGAGGTAGGGTGTTTTTACACTTCGTTGTGAAAGGGAGCTCATAGCTAGGTCAGTGTGCCATTCGGAAAAGCTCTTGTAGAGGTCAGTTGCCAGGTAGCATACGTTAGAAAAGTTTTCTATGGCTTGATTCTGGCTGAAGATTGCGAGTGCAGGAGAGTAACATTATGTGAAGGCTTGTGCACAGTCAGCTATCTCTTGACCTAATACTGTGCTGCTAAATTCAGCTTGAAAGAACAGTTGGAGCTTTTTAAGCAATGCAGGGGCAGACAAGGGAATGTAATCAGAACCCAGAAGCCTTTCTGTTTCCCTACTCTGGACATTTATTTGTAGCTCATTTATATCAGCACTTTATGTCTGTAGACCAACTTACAGAGGCACCTTAGCAATCCTCATTACAGACCACTGCTGGGAGATCACATATATATGTAAGAGCTGGGATGTAGAAGAAAAAGGTTGGAATCAGCCAAATGTGAAGGCCTTTGTAGCAACAGGAAGGATAATCTCTTCCAGCGCATACCTGAGATGCAATGAATGGTGAATGCAGATCTAAGGAATTGCAGATAGAAGATCCCCACAGTCCATTGCCAGGGAGCCTTCTACATCCAAAGCAGGTCCCTCTTGATACTTCTCTAGGTTTTAGGCAAGTGTCAGCCTCCTCCTCAGATATTGATGTCCTGCACATATCTTGGCTCCTGAGTGTGCCACTGCTCTCCAGAGCTGCTTATGGGAGGTAGAAGCTGGTGCAACTACTGGGTTAGTAAAGAAGAGAACTTCCCCAGGGCTTGCAGAGTCCTATTGGAAAGTCATAAACTAGGCACCTGGTGAGAAAACAATTGTTTGAACCCAAAAAGGATGCCCGCCTTCTCCTTACCAACAGTTTCCCTGGTTATTTTCTGCATGTAATTTTCATTTTTGGAGACATTTAAAGACTACCAGATACAGATGACAGCTGCTGAGTGCACTGGTTGGCAGCCTGGGAAAGCACTGTGTTAAAAGCCCCAGGAGGGAGCCTTGTGAGCAATGTGCTGCCAGCTCTGGGCCCACAAGAGCAGGGTCTCCGTGGGCACTGCGCTCTCGGGCAGCCGCGCTGAGAGCAGGCAGTGGGTGCCCGGCACAGCCACGACTCCTCCTACAGAGGCAGACCCTGAAAGAGATAAAGGCTGTCCCTGGCAATGCCACTGTGTATCAGAGGAGTCTATGAAATGTTTTTCCCTGCTGTTCCTTTAATGTGGAGCCTGGCAGCCTCAGGATGCAGGATTCAGTGAGGCATGGCCACACTCCATAAACTGTAGACTTTCAAACTTAATTGGACCTCATAGATGATCCATCTACCCCTCATAATTTTTATTAAAACCCTCATGGGTTTTAATGCAGTTGTTTTTTGCAACAGAGCTGCTATTTCCAAGTGTAGAGGGAAATTTTCAGCTGGTCTGATACTCTTTTTCTCCTACTAAAGAAGTGGACAAGCCAATGGTCACAATGGACCAGGAGACAGGCTCTAATGTGGAAGTGGGACAAGCAGTGCCTGAATTACAACGGGGAATGGCTGGGGTCCCTCACAGCAGCTTCCTCACACAACTGTCTGCACCAGGGAAGCTGCTCCACATCATCATTCTCAGCCTCCTTAGCACTAAGCTGAGGGGTATTTACAGCACTACACATTCTCTTTACATTTGGTTTGGCACAAGATCCAACAAGCTCAGTAGAATAATTTAGTATTATTTAGCTTCAGGTAAAATAGATCAGTATTAAAGTCCTGTATGTCACTCAGAAATACTGTTAGAATGTTAAGGTAATATTATGTACTCTTCTACTATGTGTCTCCTCTCATGTGTGTGAAGGTATCACTTTGCCTGTAGATAAGAGTGTTGCTGTGCAATAGTCTCAGCCACATTTGTTTCTGGCTGACAAGCAGCATCCCTTTTCTTAGTTGCTCTGATCACATAAATGTCTGACCAGGTTTTCTTTCCTTAGTGCTGTTGCAAGATGCCCATGAGCCCATAAACTAAAAAGTTTAAATCTGGGCAGAGGGGTGGAGCATCTCCTGCAGCTGCAGCATGGGGGAGTGGAGCTGGCAGCTCAGCTGAGAAGCTTGTCCAAGAGTGTCACAGCTGTGACAACTTGTATAACTATGTTCATGACCACAGATTAGGATCCAGGAAAGGACTGGTATATTTGTGTTCAAAAAATGACTGGACATGGCACTTAGGCCCCAGTCTGGTTGAGAAGGTGGTGATCAGTTGAAAGATGGAGTTGATGATCTTAGAGGTCTTTTCCAACTTAAATGATTCTGTGATACTGTGATATGAGTGTCAACAGCTATGGTGCACTAGCTTCCCAGGGTTAGCCCTTCAGGGGAAATTTTGCAAGAGTGCTATTAGGGAGACATTCCTAGTTACTTCAGTCCTAATCTGACTGCCCAGGAGCTCATGACTCTCCTCAGCACAGACAGATGGATATCAGGTTCCTAGGATTGCAGTGACATCTTCATTGTGGAGTGCTGGGGACAAAGGTGTGTGAATCACTAACATCAGGGGACAGTTCCAGTCCTAATCCCTGTTGGGGACCTCAGCAATCTCAGAAAGACAGGGTTTACCTGGGGTGAAGAGCAGTATTCCTTATTTTTCTCAGTGAAATCCACAGCAAAGTGTAACACATGTGGATGTGTGAAAGGCTGGCAAGAGCTCTTATCTGCAGAGTAGCACATAGTGGTTCTGCTGAGATGGATTTATTGCTGTCAGTTCTCCTCAGCTGATACCAGCACTCTGGACATGGGAACTCTCTTTTGTGGTGCCATTATCTTTGAGTACCTGAAATAATTTGTGTGACTGAGATGCTGCAGAGACCTTTTGTTGTCCTATCCAATTCCCAACAACAATAACAATGTGTGAACAAATACCATTCCTGTAAATTAGCATTTAAGTAGATTAGTGGAAGAAGTTCAGTGAGATGTAGCCTAGAAACAAGATTTCAGAAAGGTTTCTGTGGCTTCATGTCCTGAGCACATCTGGCTCTGCAAGCAGGATGCTGAGCCCATTGGGAAGACTGTTCCAGACATTTGCTGAGTGCCAGCATCACCCAGAGGGTCCCAGCAAAGGGGTCCAGTCCCAGCTGTGCTGTGTGGGGACTGCCCATCTGCAGGCTGCTTGTTGGGAACCTCCCCAGACACACACAGTGTTTTTCAAGTACACTTGAGAGCCACACCAAGGGCTGCCAGAAGTCCCCCTGCCTTGTAGCTGCAGGACCTGCAGTGGCTGATGCAACTACACTGACATCCATGCAGCGATGGCTGCCTGTGGCACCTTGGACTTTGGGGTGATATAGACACAGATTGCTGCAGATGTTAACTTCAGCATCCTTTGAGGCTTTGTTTGGCTGAGCCCTGCACTCACTCTGATCTTATTCCCCATCCTGGTCTGCTCTGGGTTTGCATTCACCTTGCTTCCATCCCGAGGCTGTGCAGGATTATGCCATGACACCACCTGTCTTTCCCTCACTTGTGATGAAGGTGGAGGGAACTGCCTCCCACACAGGAGATGATTTTTAAAATCAATGTGTTCATGTCCTGGGTTGGATATGGAAATGGATACACCAAGTTTCATTGAAGAGGACTCTCTTGTTCACACTGCTTCTGATCCCAAGAAAAAGGGCAAGAGAGAAAGTTGCTTGAACATGCAAAAGACTCAAATAGTTCTGTGAAGGACACATTGCAGTTCCTCCATGCATCACCAGTTATTTCCAGATAGTCCAAATTTTGTGTGCCAATATGACTTGCCTTTCCCTGTGTTCCTCCCCCCTTCTCTTTCACAAAGAAACAAGATGGAGTGCTCACTTCAAGAGTTATTTCCAAACTGTTGTATTTTCCTTCCAGAGGCTCTCAGCAGAAGCAGGGAACAGCCTTCTGTACGTGTCAGCATGAACTAGAACAGTTTCCTAGCTTGACCTGCTTCCAGCAGAGTAAACACAGATGCCTGAAATGTGAGTTAAAAATTGTATTGTGAATACATAAATAATCTTCTAGCTATGGTAGTAAAATAACACAGCTGTGCTTCTCTAGAACTAAAAGAGTCAGACTCTCATGAGGAGATACACTGATTTAAGCGACTGCTTCTTTGGTCTTCTGTTTTCCTGAAAACTATTTTTTTACCATGGAAGATAACACAGTCACCACTTCCTGGTTTTAGGAGCTATGATGGTGCTGGTCTGTAGTGATCTCCCTGTATGTTGTTGACTGCTGCCCTGTGCAGTGCCTGGGGGTGGGTGGTGCTGCCTCCTGGGCTGTGAGTCTCTCCAGTGCTCCTATAGCAGCAGGTGGGGTGGACCCTCTTGGACTCACTTTTCACCCGTGCTCTGAGTGGTCCTGAGCTGGATGCAGCCACACACACTTGCCTGTACCCAGCCTCCTGCCAGTTCTGAGTTGGGGTACTGCACCTCAAAGCCCTCTTGCTTCAGTTAGCAAAAGCTGCAATGGAGCACAAACCCCATACCTTGCTTCGCAGAGCAGAAATGCTGTTGCAGCAATGCCAAAATGCTGCCTTCCCATTGTTGCAGCAATGCCAAAATGCTGTGGTGGTAAAGGATGGGCTTTGACCCTTCCTGTCAGGTGCCCAGGCCAGGTTTAGCTCATCTGCCTTCAACTGGGTTGCTTCAAACATTCAGAGTGCTGTTCAAGAGTGAAATAAGGTTCATAAAACAGCTGGGTTTCAGAGAACCGTCTTTGGGTAGTCTCAGGGATTGGTGAAATACAGAGCCGTGGGCAACACTTACAGAACTGCCTTCCATTGCTGCCCTGAAGACCCTCTGCTGTGGAGGAAGAAGGAGAAGGAGTTTTAGAGCTGGCAGTTATTCAGTGCCAGCTCAGTCAGGGCACTGCTTTACTTGCCTCTTATCTTTATGTTAATCACATTTTATAATTTTAATGGTTAGGAAAAGGAAATAAAACCTTAGAGATACAGAAAACCCTGAACACAATATGCAGGCAAAGACACTCTTCTGGCTGATGTAAATGCAGCTTCTGGTGTTAGTTACATCCAGACTTTGATCTTCCTCTATGGCAGCTCCTTATGCTATCAGAAATAAATATACATTTTGATTTACACTGGTGCAAATAAGAGATACTGTCCAACAATGCTCCATTTGTAGGAATAGTTTCGCCTGCCTCACATTTCAGTTCCTTCCAGAGCCTTCTGGCTGTGGTGGAATTGCAGTGAGTTGGTGCTCATCTGTGAAGAGGAGCTCTTTTCTTACAGTCACATTTGCCAAATCATAGCACACTAAATAGTCCCTGAGTTTCAGCATGACAGGGGAAATTCCCCCAAGTTTCCTTTACTACTCTAACAGAAGGCAGTCTCATAGATTTTCACAGTTTTGGAGAAGCTTAGAAGAAAAGAATTTATGAGGGAGGAGAGAACTCACGAGATGTCAAAAGATTTCTTCTTGCTCTTTCCAAAACTCCTGGGATTTCCCTGCTGGTGAAAGACTCTGATGCTTTCCCCGTTTCTCATTTCTGTGACTCCCTTAGGGCTGGCTTGTCAAAGCTGCAAGCTGCAGGTAATGCAGACCCAGTGGATCCAGGAGGGACGAGCTCTGGGGGACAAGCACGATTGGGAGCTGCTGGAAATGTCCCAAGACAGTGGCTACAGCTTCTGCTACCAAGCTCAGTTAGGGCAGGAAGGCAGGTGGGACTGTGGCAGCTGCAGCATAACACTTCCCACATTAGCTGCAGCTGCCGCAGTCCCACCTGCCTTCCTGCCCTAACTGAGCTCTGCTGTAGCTCTGCTTAAGCTCCTGCTACTGATATCTTCCTGTCCCTGGGTTACAAGGAGTCTGGGCTGCTTCCCTTCCCTCCGTTTCCTTCCCTTGCCCCTTTGCAGCCTCGTCAGGTAACTGAAAGGCAAGAGAGGAGGCAGTGCTTTGGGTCCAGGCATTTCTTGATGAGACACACATCCTGTGGGCACCACACAAAGGTGACACTGTCACAGGTAAGTATCCTCTCCAGCATGGATCTGGCAGATGGAGCATGCTCACAGCACATGCATGGAAATTGTACACAGGACAATTGGAAATTCATACTGTGAGTGAAGGTGAAAGACGTGGTATGGAAGAAGCCGACTTCTGTTCTCTTGGATTTGGGTCCCTCATTCTAGGCACAAAGATTTCAATACCAGAGCTCCTGGCAGTACTTTGCCACAGATAATGACCTATTTACAGAGGAAAGGAACTGTGCTCCCTTCTTGTGCACTTTCAAACTGGAGAAAAAATTTCTGTATCATCATAGCAATCTTGCCAAACTGGGATGATCCTTTTTATAGTCAAAATAATTTGATAGTGGCTCTCCAACTATTAGAGTTGCCTTTTCTGTGCTCCCCACCTGTTTATCTGACTCCTGTACTGCAGTCAGTCTCTCTTCAGCACCATTGGCATGAAGAGCAGTTGACTTAACTTGCATTTTTCAGAGTCTTATCTCAGGATGTCTTCTTTTTAGCTCAGCCATGAGCCTGTCATTTTGCTTTGATGAGAAGTGATGTTTTTCAGAGTGGCGGGTTGGCATATGCACTTGGCAGGAGGGAAGTTCCTTTCCTTCCTTTTCTTTCCCCCTTTCTTCCTTGAGTTGAATTTTTTTTGTCGCTCTTAAAAATGGCTTTTTGTTTACTCACAGTCTTTACTCACATCCCTTCTTCTTACAGTTGTAATTCAGCTTTCTTCTTTATGCCTCTTCAATGCTGTGGTTTCCTAAAATATCTGAGCAGAATCTCTGAGTTACAAAGGAAGAGGGAGGCCTTCCTTAGCCCCCTTAACATACAATAAATAAAGTGTTGTGAAAATCTTTTATTATCATGAATGAACAACCACAGCTACTTCAAAATGAAAACCCTAAAGAAATGTTTTCACTTAACGGTCGACCTTTAAGGCTAAGACGATGTTTTCTGCCCTGGGTTTCCCCAGAGGTTTCTATCTGAAGCCAGCTGAGTTGCTGTTCACTTCCCAGCCCACCTTGGGTGGGAACAGACACTGTGATGGTAGCAGCAGGCAAAAAGCTGAATGAGCTCAGCCCCTTCTCTGCCCATCTAAGGGGAGACACAGGCCTCCATCTCCAGGGCTTCAGGTCACAGCCTCTCCTTAATCACTGCAGTAACACCAACAGGGGGAAAAAGGGGGTTTCCTAATAGTGAGCTGTATCTGAACTTTACTGTTGTTGGTAGTGGAGCTCGCAGTGTTAAACAGGAGAGCTGTACTTGACACTTGTTGGTTTTAGTTCAGCTCATTAATCTAACTGAAGCATTGCTGGCTTCAGCCACAGCGAGGATTAAGTGGGGCAGCAAAACAAACGGAAGCCTGAATATCTGCCCAGGTTATCAGCACCTCCCTTCCACCAGCAAACACCCTGGGATTGATCACTTTGGGGGGTTCTAACCCTTACTCTGTTGTCAGACTTTTTTATTACTAAAATTCCTCTTCAGGATTTTATTGTGAGAAATATTGACCAGGCAGGCACGAAATACACAGAAATGAGAATAAATCATTACCTGTGCTGCCAGCCAGAATTGAGGACAGACAGGGTGGTTTTTCAGTTCATACTGATGATTCCCTTTTTTGCTCTTATGTACACGATTGACAGTTCCTTGTGACCTGAATAACACCATCTGTAGATAAAGCGCAGGTGCTGCAATTTGCTGAAGGATATTTCTGATTATTTTATCCCCAGAACTCTTGTTTCCTTATCAATGCTCAAAAGCTTTCCTTTTTTCAAATTTATCCTTTTATTTATTGGGAGGTGAGTTGATTTTTAGAAAGCTTTTTTCTTCTGGATGGCTTAATTCAGATAGATCATGTTGACCCTGTTTGTGGCTGATCCTCTGTACAATTCAGCACTAAAGCTCAGATCTCGGGAGGATGTGCTTTTAAAGCAGCGAATCTCAGCTTCTCTCCAAAACCTGTACAGATGTTGCACAAGAAACTGTACTCATACCAGGAGGGTTACACCCATGCAAAATAAACATGAACAATGGGGACAACAGGGCTGCACAATGACCAGGAATAATATCTGTTGACCCTCAGGGTGCAGTTTCCCATTTAGGCTTAATCTGATTGACTGTGAGCTGCTGGTGAAAGGGTGGTTCTGCTCTTCCTGCCTGCTCCTACCCATGCATTCCTGGCACCTCCTTTGCACTGGAAGTTGTGATCCTAGAGGCTACAGAAAGAACCAACAGAATTTTTTTTTTTTGTAAATTAGTTTTCTGTAGCATTAACAAGCAAATCTAAATCACTCCCAGAGCAATACCCCTAGGTACGATGCAGGAGATCAACAGGTCATCTGGAAACCTAGAGCTGGACTGGATTAAAGATAATCAGAAAACAGATTATTCAATACCCACCTTTTACACCACAGCCTCTGGGGAACCATCCCTCTCTCCACCTATCAATGTAGCAACACAAAGCTGGGCAGCCAGCATGGGAGCAAGGGACCAATATCAGCCCCGTTCTCCATGCTCACCTGTGCTGACCACAGCAGTCACCTGGTCTGCATTTCCCATGCTCTATTTCCCACTGCAGTTCCACCTGCACAAAGCATCAACCAGAAAATGCTCTTGAGGGAACCTGGGACACTTCCACAAGCTGTTCCTCCTTCAGCTGTGGTGGAAAAAAGAAATATGTGTTGTAGTTTGATCTCATGCTCTGCCAGTTCCTGGAAGGTGGGATGGCTGTGGGAATGACAGTGACATCCTGATTCCTCAGGAGTATTCCTGCCTGTGATGTGGCATGGTGTGGAAGTAGATTTCCTCCTCATGGATGGCTGCCATCCTGCTTCTCTTGAGGCAGTGCAAAGGGACAATAGCTGCAAGAAAGCCTCTGCAGGTGCAGAGAGGTTTGTGAAAAGGTGATGGCCAAGCATGTGCGAGTGCACAGGAGAGCTAAAGCCATGGAAGGGGCTCTGAGCAGAAGTTTATTTTCCAAGGAGCCCTGTGCAGGAAGCCCATTCGCAAAGACATGCTGGCAAATGCAACTTGGAGGTGTATGCATGTCCTGCAGAGACATGCATGCTCAGTAACACAGTTTGCAAGTGGCAAAACCCATTGCAGCATCTCTTGGATGTTTCCCTGTGTTGTTTTTATGCACTCAGCTGTCCATTTATATTTTTAAAACCCATCCTCCTCTGTTTCACCTCTGACATGGGTTTCTTCCCAGGTTAATTCCCTCTGGCTTCTAGGAGAGCGGGATGTGACCCCCCCTGACATTTGTTTAGTGAGTTATGCTTGCCTTCCGGAGAACACAAACAAGCTGCTGGACTTCCTCCCTTTAACTTCAACTTTAGCTCTGGTCCAGCTCCTTGCTGCACTTACTCTGGCCTCATGCCCATACAGCAGAAATTGGCATCAGGCTTCTCAACTTCTACCTGCAAAAATGCCTAGGAGATTTAGAGTTTGTGCTCTGTTTCCAAGAGGAACTTATGCCCAACCATACTAAAAGACATGTAAGTATGTAATCCCCTGGATTTCACTCAAAATGAGACTGTCTTTAAGGATCTGGTCTTAATCATTTGAGAAAGTCACTTGGATTTAGGTCTGTAAGTAGTGATGTCCTTTCTAAAAATATGCTCTATACTCCAAAGGCACCCCATCAATGCCAACATTGTCACTCCTGTCCCACCCTGGCCAGCAGGCAATTTGAGGACTATTATGAGAAAAAGAGAAATAATTTCCATCTCACAACAGCCAGACCTGAATGTAATCACTGATGAAACTGTAAGCCCACCTTCACAATAATGTTTGGAAACCAAAATGAAGCATCCTCTTTGCTCGTGGGAACAGAAATTATATTCACATAACAAAGAAGTTAGGTAAAAGGAAGTATATTGAGGAACTCAGGAAGTGAAAAGTCTTTCGTTGCTATATTCTTGCAAGAGCTAATACAAAGCAACATGATTAGGTGGTTCTTCGGCAGCTTCCTATTTCCATCACCAGACTACTTTAATCTTTATGGTACTGAACAGTTTTTCTGAAGGCAGTCTGGATGAACTTGACGCCTGGCAGTGTCCAACTGTGTCTCTGTGCACAGGTGTAGTATGGATGATCTGCTGGGGATCAGATTTTAGAGACATCTTTCAGACCACTCATCCTCCCCCCTTGCTCTCTTAACTTTTCATCTACCTCAGCCACAGCATCTCCTTGTAGAGGTGCTATTTCTTGCATTTTCATTATTGTTTTTCAGTGCTACCTGTCCATAGGAGGAGCCTAGTGATGTGTTACATCTGAGCATGCCAGCTTTCAGCCAGGCTGACAACATTAAGGTCAAAATACTGGACTGTTATTAATGAGCAAATTCCACTTCTAGGACCATTATGGTGTGTGCATCAGCAGTTGGCCCAACTCATTTCTCTTCTCTCAAATGGAGAATTTATTTCTTCATCCTTCCTCATGCCCACAGATTCTAGAGGTATAGGCTTCTGTACCTTGCCTCCCCTCATGCGCCTGTGGAGGACACTGACTCGACATTTGTGATTTGAGAGTTTGCCTGAGATGGGTCACTGCAGCCAAAAAGTCCCTGGAACAGAGCTGAAGAGCAACCACCAGGGTTTCCATATTTACCTATTTCTTCCCTGGGAGCAGGGGTTCAGTGCCAACAGTACAACACATTACAATAAGGGTTTTCTTTATTGTCAAAACAACTGTCTATTTCTAAGGTGACTTTTAATGAAAAGTGTTTATCAATATTGCAGTTAGAAGGGTTGGAGGATGTTCTGCTTTCTCTCATGTTATTTCTCTTTCCCTTCACTTTAAAAAATAAGAATGGAATGAAGGAGAGGAGAACTGGAGCTGGAGGTGAAGAAGACTATAAATAGAAATGTTTTCAAAGGGAAGTTTTCTGTTTAACTTTCTTCATCATATTTTGAAAAATATTTACATATTTCAAATTGAAAAGGCCAGGCAATGTCCTCAGTGGACACACACTGGCTCTGGGCCAGGCTGCCCCCATGGTAAGGGACCCAGCCTGGCAGTGGCAGCACATCTGCTCCTACACCCAGTTCTGTTCTGGGGGACAGCACATCCCAGCCTGGTTTAATCTGCAGAGGAAAGGTAGCACAGGGACCTTTACACTGATCACCATCTTCCATAAAGCACCTCCATATCTGGGCCAGCCAAGCCACTTCTCATTTATGATCTGAGAGAAGGAGGATGTCCTAAGTATACAGAACCAGACTCCCATGGGCATAGGCTCATTTCAGTTGCATTCAAGGCAAGCAGGGACAAGGTCTGAGGCATGTGTGAAGAAGAGAATAAGGAAAATTGGTCTAAAAGCCAAAAGGACATCATAAAAATTACAGTGATTAAAACTAGCCAGGTACAACAGCTGTCTCTGCAGATTTGCAAACAAGGTACCCTCCATTCTTCAACACTGCAAAGAGGGAGACAATCAAACAACACACACAACCCCCATCAAAAGTTTAATAAGGACTTTGCTGTGTAAGAAGAGCCATGCTGATGTGAGGGCTCCCTGCTAGCCAGTCACCTGTCCCTGCAGCCAGCAGGTCAGGCACGGGCAGTGGGTGTTAATTGGGGCTATTGTGCAGACAGCTGGTACAGCAGGGGAGAAACCATCGTTGCTGCTACCACCTGATTTCCCTTCTCCTGTTTTACTGAGACCTACTTGACTCTTCAACACTTTCTCTGCGTCCAGTTTGAGGTAGGATTACAGATCATTTCAGGTGGCAGAAGGAATTTGAAATTATGTGTTTCCTCACATTCATCCTGTTTCGACTATTTCTAGTTGGGAACATCTCCTGGATGAATCTGACAATAAAACTGATCAAGCTTAACCCAGGATAACAGTGGCTGGCATGGCTCAGCACCTTCCATGTGCAGAGGGAAGATCCTTCTGAAGCAAAATATATGTAACATTGGATCAGATCACTCATCCCAAAAATCTGAGACACCCTTTCCAGCAATGGCCAGTGGTGCTTCAGAAAAGCATCTCCAGTTAATATCCCCCTTCCCACAAACCGAACAACTGGCTGTAAGTGAAGGCTGTCTGAGCTGTTCTCCTTGTCCCTTGGCTTGACGAGCCTCTGTGGGGTGGAGGCATTGGTGGGACAGGCGGGAGCTAATCCAGCATACCCAGCCAGTGCCACAATGCTGTGCCAGAGAGGGCACAGCAGGAGTCCTGTATCCCAAAGCTAATCAGACCTGTCCCTGAAGTGAGGCATTTCATCATCATTTTCTTCCTGGATCAGCTACTGCACAAAGGTTACAATGTTCTTACAGTATTTTGCTACTTTCACTTTGGATGCCAGCTGAAACTGGGAAGTGTGGTGGTGGGTAGAAATATATAAAACCTCGGTATCTTCAAAGTGAGAGCCTGAAAACAGGAGAAGTGTCAAGGCAGGTTAATTTAACAGCCTATTGGCGTTGGCAGCATTCTCTTGTTATTCCCAGAGCCATGCACCTTCCTTCTGACCTCACCGACGATGCTCGGCTACTTGCAAGGAAGTAAACAAAAAGGACTCATGGGGACTTTGGTTCCATAGAAACAGCAGGGAAAATGTCCATGCGTGCCAAGTGGAAAAGGACTAAATCAGTGGGGAAGGAAATTTTATTGTCACGAGTTCAAAGAGGATGTTACAAACAAGACAGTGGGGGGAAAAAAAAGAAAAGAAAAAAAAGAACTTCAGAAAGCTGTTCCTGAAGTCAGATCACAAAATACTACTAATGAAACCTTGCCTTAGAGCAGTTGTCAAATATGATGTGTTATTTACATCAACAGTGACTCAGGCAGCATTTACTATTTCCCCTTTAAACACAGCAGGACACTGCCTGCCCTCAGAGATTTGTGGATCCTAACCCTGCAGATGGATGGATGGACCCAGGGCTGGTGAATGGAAGGGAAAACAATGCACTGGGCAAGGGATGGGAGCGCACGCAGACCAGCAACCACAGCTCCGCGTCAGTGCTTAGTGTGAGCGAAACCAGAAAATGGGGGGATGGCTGTGGTGGGCAGAAAGCCTCGAGACATTTCTGCACTGAGGGGCTCTGCAGCAAGGTGAAACATGCTCCTGATTCCCAGCCTGGCAGCTCTTGCAGAGCAGGGGACTTGCTGTGGTGTGATCCGGGCTGGTGTGGTGCCAGCAGTGCCTTGGGGCTGGGGTGGGATCGCTTTAAGCTATGCCATCTGGCCACAGTCCCCAGGGCCACCACAACCGGGGCATGCTGGAGGGGAGCAGGCACTGCCAATGTCCCTTCCCACTCTGCCAGTGCTGGGAGGAATGGCATCAAGGCTGTCTGGCACAGCCCAAAGGGGAGTCCAGGGTGGACTCCCCTGAGACACAGCAGGCCTGAGGGTCCAGTCATTATATCACATCCTAGCAGTGGCAGCATCTGGGTAGCACAGATTTGTAAACAGGAGAGAATATCCAAAGGCTCAAAAGTGGAAATATCTGAAGACTGTGATGAATTTCACTGTGAGCCAAGTACAAACATGACTTTGCATCTCTGAGAAGGAGATTCAGGGTTACAAACGCAGAGGGATGGTATAGCTGGGCCACTGATAGTTCTTTTATTTTCCATTGCCTCCTCCAGTTGTGGAAGGCCTTCACAAACATGGTAGCAGCAGGAACCTGTGTTTCACAGGACAAAGGGCTCACTATGTTTAAGTGCCACTGATGGTAATGGCTGCATGCCATTGTTACTGTTGCATACCTGTTACTGTATACTTCATGAAGGCTGAATAAAGGTAGTCTTTATATCCCCCATTTTCCTGAGATCTTGAAAGATGAAAGAGCAAAGTGCTGTGAACAAGAGGGAAGCCTTTGGGTGGGATGTGCTCTCCAGTTTGTGGAATAGCACCTGACTGGGTGCCTCCTTCCTCCAAGGAGCCCTGAGCTCCTCACAACCCCATGAGCAGTGACATGGTTCATGGGATCAGCAGGGAAATAAAATACAAGGTCCCGGCCTCTCCTGTTGCCATGTAACTGCCACTGCTCATCCAAGACAGCCTAGAGAAGGCTTTAGAAGTAGTAATTAATTTTGGTCAATCTTCCAGGCTGTGCTACTCCTGTTTGCATCAGTCTGGTGGCAGTCTACAGAATCTGCAGGCACCTTAATGTAGACTCTGAAATAAAACCTGTAGCTGCACGTGTTTGAGCTGGTTTAAGGAGCGTGGTGCCATGGTTTGCAACACGCTGCAGCAGGTCTGAGTCACAGCAGCAAACTCCATCTTTGCTGAGTGAAACTTCACCGAATGCATCTTCATTCCTGTAAAGCTGTGGGTTGGTCTCATACCTCTCTTGGAGGTTGCTCCTGCTTGCATATTGGCAAGTGTGGACACTCACAGAGAGGGAGTAACTTTAGAGGCTCCTTTTGACCATCAAGCTTAACCACCTTTGATTTGGGACTACATGCTCTGGAAGTGGGAAGATATTTTCTAAATTATTCATGCCAAATTCACTCTCCTTTCACCCTCACTGCAGCATACATGACTGAGCTTGCTATCTTTTCCTCTCAGATGATTATTTGTCCACATTAGTCATCGAAACTTTGTGGCATCCTAACACCCTCCATAAGGATCTCTAAGAATCTCTACCACAGTGTCAAAAGCATAGGCATGTACTTTGCAGTGCCAGACTCTTGGAAAGTTGTTTTAACAGGCTTCTGCTTTCAATTAGCAAGTAAACTCCTTGGGGCACGAGTCTGGCTTCCCGTCAGTCCTGGCAGGCACTCTGGTACTTTCTAAGCAAATCGTCCTCATTCTCATCTTCCTACTCAGGTTGGCAAAAATCCAAAGATAGCACAGATTTCAACCACCCCAAATTCCCCATCTGAAAGGCATGTAAGATGCTGGTGTCTGGGGCTTGTCTTACAGAGAGGAACATCCCTGCACCCCACCTTCAGGACCACCCCTCATGTAACATAGCATTTGAAAGAGGGTTTTCTGGAACCATGTCTCACAGCAGTGCAAACAAGACATGAGAAAGACGTAAATCACACCTCTCTGAGCATCACCTGGCTAGGCTTCTCTCCAGCTTCTCCAATTTACTGAGCTGCTGATGCAGTCAGGTCTCCCAGTGCTTGCTAGAGCTTTAGCCAATTCAGAAGTTGCCTGCTGGGATTTTGACCCCTTCCATCCCCCATGCATTTGTTTGAAGAGATAACTCTTTATATATATTTATATATTTGCTCTTTGGACGGTGGGGAAACCTTTATTGTTGTCTCTGAGCTTCTGGAGCATAAAGATCCAGGATTCCTCCATTCCCAGCTGCTGGATTCAGAAAGCTTTTCCTTTTCAAGCTTCCTGTTCACACAGGGTGGGGGTGGGAAGTGGGGGATGAGGGGGGAGGTTAGGCATTGAATAAAAGGAATTAACCATTTCCCTTCTCTGACCTTTGGGAATTTCCGTATGTGAAAGTGGCAGCTTGTGTGTCTAAGAATTATAAATGATGGGACCTTGCAAGTTACTGAATGGATGTGTGACCAAAGACCACGGGCTGCTCCCTGAATAGCACTGGGAGTGAGGAGGGCAAAGGGGATAAAGAACAAGCAGGAAAGGCTGTAGATACTGGAAGACTGCATGTTTTATAGGAATGAAAACTGCTTATAGTGCTTCAGAGAGCTCTTGAAATTGCAGCTTCCCTCCACCATGCCTTAGTTCATCTCCTGTTCACAGTACACAGCAAAAAGGAGGCCAGGAAGTAAGTTTCCATGAGAAGCTCTCATGACTCAGATCTCCCTCCTGTAGGGTTTCATCAGTTTCCCTAGAACAGGGTCACCATCCTGAAAGGAAAAGAGCCATCCTGACTTGTGTTTAACTGTATGTGTATTTAATAAACATAGCGTGTGTGTGCACAATTCTTTCTAGGCCCTTAAAATGGACTTGACAGTGCTTGAAAGTGGAACTTGCATTGCTGTTGTTGAGAAACCAGTGTGTGTGCTCTAAACCACCCTCTCTGCTGGTTCGTAGGCCCTAGGCAGACTCTCAGTGCACATCTCAACAGGCTCATAGCTCATAGCCACTCCTGTGGCACACCAGTACACACACATGCAGCGGGGCTGTGGTATTTGCATTTACCAGCACCCATTACCACTGTTATTTGTGAGGAGCAGCAACTATCCCTGCAGGGCCACCCTGGCAAACTGGTGTGGGAGTAGCAATTTTATCAAGATAGGTTTCTGTTCTCACTTTTTGTTTTCTTGCTCCCTAATCCATAGGGAAACTTGCTCTTGAGCCTAAAGGTCTGTCTTTTTCCTAAAGCCACCAAGGCTCATGGGCAAGTGACAGGGGTTATATGAGCAGGGAAGGTATGCCAAGCAGAAAGGAGATGGCAAATACTGGCATGACAGGAGATGGCAGGATACTGGCATGACAAATACTGATGAGGGTCAGCAAGACTGATGTGAGTAGCACAGATGGGGCTTCAGGCATGGCCTCATAAAAGCTGCTCTTGGCCTCCCAGATATCACACCCATTACTCAGTGCTCCCACAAACACACATATGAATGGCGGGACCCATTGCAGGGCTTCAGGCAGAGTGAGCCCACAACCCCCTTTTACTTTCAGGAAGCTGTTTGGGATCACTGAACATGAGGCACTCACTGTCTGAGTTTGTGTCACATTATTTCATGTGCCTGAGAATCATCCAGGCACCAAGCTTAGCTCCACACTAAGCATGCACCTTCATCCTGACACCCAAAGCACACCCAGCTCTTCCTTCTCCACCAGCAACGGCAGAGAGATTTCCTAAATAAAGGAGGGAAAAAAACCCTGCTCATACTCACTGCTGGCTGCAATTTGCAAGATGCAGAGGAAAAAATATGTTGCTCAGCAGGGCCCCTGCTGTATCCTGTATGGCATTTCTGTGGAACTAGCTAGGCCCATCTGTCTAAGCATTTACAAACTGTAAACCTAACAGGGGTGACCTGGGGAGTCCCAGGCCCTGCTGCTTTGCCAGGATGACAGAACCAGACCAAGGATGCCTTATTCCCTGCCAGGTTGACAGAGGATAAGATGGAGGGAAGTGGGAGGCCTGTTGCCTTGTAGAAAGCACCCAAACTGAAGCACCCAAGCAGAAGCACCCAAACTGCATTTAGGGGGAGCCTCAAGGATGGTTTAGGAAGGAGCTCCTCCTCAGCCTTCCTTTTCTTTCTCTGCTGTGGGATGATGGGGACTCACTCCGCAGCTGAGCATCCCTGTTCCACTGCTGCCCTCAGCACTTTCATCAGTCTGTAGATGCAACAGGGACCAGCCTGTGCATCAAAGGCTTGTTAAGTTACTGCTGTGCTGTGAAAGAGAGGCAAAAAAATCCTGTTGACTGTGACAAATTAGTGAAGTTCAGGGGTGGCACTCACCCTTTTATTGGAGAGCTGCTTGTGTCTGTGCACTGCTAAAGGGATTAAAGCAGCGTGTGGCATGTTTCTGGTTCTGACAGAAACTTGAACACGCTCTAGCAGAGCTATAAAGAGAAAGGCCATGTCAGTGGCAGGAGGGCTGAGGAGGGCTGGGAGTGATTAGCCACACTTGGAAGGTACTGGGGTTGTGAACTGTACATGCAGTGTTAACTGTCGAGGTGCTGAATCCTCCAAAGCACTATGTTTGCAGCCAGGGGAGCTGGCTTTCCTTTCCTACCTGTGGTTCTGGGCACAGTGTGCTCTCCCAAGGCCTCTGGTGGTGTTGCCTCCTGGAGAATGAGGCCTGGATGTGTGGCCCGGCCCCTACTGCAACAATCTCCTCTAGAGATGGAGAGGGCTTTGAGGGGTGAGGGGTGTCTCCATTCCCATTCAAACCCTGCTCATTCGGCAAAGCCCAAAGTGAAAGCATCAGATCTTGAATATCACACAAGTAAATTAATGTTAATGAGATTTTAAAAAATGAAGAAAAGTAATAATTTATTGGGAGGTAAGACAGTCACCGTGCCTAAGGCTTAGCATTCATGTGAGCTTCCAAGACAACAAGCTGATCATGGATGGTGGCTAACATGTACCTGGTTACTCTGAGCTAGAGATCCTAAAGGTTTCAAGAAAATGGCCCTTTAGAATGTGGCACAGTGGGAGCCTGCTCTGAGAATAAGCTCAGAAACTAACCCAACAGCCTGATGCATAACCTCAATGGTATATTCCTAAGGACACCTGCTCAGTAATAGGAACACAAATTACAAAGAGAAAGATGTTAAGAGCAACCTGGCACAACAGACTTGGAGACATAGGACAGAAACGTCTGGAAGGACATCACATCAAGCACTGCTTTCCCCAAATGTCCCCCTAGAGCAGGATTAGTCAGGAGCTCTCCATATGGAGGGAGCAGGATCCAGACTGGTCATTCATGTACTGAAATAGATTTACACCAGCTCTCCAGGTTATCAGAGCTCACAGCCAGCTGGGTCCGGAAGGCTCCGCAGTTGATGAACTGTAAAACTGGAGATGAAATTGAAGTGGAACAAAACACTTCAACCTCCAGGAAAACTGCTTAAAAAATTGAATAGACAGGCCATTGGGACAATGAATTAGAATCAGAATTAATAACAATTTTTAGCTGCTGCAAGACATAAAGCCATTTCAAGAAGTCAGCAAGAACTCATAATCGTGTATCACACTTCCTCCTGCATGACGGCATGACAGCTTGGTGTCTGGCTTCCCAAGAAGTAAAGGTAAAGCAGAGATGACTAAAAGACAGGGGACTTGATGAAAGTAAGGAAAGAAATCTAACAACAATCCCTTGGAGGAGCACTCAGGGCAAAGATATAGAAAAATGCCTGTTCAAAAAAAGTAAAGTAATACCAATGTGAGAGGTGACAAGAAATCCTCAGATAATGCCTCAGAAATGCAATGCTCTGCTGAGGAATTTGAGAGTAATAAATTTTCCCAGTAGCAAGGTGTAAAGTGGAGACAAGGTTTTTCACATTCTTGTGGAAAATATTTGAGATTTCAAAAATGCTATTATTCCTATTTATGTCAGGGAAAAAGAAAAGACACCTTTGGAAAAAGATCATGAGAAATAATCCAATTTGTTCTTTCCTTTCTGTTGCCTCAACACAAGAATGAGAACAGGAACACGTGGGACTGAGATTTGGGTTCATGTCCTAGAATGAGGTGAACACACTGACCTCCCAGCCACTAACTCATTTACTAATCTGAGAAAAGTCTAGATGCAACTGGAGACACTGATGGGTTAAAGTATGTCAAAGTGTGCTCTGGGCTCCTCATCTCTCAGCTTCATGGAGCAAGAAGGAGCAGAGCTGGACACCATCCAGCTTGTCAGTCCTGACAAAAGCAGACCACTGCAGAGGGGAGCAGGTCAGAACAGTTCAGAGCACCTGAGCTACAGGAACTCAGGAACTTCAAAAGCACTTTTCAGTTAGCTAAAACTCATGTATATTGTTTAGTTAATTTTCACCAGAGACTTGGGAAATCTACTCCACAGAGTATCTTGGAACTCAAATTGCTTAGCAAATTTTTGTTTTAGTCAATTATCACTTGCACACACAAAATTCGAAATATTTTCAGAATTTTTTCATCCAGGTTTGTTGCTGGCAGAAAATTTTACAGTGAATCACTAATAATGAACAAGGAGACACACTAATAATACCAAAAATCCTGAAAAAAAAATACAGGGAGAGCATACACAGGAGACACCAAGCATATAAATTCAAAAGGACTAGAGCTTGGGAAATGCCTTGCACTGTAAAAAACACATGGGAGATGCAAGATAAAAAATTAAATGCACTAATTGAAAATCTGTTTGAAAGGTTTATGATGGTGGATTCACCAGCCAGTCCATTGTACCTTTCAGTGACATTGGAGAAAAGCTCACGCACACCGGGAGAATGAACACTGCTGCTGCAGTCAGCATTACTGAGAAAGGCTGAATGAACACACGTCCAGCTGCCTTTTGGAGTTTTGTGCAGTTTGTTTTTGTGGGCACCAAAGGAGTGATTTGGGCAAAATTAAAGGAAAAGAGGCCTGAACATTGACCTGAAAGATCAGATGCTGACTACATTTTTAAAAACATTCCTCAAAGAAAGCACAGGCTGGAGGAAATCACTCATTGTTGTTCATAGGAAATCATTTTCTAGCCTTCCTTGCAAATTTGAGAAGTTAAAATACTAATCATCCAAGACATTGGTTAGCCAGAAAGGCCAGCTGAGGGAATTCCTGCCCTAAGTTGTGCTGGAGAAGGAAAAGGACTGAATGGCCCAGGGCTTGACAGTACAGACCCCTCGTGAAGAGCCTTCAGGGCAGACACCTAGAGCCAGGTTCAGACATCAGGCAGCCTTTGAGGACATCAGTGTTCAGCACATGCTTTTGGCAATGTTCCCAGAAGATATTTGAAAGTCTACAAACTACTCCCCATTGTTATATAAATTAATTGCTCCATAGAGCACTTATTCCTACACTTCCAGAGTTATGAGTTACACATTCAACTGGTATAAAACTGCACAAGTAGATGACTTCTTCTCCTTCCTGTCTAATTCCTCTCTTTAAAGTAAGCATTATTCTAGTCACTCAAATGAGCCCAAACAAACTGGTTTATGCTAGCAGTCAGTAAGCAAATAACTGGGCTTTCAGATCCTGAATTCCATTGAGCAAGATGTTCATGGTGTTTAAATGGTGTATTAATGGCGGATTAATACACCATTTCACTGTCTTGCCAGTAGCCTCAAGCTTTTGATAAGCAAGTGATCTGACCAACACTGAGCAATCAAGCCACAGGCAAAAAAATTCTTGCAGCATTTTGAAGTCTCCCTCGGGTGCTAGTTTCACATTCGTAATCAAAATGATACAACATATTATTTTCTGGCATTTGCAGAGTTTGCTTGCTTTGGCAGACTACATTAAACCCCTCAAGTCCCAAACTCATATTTACAACATTAGTTAGGAAGTTCTAGGAAAGGCACAGAGGATTGTCAGCTGCTGCAGAACTGGGGCATATCTTGGTTTCTCCCTGGATGTGGGAAGTGTCAGTGAACATCCCTTGTCCACTTATGGTCTTTCTTAGATGCTTTCTTCTGTTGCCTTCCCGCGTTGCAGTGCCATCCTGCTGGCTTTCACCCAGTCAGGTTTCCCAGCTGTCCCACATGCCAGACACCACCCATGGCAGCAGAAACTCTGGCTGCCCGGACTTCCCTGCTGCCAGTGCCAGTGTCAGCGCAGGCTGCAGCAAGCCTTTCCCCAGTGATGCCTCATCAGACCTCACTGGGGGC
Source organism: Geospiza fortis (assembly GCF_000277835.1). Classification (NCBI taxonomy): domain Eukaryota; kingdom Metazoa; phylum Chordata; class Aves; order Passeriformes; family Thraupidae; genus Geospiza; species Geospiza fortis. Next base: position 1,734,388 of record NW_005054312.1, read on the forward strand.
CCAGAAATGTGACCTTCCCCTAAAGCCCACAGCATCCAGACCCCAGCCATGTCAGCTTCCCCGCAGCAGTGTCATGTCAGCCCTGCCAGGGCCAGCTGGGTGAGATGAGCCAAGATGAATTTAGACTCACTTCCCATCCCCATCTCCAAACCATGAGTCAGTGTGCTCACACCATCCGCCTGCTGCCAGCTGATCCCAGTGGATGGTGAAGCATGCTGTGTTCTGCCCATGGGATGGGGGGCATCTGCCTCCTAGAGCTAAAACTGAGCCAGAGCTACATGGTGCTATGAAAGAGGGTGAACTGAAACAAAACCTCCCCTGACATATTGCATGTGGTCAGTGTGAGAGGGCTGCACTCCGTACATGACACACAGCTTCCAGGGGAAAGTACAGGAAGAGGTTAGGGATGAGAATCCCTGCGGCCTGCAATAAAACAAGTGGCTCTGGTTTAACAAGCAGTAAATATTTCTAGCACATACTGCTCTATGAGACATCTCACCCCCCAGAGTCTGTAGGTGGATTAGTGAAACAGGCGCTAAGGATGGGATGGGTCAGCAAGCTGGGTGCATTTTGCAAAGGATGGTAGGGATACTGCAAGTGGGAGCTGAGTCTAGCCATATGTGTTCACCATGAGCACTCTGGGATCCTTCTTCAAGCTGGGCTGAACAAGGATGTTTTAGCTCGGAATGTGCTCTTCTTCCCCTGCAACATGGATTTTTCTCACCAAGGTGCCTTTGAGGCATCTAGTCAAGTAGTAGTTAACCTAAGGATGTCAGGGAAGGATAGCAAGGACACTTGGGTGACGGGTGTTTTGGAGATACCCCACTCCCAGAACACAGCAGTGCCCTCAATCACATACAAGCTATTAGCAGCCCCCTGGTGCCAGAGGAAGGGCACCTTCTTAGAGCACTCCTTTGGAGCAGGTGGTACAGATACTGTCTGCCACTTGGCCCTTGGCAGGTGTCCCTACTGTCCAGGCCAGAGAGCCTTCAAAGGAGCAGCTGCTTTGAGCCAGCCTGGTTGACTCCTGCCTGCCAATTGAATGGTGGCATTGATTTTGGTATCCCTCATGAATCTGACATCTGCAGCTGAAAGTCCTGTGCCCCCATGTGTGCACTGGCTCTCTCTCTGCCAGGGGCAGCTCCTGACACTGCCATGGGCGATGCTGACCAGCAACACTGCCTGGAGGGTCAGGCTGGACAATGAGCCAAGGCAGAGTCTCTGCCAGCATGTCCTGCACAATTTAGGCAGGATTTAAAGTTCACCTCCCCAGAGACACTCAGAAGGGAAAACAGACATAGAAATACCTCCAGCAGTGGGAAGGAGGGTGAGCGGAAGATCTGGGAGGTGCAGTAGGAGGTCAGCCCAGCCCACGCCACTCTGTGCACAGCACACAGATGGAACCGTGGTCTGTTTATCTGTAAACAAGGGCACTGCTCAGCACAAACATGCAATCAGCCTCAGCTTGGGAATCTTCACATCCTTCTTGGTAACAGCGTGATAGAAAATAAGACCTTGGCTTGTTGCCCTGAGTACATTGCTGAAATGCCTGGGTAAGGAGCAAGGAAGAGCTGGAACAGAAAAGCTGAGCTTTGATTTTCAACTCTGGTTACCTCAACAATGTAAACTGGACAGTCCCAGCAAGGGAGACCCTTGGAGCTGTGTGCCTAGGGAGGATGCAGAGTCCTAGGACAGCTCTGAAGAACTGCTTAGCACCCTGCTTGCTTTCTGGCAAAAGCTGTCCATGGCATCTCAGGCTGCACACTTGAAGGTGCTTTCTGTTGACCATAGGCACCTACAAGGCATCTATTACTCTTGTGTACAAGAACCCTCACAAGTCCCTCTCTTTAGGCAGACATGAGGCACAGCAGGATCAAGTGATCATGCAAGAGCCAAAGGCTAAACCTCCACTGGCACAGCTGCTTAGCACAGATCGGAGCCATCTGTGTGAGTTACAGGATGTATCTGCCCCATCAAAGGAGCAGCATCCATTCAAGTTCTAAGACTAGGGAGACTAAAACCCAGTCTATTAGTTAGGTGATATTAATTCATGTAACCCTGTGTGATCCCCTGCTCCTTTTCACCAAATGTGAGCATATCTGCAATAAAGAACTTTCTGCTTCACAGACAACTGGCAGGAGCAGAACAGCACCAAGTCCCCTGCCGCTGATGGAGAAGGGTCATTTCAGTTTCTAGCTGGTGAGAAACCTACCATCATGGACACAGACAAAACCACTGGACATCCAGCTAAATGAATACAGTTAAACCTAGGCATGAGTGTAACAAAAAAAAGCTCTGATATGATAAAGTTTGCAATCCTGTCCTATGGGTTAAGTTAGTGTTTTCCCTGCAGCAATTTCTTTTAGTTAGCAAGCTTTAAGTTATAACTTGCATTCATCAGATTCGCCAAATGCTGATAATTGGCTCTCTTAACACTCATGCACAGACAAGACCATGGTGTTAACATTTCATCTGAGGCATCAGCAGCACAGCAAACAGCAAGGGACATAACACTGACTCCTCAAGCCTGTGAAAGGCTGAGGAGGCTTCACAGTCCCAGATTTGAGTGTTGATACAACAATCCTCTTGCTGTGACCTTCCAATTCCCCACCAACCCTTTACCTGGGGAACCATTCTGGGAGGCACACTGACCAAGGTGCATCCAAACCTAGGTTATTGGTGTCAAAAGAGAGAATCATGCTGGTCACTTATTTTACAGGAAAATCCCTATTAAACCTCCATTTCCCCTCCTCCTTAGGAACATCCATGAGTAACTGGCTCACATTTGCCACAGTATTTCTAAGAGCAGCCTGTGAGCTCTGCAGTTCCTCCTCAGCAGGAAGCCAGAGCAGCACTGTGGTCTCTCTGCCAGGCCTTGAGGACAGAGTATGGGAAGGAGGTTTTGGGAGAAAGCAGCCATGTTTTTCCACTGCACACAGGTTGGTTTATTCCCCACTCTTATTCCACTGGAGAAGTCTTTAGAAGAAGAGACGTGCATGAAATTTGCCTCTTACATTTACCTTGGGGAATCTTTCCAGACATTGTCCCCAACAGCATCTTATTTCTGAGACATTAAAAAGCCACCCTATTCAAATGCAAATCAAGTCCTTCCTGACAATAACTGTTGAGTAATTTTGACGTCAATACAAGCACTCTAGCCGGACGTTCCAAGAATAGACCTGGTGTTTGGGAACGGAGCAAAAAGGAAGCGACCACAGATAATACACAGGAGCAACTCTTTAAAGGAGAGACTGTGAGGGGAAGATAGCACAGCTGGGGGTATCAGGTACCAATGTATCACAGGTTTAGAGCAAGGGACACATATGGAAAGCTAGACTGGAGAGGGCTGAGGCTTCCCCAGACCTAGGGTGAAAATGCTGGGGCTTTCATCTCAGGTGACTCCACTTGCCCACAGCCAATGCCAAGCTCTTTCCTTTAGGCTGCATTTTGATGAAAATTTATTCATTTGGATCTTGCTTAGGTGCCTCTGCTCTGTGCTGTGTTATACAATGCGCCTCTGGAAGTTTTCTTCTGCCAGGTGTGTGCTTTTAGGTTCCTGAGGCTGGTTGCAGACAGGACACAGAACTTGCTGCCTTCAGAGGGAAAGTCTTTCAACCAAAACTTGATACCAAAAAGTACATTCAGCCACAGCACTAGCTCACCCCAAGCAAGAGATGCACACAGCAGATACAGCTGATGGGTTGATAGAGCAAACTGCTGGCCCCCTCAAGGCTCTCCAAGGCAAATAGCATGCTCTAGAGCTGAAGTAGACCCCTTAGGAAACATGATCCAGCAGAGATGCCATTGATGTGCCTGCGTGATCAGAGGAATACATGCAGGGCTTCCTGAGTGCTGTGGCATTTGAGCTATATGGAATACAATGGCCTTTCTGCCTGTTTTGGAAATTTCTGACATTCTAAGTACAATTGTATTTGTAATGGTTACATCTGGCCTTTCTGATCTGCTTGCTCATCATCCAGTAGAAAGCCCTCAGGTACAAATCTCCTCTTAGCTCTGCCCTGTTCCACTACTTCATCTTGTGCTAATTAATCACTGAGGGCTCCGAGCTTTATAGCATTAACCCATTCACAATGAGCCACATATTTATCTGCTAAGGACTAAGTAATTGGTGAAGCCTGAAATCATCACATTATGGTAGGCAATTATTTCATCACCATTCTCTTGAAAAGCTGACATCCAAATTCACAAGGCAAAGCAGTGGGAGAGATGGGGAATAAACATGGTTGTTCAAACCTTCTTCTGCAGCCACTAGCAAAAATTCTTAATGATAATGCTTTCTCATTATTTCATGCAAATCCAAGCATAACCTCAGCAGTCAGGAGCCCACCTTTAGTCATGGGTAGGACCAGATTTACATCTTGAGGGCCCTTCTGCCCATTTCTAGGAGACTACAGATCTTCTCTTTCTACTAGAAAGTGCCATGGTAAAATGCTAACGTGCTGAACAAGAAGGTGTCATCAGTCAGTTTATGCCCCACTAAGAACAACTCATCAATAGATGCCACCTGCTCTTCTCTGTGGCCCGCTTCTCTTCCATATCTTGCAGGACAACAGCACACATCTACATCATGAGAGAGCTGCACTGCATATGCTCCCAAACCTGTTGCCCTTCTCCCATACATTTTCTGTCAGCTGTGAATTTCTTAGAGGGGACAGTGAAGACATAGTTGCTGGGGCACGCAGCCCCTGCTCTGTCGCTGGCCTGTGTGATGTGCTGCAGACCATGGCACAGGATGACCACATAGCTGCACAACCTCCCATCCAGACTTGGCCCCAGCTTCTCACCTGAATGCTGGTCGTCCCATCTTGGCTGTGCACAGGGAAGAGAAAAATACTTCATGGGTTTCCTATTTCATCCCTCCTTTTATCTTCATACAGGTCTGGAAACATTTCAGTACATTTAAAGGGAGGGGGATGTTCTCCAGTAAAGTAGCTTTATCAGGAGGGAAAAAAGAGAGATGGCAGTAAACAAAGTGCACAATTGCTGAAGCACAGTGGACGTATGGACCTCAAAAGAAGTGCTGACCTCACCCTTTCTCATGAATATGATCTATATGGCTCATACAGAGAAGGCTACTGTCAGGAAATGGAGCACCACCTAACCCTGCTGTGGATCCTCCTGCTGGCTGCAGGGCCCCTGGCAGTGAGAGCCCTGCCCTGCCTTTGGCCAGGGAAGGGCATGGACTGGCCCGGGCTGGGGGCTGGCTCTGGGTGCCCAGGGCGCTCCCTCATAAACCTGGGCCTCTCTGGGTCACGTCCAGGCAATGCCCTACCCTGCGCCGGGCTCCAGGCTTTCTTCAGCACTATCAAGAAGAGGGAAACAAACTCCTGAAACCCTTGGCTGATTTTATCTGGACCCTGCAGGTACAAAAACTATCTCCAGGCTCCCCCAGCCCAGGCTTACCATATTACAAAGTTCACTTCATGTTTAAAGTGGAGAGACACCTCAGATATTCTTCAGACACCCAGTTTCCTTCTCTTGGATGCCTCCAGAAACCTCTCATCATCTTCATCCTCGGGTGAGGCCAGGCAGACCGGCATCCCCAGTCAGCCATTCCCCCCTCTCCCTGCCTCACCCCGCTCCTTCACTCGCTCCCCATGAGCACTTGTGTCCGTAGCGTGTGGCCATCCCCTCCCTGCGGGATCCCTCGCTCCCAGGGAGGTGCAGGGCCGAGCCCAGCGAACACGGGCGCCTGCCTGCGGCTGCAGGGGCAGCGGGC
>NW_005054312.1:1740177-1755958 GCF_000277835.1 Geospiza fortis
GCTCCTCTCTTTTTCTTTTTCTTTTTCTTTTTCTTTTTCTTTTTCTTTTTCTTTTTCTTTTTCTTTTTCTTTTTCTTTTTCTTTTTCTTTTTTTCTCGGGAAAAAGCTCCCATTGATCTGAAGAGAAAAATGCCCAGCGACATTCCCAATGCACAACTCTGGCCGCCGCTTTCCCTGCTTGGGGCAACGGTGGGGAGCAGGGATGAGTGACATGGGATGAACCCCCTCGATGCCACACTAAAGCTGTCGATGTGCTTGTCCACCATCATGCGAGGCAGATTCCTCTCTCCCGTAAAAAAGCAGAGGATGAGGATCCCTGCATAGGGGTCGTGAATGGTGCGCGGCTGCTGGACCCATTGTGGGCTCCGGGAGAGGAACACAACCGGCCGCCCTGTGACCGAGGGTCGCCATGTGGGGCCGTGGCTCCCTCGAACCAGAGTGTCAGGGCTTGAAAAAATTAAATCAATGTTAGCGGTTCCTCTTCCTTCCCCTCTCCGTCCCTCCCTCAGTCTGGATGATTTACGGAATGACGGCTGGTCCCGGCTGCAGGGCGGCCGTGCCGGGGGCATCCCCCAGGCAGCACCAGGGGAGAGCCCACCTGGCCACACCGAGGTGCCGCATGGCATCCCGCCATCACCCCGGGAGCCAGCAGCTTTCAGGAGCAATTCCCCGCATCTCTTTCCAGCTCTGCCCCAGGGGCAAATCACAAGGCTGAGAGGGGCGTGGGCGTTTTTGTTGATCTGCATTTCAGCCACAGAAGTTGGCCGGACTCCAAGACGGTGCCTTTTTCAGTTTGACATCCACCTCTTAAATAATCTTCAAAATAAATTTAACCAGTGGGCTAGATATTGGCGCATTGAAATGTAGCACTCCTGCCATGTAAAGATAAGAACACACTCAGAGCACTCAGAGCATATTTTAAAACTGTACCCTGGTCAACAGCCCCCTGTAAGTTTTAGATGTATAACAGGAATTGTTTGGCTTTGGACTTTATGAGACATGCAAAGAACAGTGAGCAGTCTTGCAACGTATTTTCCTTTTTCCTTTTTTTTTTTACCTAATCCTTAGTCTTAGACTCTTCTCAAAAAAATTTCTCCAGGGACAAAGTTTGCAATGGAAAAACCCACAGAAGAAACTTTTCATACTTAATATACTATGCAAACAGGACCAATAAGATAATAAAAGGGCTGAATATTCATTATGTTAATCAAATGTTAATAAACCATGAGATAGTGTGCAGCTCAGTCTGGCTCTCATCTCCATTCTTCTTCTATTCTTGTTTGCTTGCTTCTCTCCTCCTTTCTTCTTTTTTGCTTCTCCTCCTGTCCTAGGAGCAGAGACTGGGGAAGCTATCTTGATCAAGATGACAAACATTCAGATTGAAATCATTATTTATTTATTTAAAAGAGTCCTGCAAATAGTAAACACTGTCAAACAGATGTGCAACATCTGTGTGGTTCAGGCAGTTGTGAGTATTTCTACCCCAACCTTGGGGAAGATTCAGGTGCAGGAACAGACAATAGTTGATAATCGGAGAAGCCCCAAGCAGATGTGTGTTCAGCTATGCCATGTTCAAGATATGAATAATTAAAAGTGAAGACTACCTCACACAACTGTCACCTTAAAATGGAATAATAGTTATGTTTGGGCATCAGTCAGCCTCACAGTTATGTGGACAGTATTTTCATTTCACTGTATTAATTATGTAAGAAAACAAACAAAAAAAAAAGACCAAACCACAAGGCAACATACTCATGATCAGTAAGAGCAAAGGCTTGGGTATAATATCTGTAACCAGAGATGCACCAACATTGTGTGTCTCTAGTTTCAGGTAATCACCTGGTGTCAAATCCTTTGTGCTGGGGGTGTACCACAGAGCAAGGGATAAGAGACTAAAGCAGTGTGCAGTGCTGAAATACAACCCGGCAGGTGACCTTCTTCCTCTCTCTCCAGCAGGCCCCTGCCTTAGATATTCCATGTCTGCTACAGCAGCAGGCTTCCTCTTTGCCTCCTGCAGGAGTAGCCAGTGGAGCAGTCAGCCAAGCAATGTTACTCTGAACACGGTGTGCTGTGCCCAAGCAGCTCTGGGATGCCTCTTTCAGCAGCAGCCTGATGGCTGGGGGTGCTGTGTGCCCTTGGTCCCTGAGCTGGGCAATCCTTATGCTGGGGACAGTCAGCTCTAGTCCCCTTTGCTCTGATGATATTTAGGTGAGCACGGCATTGGTCTTGTTCGCTTTGGGTAGAGAAGAGACTGCTCAAGGAACAGCACAGCCACAGCCTTGCAGTTCTTGGAGTTGCCCATACAGTGCAGCAGCTCCTCAGTCCCCAGCGCTGGAGGCTCAGGGTCTGTCAGCAGCGCAGTCACGGGAGGCTTGGTCTTTCTCTGCTGGCTGAGCTCTGGGTGGCCAGGTCAGAGCTGCTCTGACCTGGGCTTTCATCACATGTCATGTTGTGGGAGTCACTCAGCAACTGGCCTGTGGGAGATTAATATTAACCTCACTAAATATGGCTGGAAAGGCTGCAGGGTCACTGCAGCAGCCCCGCAGTGCTGCTCAGGGCAGACCGCAGCGAAGGTCGACTTAGGAAGAGGTGGGTTGTGCTGGTGGCTCCAGCGAAGGCACAGGCCTTCTGCCAGCCCAGAGGAGGGAGCACACAGTGCCACAGCTCACTCTGGATGTTTGTACGACTGCTGGCACCAAGGGACCACCTCCAGCCCTCTTGCCTCTGTCACAGCAATCCAGAACAGCAGTAAGATACAAAAGGCAGCAGCGGTGTGCCAGCCCCGCTTGCTTGATCTGCAGCTATGCTCAAAGAAGCTGTGCTCCCTCTGAGCCCCAAACCCTGAGTATCCCTCTCTGCGGAGAGACACAAACACCAGCTTCTGCAGGCATGCTGCCTCCAAAGGCCTTATTTCTTGTCTGTGACCATGCCTGTGCCCACTCCTCACTCTGCCTCTTGACAAAAGTCAACAAAGCATGGACACCCAGACTCCTGGCGCTGCTGCCCCACACTGCTGCAGAAGCTGCTCACTGAGCTGCACGCCCACTGGGACTTCCCAAGCAGCAGCAGGGAGTTTTCACCAGGCCAGCTGAAACTAGCAGAGTTTTGCTTTCTGGGTCCTGGGTGTTTGCGCCACTCTGTGAGACCAGGAACTCTGCTGGGAAAGGTCCCTTTGTAGTGGGGAAGCTGCCTGCTGGGTGGGCAGCCAGCAGACTGAAATAGCTGAAACTTGAAATAGTTTTTTCAAGACTGTAGCTGGGAGTATGCATTGGTCAAGGGATGGGAAGAAGTCGCAGTCTCTTTTGTACTGAGGGACTTGCATGTGGCCTGGCCTTTGCCAAACTGACCCCAAATGAATATTTCCCATTTCTCTCAGCCTAGTACACATAGCAAAGCTGATCCATGTGGACTTGCCTTAATTTGTCACTGGCATTAACCTTCTTGGCCCTATTTGCTTTTCTCTCCACTCTATAAAATCCACTTCACTGCCCATACTCCCCCTTCTAAGCAGTTTCTGTCTCAGATCCACTGTCTTTTTCACGTGGTTCATGCTGTGTCCTCAACCACTGTAAATGTAAAAAACAAAATGAAAAAAAAAAAAAAAAGAAGACCTCCCAGGAAGATGTTTTCAAAATACAGACATCTTTTTTCATGCAGCTCCACTGCTCATAGTTATTTTGGGAAGAAATCAGCCCTATCAGCTCTACATACCTTCCAAAGGTGTAGGAATTCAGATGGATGGATGCCAGACAGAGCATTCTTAGGCATGTATGAAAGCTGCTGCCCAGGATGCCCCCCAAGCCCCTGCTCAGGGAGACAGAAATGCTCCTGCCTTCCTTGATGCAGCTTCCAGCCAGGATGAATATTTCAAATGCCCATGTGTTTGCTTGGAAACCAATGCCAGTCTAGCTTAATGCCCATGTGCATTGCCTTCACTTTTGCCTGTCTCTGACGGGCTGCCTGTCGAGGGCAGAGCTGGCACTACAGTGTTCCCTGTTTGATGGTGTTAGCTGGTGGCTCTGCAGTGGAACAGCTTAGCCAAGTTTCTTGTCTCAACAGAGCAGATACCTGGATACTAGGGGCTGAAGGAGGGTGCTGGTGTGAAGATGGGTACAAGCCTGTGGCTGCTGCTGGGGAGGGCTTTGGGTTTTTTTTTCTTAGGTCAGGTTTCTGTGTTTGTTTTGTCAGAGCTGGGGTGCTGGTGACACTGTGGGCAGAGCTCAGGACATCACCAGAAACTGAATTTCTGAATTAATTTGTGTTGAAATAACAAAGGCAATTCCCTCTCAGTATGCCACATTCTACTCACTCAGCTGCACTTGCTGAGGCTGTGGGACTCTGCTTCCTCCAACCCATCCCCAGAGTCCCAGCTCTCCCCAGGAGCAGTAGGGGAGCAGCAGATATCAAGTTTCTTTGCTCACTGGGGCTGGAGATTCCTGCCTTCCTCAATCCTTTGCAGAACACAGGAGAAGAGGAGAAGCTCAGTCTGTCCTGATGCTCTTACAACACCAATTAGGTGCTCCCCCAGGGAATATTTCCACAGCAAGAGGAAGGGGATGCAGCCATAGCAGTTCCCTATCCAAGCTAATGTCACGTCCCCAGGGACAGAGACAGCTGTGCTAAGGCCAGATCCACCTTGCCCATTGCAGGGGAGTGAAAAAGCAGGCTAGAAGAGAGGAAACAGGACTCTGTACACACTGACTGAGTCACAGCACACAGCTGCTACAGGACTACTCTCTTTTATAAGCAAGGCAAGGCCCCATCCCTTCACAAAAGCTGAAAGCAAGCACAACCTCTTTGGAGGACATAGATCGTGGAGTCCCATCTGCATCAAGTACAACAGAGTATTTCCCTGCAGTGCTTCTCCTCCATCAAAAATGCACATACTCCTGTCAAGGAGCTCCTGCCCTACATGTAACACACCCAGCACAAAGTGACTTAGGAAAACTCACAGGGTCCCCAAGTCCATGTGGCATTGAGCATGTTGAAACAGTCAAGATACAAATTCCTTGGCCATCATGTGGGGTGTCATATTCCCTTTGAGGCACGTGGTCCTGATTCTCCATTTCTCGCCCAATCATTCTACTCCAGAGGCTCATTTGTTTTGTCCCTCACCAGAATATGCTGCTGATCGTTTAAGCTGAGAAAGCAAAACAGCTGACTCAACCGCTGCTGGATTTGGGGAAGGGAAGGATATACTTTCAGTTTTGACTTTTAACCACAAAATGCACATTGGATTCTTCCTGCAAAAAGTGACAAGAAACAGAGCCATAGGTCTTTGCTGGAAACAGAGGGAGAAAGTAACAGAGCATTCCCTGATGCTTGTGTTTCTCTGGCATTTTCTGGTAATAGCAGTGGGAGGAGGCAACGGATCAGGCAGGAGAAGGTGCTGTTGTCCTCCACACAAGTGAGCAGAAGAGGGCTACAACTAACTACATACAGTGAGCTGAGCAGCAGACTTGAAAGTGGACTGAAGTCTACTGCATCCTTAGGCCTCCTGCTTTCATCCATCTTCTTGACTGTTGTTCCAAGTGTCCTTGCCATGACTGGAAGATCTGAGCTTTCTGCTCAGGTCTGACCAGGTTGGTGGAAAGCCAATGCAGGAGAGAGCTCAGCATTAAGTCTGATGTTTCTAAACCCTGCTGCTGCTCATGAAGGGCACTACCTTAGCAATTCCAGTGCTATTCAGCATACCCAGTATTACACCCAAATATCCTGGCAGGAGAGGTGCCTGTCTAGCACATAGCCTTGTGCTGTGGTCTTTGTCAGAAGGAAACCTCTCAACAGATTATTAATTCAGGACCCACTAACACCTACCATTACTGAGTCTGACACACTTTTTACTCTTTCCTCACTCAGGGAATCATGTGCCATTTGAAGGCAGAGGGACCACACAATGTATGAGTAGGGGTGAGAGCTCTGCAGGGCTGCTGACTTGGCATAGGGCTTTTAGAGAGGTTTGTGTCTATAGATGGAGATTCTTTGTATCCAAACTCCCCAGAGATGCCTTCCTGTTTCCATGGCAGTCAAGACCTATGGAAAACACCAAGTCATTCCCTCAGTGAGGATACTAATGAGCTCTGACAGACTCTGTGTCCGTATTGTTATGAACATGCTCGTGGACTTTCTTTAAAAAGAGGAGCAGTACTTCGTTAGCTGGAGAAAAGGCTACTTCTGGGCAGCGTGTCCTTGACTGCCTCAGACAAGGTAGTACTACTCAGTAGGAAATGCTCTTTTGGATCCATTTGCTCTATAAACAGAAACAAGGAAGGAAGGAAAGAGAGCAGAGAAGGACATGGTTGATGTGTCAAAAACAAAGAAACCCCTTAGAGCATATATTTCTTTTCCAATTTATGGTGAGAGCTGCCTTGCAGATATAGGGCAATTCTTATGTTTGGTAGAGCTTCACCAAGTCAGTGCAATTTGAGAGTAGACAATGCAGGCTTCCCAAGGCTCACCCCTGTGGGGAATGTGGAATTTCTTCAGACTGAGTCAGGGCTTTCTACTACAGTCCCCAGCAGCAGCACAGGGTGGCTTGTTGCCCCCACAGCTAATGAGGGACCATGCCAAGGCTACACACTCCAAGGATGGAGAAGGCACTTGCTGTGTATCTGTTTGTCCAGTGAGGAGGAAAGGGAGCCTGCTCAGGTCTCAGAGGGGCTCAGTGGTTGCCCAGCAATAGGAGGGTTTTTTCTGGGATGGGAGGAGGCAGGGGGACCAGAGCTTTGTCATAGCTCAGGAGTGTGAAATGATGTGGATCCTTGTGCCCTCTGATCCCCTCACACAGCAGGGCAGCAATCAGATGTAGCCAAGCCACACGTAGCCTCATCCCACAAAGGAACATTTCCCATTGTCCCACTATTTTTTTCCTCCATTACAAATTTTATTACCTCAAAGGTATGGAATTAGGAAATGAAAGATGTGGAAAAATTCCTTGGACCAAAGCACTCATTTCCACCATTTCCACCTTGCCCTGGATTTCCTTCTCGATTAGTTCCAGCGGTGTCCTTGGTTCAAGCCTTAGAATCATTAAAGTCTTTTTGAAGCTCTAGTGCCTCACACCAGTTCTCATTGCTCAGCAGAATGATGCATCAAGAATAACAAAGTCCACTTTGATCAACAACTTCCATCCTTTACAGCTGCTTCTGTGGGGGTGATTAATCCCAGCCCTTCCTCCGCTAATAATAAGTGCAGAGCATCAGCTACATCCTTTGTTGTTGTTATTTTCTCTTTTCATTTCCCTTTTTGGGGAGAGCTGAGGAAGGGACTCGATGACTTTGGTCCAGTCTTTGCCAGAGGAGTGGCCATAGCCATAATGGTGGCGGAGAGCTGGTGGGCTCGGGTGGACTGACCTCTGCCCCTGTTCAGGCTGTGAACTCAGCTCCCTGTGCACCTGTTCTGGAAAGCTGTGCAGCACCACTTGTGCCTGAAATCCTACCTACGTGCAGGAGATTAGTGTTTCCTATTGGCAGGGAGCCTTTGGGAGGTGCAGGGCCATGCAATAGGAAACACAAGGCACAGGGACTTTGCTGGGAATTAGTCCATTTTTTAGTAAATCCCGCAGTCTCTTGGGCTGCTGATCTGGCACCTTGCTCCTCCATGAACTTCTCCTTACAAATAAAAATTATTCCTGGCCTTTGGTTTCTGTTTTAAGCCAACACTGAACCGGAATTGCTCTTGATTTCCACAATTTAATTGAGAGAAAGAGGAAGCACACTGTTTATTTAAGGACAAATGCCAACTAAAGAAGAGGAGGTTGAATTATCAGTGACCATCAACTTTTACAGATAAGATTCCAGTGTCTAGACCCACAGTGCACTATGTTTTGAGGACTGCAGAGAAAAAAAAAAGTCTTGGATGTGGAAAGCACCCCACAGAAGAAGAGCATTTCAGGGCAGAAGCAAAGCTGGTAACACCTCCTGGTAATGGCTGATGCAGTCTGGGCTATGCATTATGCACTCTGCCTTCAAGGAGAGGGCATTGTACCTTTTAAACCTAATCTCTCTCTACTGAAACAGCTGGTACCTGAAGTATATCCTGGTATGCATATGCACCTCCAGTTATTTCTTCCCAGTCCCACTCTGCAATTTTGGGATACCAAGCTCCATCCAGATTGGCCCTGGTGTAATGAGAGAAGGATTGGGCGTGGCTAGCAATAGGAAAGTGAAAGACAAGAGAGATGGTTGGTACCACTAGTTCCTGCCCTGGGCAGGGGTGAAACGGGGAGAGGAAAGTCAAGTTCTGAAGGGAACAGATTTGTATTTTCTGTGAGATTTAGTCTGGGGAAAGACCAGCTTGTTTGGGGCAGACTATGGTGTCAGGCTGTTCTTCCACAAGCTTTTGGGCCTTCCTATGGCTTGGAAGTGCACTGACAAACTAGACAGGATTTAATCAGGAGACCTGAACTGAAGAAAATAATTTGCTTTCTCAGTCTGAATATAGCAGATATGCTTTGATTTCTAATGACATTAGGTCTCCAGAAAATGGCTTCAAATTCTGAGAAATCAGGAGAACTATGTAAGAAATGTGTCGTGCTTCCCACCAAAGTTTTCTAATCATAAACTGGTCTAGACATAAACAGATAAAATAGTCTGATAAAACAGGCTGAAATTTCCAGCTGCTTTGGAAGAGAAAAGTAGACATCCTTGGCAAGGTTCATGGCCTGGAAACCACATGTTCCTCTTGTAGGGCTGGAGGTGGCTAGGAAGAGTGAGTAAGGAAGAGGGCACCAGCAGCCCTGAAAAATGGCTCAAGGAAGATACCACCATCATGGCACAGGTTAGAGCTATTTCACATTCCAGCTACAACTGGATTTCACTTACCATTTCACTGGAAAGGCATGTTCCAGCAGTGAAATGACCAACCTTTCTCAGGGATCTCTATTTAGAAAAGATATTGAGGGTGCACTTCTGATATTTCCAGGCAGTAAAGCTGTGTAAATATGATTCCTGTATAAATGCAGAGAAATGTGTACCAACAAACATTGTGTTCCATGCTTGCACATTCCTACGTATCATGTAGATCAGGTTTGTTAGGCTGAAAGATGGAGACAGAGTGACAAAGTATAATACAGATTCACCCCTGGCCATCTTTGAAGCCAAAAGGAAAAGGAATATTTAGACCTACTGATTTGGTCCAGTTCACAGAAAATGAGTGATTTTAAATCTGGGTCCAAGCTGAGATTCTTTCATGGTAGAGGATATTTGGATTGAGTTCCTGTTGCACTGCTGGCAGCACCCAGGAAAGTTAGTTTAAAGCAATACCAGATGGGTGCACATTTCCTGACGCTAATCCATGCCCAGTGGCCACCTATTTACAGATGTAGTATCTTCTGAGTTTTTCACCTGAACAAACTGTCCCTGGGATTGATAATTTACTCTTTTATACCTGTCCTATGTAGTGGGAGGGTGGATGAGGGCAGATACATTGCAAAATTTCTGCAGGACTTCTTGTAAGGCCTCTTTGCAATACACAGCAATGATTCAACTCAAGTGGTGCCTCTGCCTGCATGCAGTGTCATCAAAGGTTAGGAGATATGACAGCTAATGTCCCCACAGGGCTGGCATTTGCATCAGCTCCTGTTGTCTGCTGGGCTACAGATGTGCTGAGGAGGATGATTGCGACTATCCTCCCTTTTCATGCACCTCAAAGCTTGGAAACAGTGATGAAGTCAGTCAGTCCCTTCTGTTTTTTTGTTACCAAAGGTAGCTCAAGTCAATTCACTAAACTTGGTGAAATAATTCCCCCTCCAAAATCAGTATTGAGAACAGAACCAGGCTGATGTGTGTTTTTCTATCATTTGCTAACTTGTTCTGCCATCCTGTGAATGAACTTCTTGTTTTCGTCTCCGTGATAAGACAGTTCCACCTAAACCAGGACTGGACACTGAAGTAAATCTAGTAGGAGAATACACTTCCCGTTTACAAAAATATCCTTCCTGTGTGGAAGAGCCCTCTTCCTGCAAACACTCATCTGTGTACAGCATCCCGGACCTGTTTCTGTGTGGACACAGGCAGAGCTACTGGGGGTGGGGAGTACAGCTATTACAGATATTCCATCAGCCTGAAGCTCCAAAAAAATGAATATATTGGTTGTACCACCTCTGGAAATCAAACACAACCCCAAGCAACCCCAGTATGTGCTCCAGATGCCATTCTTCTGGAATGAAGGGCTTTATCTCTGGCTTACAGTTAAATCTATCTGTGACGACTTCCGGAACTGGTGTTGCGCTGCCATGAACTTATTTAGCCAACTTATACACAGGGTATCCGCCTCTTGTGGGTTGGCTGTGGCTCATGGCTCACCCATGAGTTCACAGCAGCTGAGGATTTGAGCTGTGTGCATGAACTGATAAATTAAAAATAAAATCAAATCTCAAAAGGTGGTGAGCTGTATGTTTCTATTAATATCCCTCACTATGAGTTTTCCTGTAGCTTCTGAAAGGACCTTGTTGAGATCTTCATCAGGCTGGATGTATTAATCCACTCTCCCCTCAGGTGGCCTCTCCTCTCACGCACATCAAGAGATTAATGGTGAAAGGACTGCATCCCTCCATCTGCCATGAGTCCCAACAGCAGCTCAAAACCCTGCCAAACTTCGGGGTCAAAAGACAGATTTCTTCAACAACAAGTTTATGAAAGGCCCCAGCCACCATTTCACCTTTACCCCTGGTTTCATCATCTCTGCTTTGTGTCTTTCCAAGTCCTTTGGTGTTTGTGCAGCATGGTGTCTGAAATAGCTTCTCATAGCCTCACCTGTGCTGTTTTCCTTTCCCTCTTGGATGAGTCCTCCTTGCACTGTTCTATGTTGGAAGTCAACGCCTGGCCAACATGTTCTAGCACCTCATCCCAGGTCTGAGTAGCACTCAGATGGTTAATCTGTTACCTTTTCCCTCATCACAATTTCTGCAAATTCTTGTTGCCAGTCACGGAGCTGATGACCTCCCCGCACCAGCATTTATCACTTTATGGCCACACAGTGTTGAGAAGAGCTGGTTGGAAGGCAAGGTACTGGGTTGAGGAAAGTTCACCTGGTTGGGGCAGTGCCTGCTCTTTGGGTCTTTTCCTGCCTGTGTCACTTCCCACAGTCCTCACCAGAGTTCCCAGGCCCCCCAAACACTGCTTCCCTAGCGATGAAGCTGTCTAAGGGTGGCTGTTCCCTGGCTGGGGCTCCTGCTCCGAGGTGTCCCAGGGCCGTGGGCAGCATACAGCCCCCCGGCTCTTCCGCCCTGCTCGCCCAGATTTCCTTCACGGGGAAAACAGGATACAAGCGGAGGGGGAGGGGAGCAGAGCGTGCCTCCGGCTCATCCTGACACGGAGGTGACAAACACAAACATGCCCATCTGCACGGGAGCGCCCCTGGGTCCCACGCTCTATGTACAGCCCCTCTGCTGAGCCCAGGGACGGGCGGAGGAGATCGTGCTCCTAAATTTGGCACCTGTGTTTTGGCTTGGGGCCAGCGGTGCAAACATTCCCTTTCATCTTCTCTTCCCGCTTCCCAGTTTTGAATAATTGTCTCTCCAGTCCAAGCAGCTGATGATTTGAAGGGTGCTCACCCTCAGTTTGCCAAGCAACATTACTGTGCTCACTGGGCTCATCAGCAGAGCCAGAGTCCAACGAAAGAAGTCTAACTCCCTACCATACCACACCTAAAGAAATTTAACAAGTTGGCTTGAGGGAATCAGGGACTGGCCTGTTCTCATGCTAGATGCCATCTGTTCAAAGTTCATGTCATGCTTGAGTCTGTTGATAATGTCCAGGGGGGAAAAAAAGAGAACCCAAGCTTCACTTGGTTATTTGTGGTAACACCAGATGAGTAAAAAAACAGTTTATCTGGTTTTGGCTATTGAAATCAGTAGATCTGACTCTGCATGCACACAAGGATCAGACTGGGCAAGTCCTATTTATACAAAAAGCACTTTGCAGAGGACAACTGCACTTTAACACCTTTCCTGTAAGAAAGGAAGAAAAAATGGCCTAAGCATTTGAAGGAAAAACACATTTCCTGTAAGGACGTTCAGCCAGTGGAGATTGTATCTCTGCTCCCTGTATACCGGTGTATTTTAACCTCAGGTATGACTGCCCATGTGAAAGGGCTGGAACTGTGGTGTCCTCCAGAAGGTGGCACATTTTCTGGTGACCTTTGTGCTCATCATCATGAAATCAGCTGATACTATGCTGGAGTTTCAAAGATGCACTCCCATCCCAACCTTTGCTCTGGATTTGTGACCTTTATTCTGCTTATGACACCTGAACCTTTCAAATCCTGCCTAGACTCCTGCTCAGTCCTTCCTGGACACCTCACAAACTGCAGCTTGGCAAAGGGCAGGCACCAAGTTTACCTGTTACTTATTCAAAATGTTCAGGGTAACTTCTGCCCCCAAATCCACCTTCTCTCCTTCTGTTCATAATTGTGGAATAGCTGGTGAATCCCTCTCCGCTTGCAGAGACCTGGGCTGTAATTTTCTCCTGGGAAGGCCACGAGGGGCTAAGCTGGCCATGGGCACAAGAACCTGCAAAACTGTCAACAACTGGGGCCTGGGCATTGGGAGAGAAACAAGAAATTTGCTTTAGCAAAGACATTTTAAAGCTTACCTCAAACTGTTAATTGGGGTCCCACATTGCTGAAGCACAGTCCTGCCAGGAGAACAACACAATATATGTCACTTTCAACTCCAAGGAGAATTTTGTGAGAAACAGGAAAAGGGCTTTTTCTCTTGGATAACCCTGAGAAGTATAGGCAGCTATTTGGCAAAATGCAGATAGGAGTTGTTGTAGGGTAGGCAGCCAGCCTCTCCTGACACAGCCACAAAAAATAATATAAGCACCTTGATCCTATAACCAAAGAGTTGATCCTTGCTTGTGCTATGCTAGTTATAAGCAATTAGGATAGATATTGCACAGAGTCTGGGTTTTAATTGATAAAGGATGCTGGAGGGGCACCTCCTGCCTTTTACATATACAAGGGATTACATCAAAATTCCTGGGCACATTGCCACATTGAGACCATCCCCCAGTTACTTTTGGGAAGTGGGACAATCTGAAAAAACATGGAGAGAAACATCTGGGAAGTAAACTGTCCTATCCAAAGTTTACATTTCAGCTCAGCCCAAACCATTCAGATAAAATGAGAGCTGCCTCATGTCGTTAACCTCAGAGGCTCTTGGAATCAGACATTTGTGTCAGATCCAAATATAGAAAGGGTAGAAAAATCATGTAATTTCTTGAGGAACCTTAAGAGATTCCTCATCATTTCCTGCATCTAAAAAATTGAGGCTTTTACTCCCTGCAAAGCAAGGGGGAGAGGGGCTCTATGTTGGCTCAGCTCATGCTGAGCTCAGCTCAGCTGTTGCTGGGCCTTAACAAAGGATGCTTTTCCCAAGAGGCTGAATGAGCAAGACAGAAGTCCCAAAATTTGAACCCCAAGTCACACAGCACAAGAACTAAGATAAGAGTCAGAGTAGCTTTACCTGACTGAAACCCTGGCAGGCTCATGTTGGTGTAGTGCAGCACAGGCTGGGGGCTGCTGCAGCTCTGCACAGGTATGGCTGCAACACAGCTGCAGCCGTGGGGCCACCAGCTCAGCTTGGGTGACTTGGAAGAGTGTGGTAACCAGAGCAAGCCAGCTGCATCAATGTGGAGCTTGGCATGGGCTTACAAAGCTGGCTCAAAAGCTGGAAAAGCCCATGAGAGCTTAGCTCATGCTGAGCTCCACGTCGCTCCAGCTCACCTGCTACTGCTGTCCAAGCCAGCCCACCCCTGCTGCTGACAGGTCTGGATCGTGTGGTGCTGCTGGGGTTGCTCCAGTGTGCAACTACTTTGAGGGGTTCGTTTTGCCATGGGGCTTTAGTACCTGGGGGGTTCATCCACAGCCCTCCCTCTCCCAGATTTTTGTTGCCCCCCCTGCTGACTTTATGAGTGCTATTCTAGAGCCAGGTTATCTGAGGACATATTCTGAAGGATCAATACTTTGAAAAGCACACATCTACATATGTGAAAATCCACATCTACATTTTCACACATCTACATATGTGAAAATCCAGGACTAGTTCTCCACTGCTAACTCCACCCAGATGAAACTTGTTGATGTCATTCCTGACTGATGTTAGAATAAGTAAAAGCAGACTTGAGCCTTCAGTTTCTGCAGGTAGATAAGAATTTCTGTTTTCCTTCATGGAAGAAATGTTTGAATTAATTGTTACACTTGCATAACATTATGCTGAAGTGCATTTTTTCCCACTGTATAATTTCTAGATGAAATAGCAATGTTAGAGTGAAGTTATACAATAAAGGACCAAAGAGAAAATGCATGAAAGATCTGCAAAAAATACCCTCATAACACATTAGAAATACCAAAATTTTGAAGTTAAAAAAAACAATAAAAGAACTCCAAATGCAAAATAACAAACATTAGGAAAAGTATACACCCTTAATCCTGGCTCAAAATAAAACCTGAACAGGGAAGACTGTGAAAGAAGTGAACAAATAAAAACTTACTCTAGGACTTTTCCTGAAAAACGAGTATCAGTTAAGTATGAATTGCAAACACTCCAATGCCGTTATCTCACTACAACTATTCCTGGAGCAGGTGGAGAGCTGTGGGCTGAGCAAGGTGTTGGTAAACACGATTTCCTGAGTGTATCCATCCATCCACTGCCCGTGCAGCAGGTGCTGTGCCTCTGTCCTCCACGGGGCGAAGCGCAGAGCTGGAGGAGGACAGGGCAAGACGGTGCCTTGCAGCTGTGCTTCATGCCTTGGCTGACACGCCCTGCTCCTCCTTCTCCCCCAGGAGCCAGAAGATGCTGCTGCACTTCCTTACAGCCAGGGCTGGGTATAAGGGATGGAGAGAGGAAACACAGCCCTTCTGAGGCCATGCACTCTGGCTTACATCAACTGTCCTTATTTACCTACAGTTCCACAGGCAGGCTTATGAAAAGGACCTATCTGCTTTGGCTGCACACTTGAGACACATCCTGCACACTGCTTTCCCAGCTGGGCCCATCCCATCCCGGCCAGTGACTCAACTGTGAGAGAGATGGAAGTGTCACATACCCCATCGTCCTGAGTCACCAGCTATTATTGTCACACGCAGGTGGACAATGCTGGTGAGAGGAATTTCTCCAGGGTTGCCAGAAAAAGCAGGATCACCATCTCCACATCACCACTGTAAAAATAGACACTCCTCTTTGGGAATCTCTACTTCAGATTGATTTCTAGAAGCTTGTGGCTTCCTGACAGAGATGGGATGAATTAGTCCCAATGTAAAAGAAGCTCAGGGATCATGTCCTGGCAGTAAACCTTGGGGAAAGGTATGTTTGGAAGTTCTGTCTGGGTTCAGGCTCACTTACCCTAAGCCAGCCCCCACAAAGTGAGTACATCTGGATGCTGTATGGGATGAGTGCTGTCTATGCACTCATAGAGCATAGATATATGAGAGCAGATATGCAATATCATGCTGTACGTGGCTTCAGCAAAGCTACCTTTGCCAAACTGAAAACTTCCTGATTTATCAGCTTTGATCTCTTTGGCAGACGAGCATTTCAGCACTTAACGTTTTGCAAGAAAGCCCTGACTGCATTGGTTTCTGGTGACGTCCCCTGCATTTTCATTTTGGGAGGATTCTTTTCTGCGCTCTCCAAGAGTCAGTCAGGAGTGCCCCGAGAGTTCAGGAGGGAGCAAACAGGGCCATTTCCCCTCCAGATGCCGGGGACTTCCAGGCAAACCGAGCTTAGGCAGAGGGCACAGGGGGTCGCAGAGCCCAGCCCGGGGCCGGGGCCTCTCCG
>NW_005054312.1:1756145-1773474 GCF_000277835.1 Geospiza fortis
AGCCGGCCCTTGCCCTGTGCCGGCCCCTGGAAACACGATAATCCCCCGGGAGAAGCACGGGCAGCGTCCTCTCCTGTGCCCTCAGGAACCCAGTTTAACAACGCCCTGGCTGCACAGAGGAGCCTTAGCCCCGCCGCGGTGCCCCTGCCCAGGCTGTCACCCCGAGTGTCCTTCAATCCCCTGCCGGCACTGCTCCGCCCCGAGCTGCTGTCTTGGTGTGACTCAGGAGATCGAAGGTTTCCCCACGAGCCACAGGTTGGGGGAAAGGCTGTGTTTAGCTCACAGGGGCCGTCCCGGAGTGCACCAGGACTATGGCAGGATCCTGGCTTTCCCTGCACGTTGTGACAACAGCCACGACCCACTGCCAGCCACAACTCTGACACTACACAGACATTTCCCACCTCAACCCCAATGACCTCCTCAGATGTTAAAATATCCTACCTGCTTCCCATGCAGAAACAGCTGCATCTCTCGGATGTATCCAGTCAAGAGGAGACTAGTGACTGTAACAACCTGGTTTATGTCCCTGGTTTATGCTCTCCCAAACGGGCCAGACCCTGACATCGCCACACAGGGACGTTTCATCCATCCCCTTCTTGTTGGTTGTTTCGTGGGCTGCAAAAACCGTGCTGCTGGAGCTACTGCTCTGGTTTCTGCAAGGGAGAATGCATCTTCCTGTGCAAGGCTGGTTTCCAGGTCAGACTGCACTCTAACACTCATTTACCACCCCTTGAATCTCATTAGTGTTTGCTTTTTCTGCAAACCTTCAACTGATGAGTGAGAAAAAAAAGATCTTCCCTGCTTCTTTTACTGTAGTTGAAAACAGCTCAGAAATGCAGTCAAGGAGCCCCTCTGAATGACAAAGAGAAAGTAGATATGTGCAGCTATGGTGGAACAGGACTTGTCTGAAACCAGGATTGGGGCAGGGTTTACTTTGCAGTCTGTTTAGAGCAAAGAGCATAGCGGAGTCTTATTTTAATTCCTGACCTGTTAGGCATCTCAGCTTCAACATTCCTTTTGCTTAGGCAACATAAATCATCTATAAGCTCCTCAGATCTGAAGGGGACTTCTTTAGTTGGAGAAGTCCAGGGTGCATTCTTTTCTACCTAGCAGCTTTTGAATTTCATGAACCCAGTCTATATTTAGCCTTAATTTGAAGGATGTGTAGACTGGATGTCCTGTTGGAAACGCATGGAAAAGTGCCTGCTGACCTGACCCGTGCTTGCATTTCACCCAGCAGCTGCAGCCCCATTGGCACATTAAACACTTTCAAGTCATATTCTCCTGTATAAAGAAATATCCTGAGTTGCTTTGGCTGTGAGCAGGAGGGGAAGTGACCTCTTGGGTCAGTGTTTATTGCAGTAGTTACAAGAAACCAAGGAGTGACTCCATAAGGAGGGGCATGATCCCAAGACAATGCCTCTGGTAGGATGAGAACCTCTCTCAAATCTCCCAGTTTGGAGAACCACACCTGAAATGGCAAAAGCAGGGCTCGAGGGATTGCTGTTTCCTTCTGCCATTGGTATACTCTACAGTCTTACACTTCCCACTTTCCTCTCTGTAAAGCAGGGACAATAGCACCATGTTTTACAAGACCCCAGTGTGACTTAACTAGATAGGGCTTGCATTATGCTGTGGGATCCCTCAGCAGCTCAGGTGTGCATGGCTCAGAAGAGGAGACAAGTCAGTCACTTCTCTTATCTCACAGTGACAGCAGTGCCAGGATGCAGATATTGCTTTGTGAATCCTTCTGAGACCTTGGCCTGCACAGACTGGCCCTTGGAAGTAGTCTCCAGCTTGTTCAGTCTCCACATTCACATGTCCACCTCCAGTCTCTGACCTAGAATGCTGTTGTTCTTCCACACACAATAATATCATTTACATATTAGGCCATGGGCTTTTCAAGGTCAGTGTCATCAATATGTGGAAAGCACTAGAGGACAATAACAAGTTGATAAATCACATGGCAAATTAGGAAAAGGCCCTCAAGGGCTGTAAAATGTATCAGATCTACTTATCACAACCCTTTCTGATCGTTTCTCTGAATCCCTGGTAGTAAAATCCTGCTTACAGTGCCAAGGTTGCTTCCTCATTGTGTGGTATCAGGCAGCTGTCAATCCCAGCCACTTCTGATATAAATCTGACATTCTCCTTTCCATCTCTTGACAGGAACAACTCGAGTCACTCACCCTGCAGAGCTGAGCAATCTCTTCTGCTTTCAAAGCTGCTTTCTGCTTTCATGAGACACAAGCGAGGGCTCTGTGAAGAAATGACGCTGAATCCCTTTGGATTGTGCCAAGATATTTGCACTCATTGAGGAATATATTTGGTATTGTCAGCTCAGTGTGCAGCTGAAGGGAGGATGACAGGACACTCAGAGACAGCAGGAACTGATGATGCTAGGCTTTGGCATGCTTAGACTCTGAGGGTATAAAAGCCAAGGGTTTCCTTTTTTTTTGAGGTCCCTCCTTGGAGGCACACAGCTCAAGTTGTTATTTTGTTGCTGCACCATGATTGAATTATTTTAAGGATCCTGACATCTGGGAGTCTGCTATGGGGGAAAGCTAGGGCTGAGCTGGTAAGGAAACCTGGTCTGACTGGGATGGAGGGGGTGGTGTGTCACCATGAAGGGGCCTTGGTCCCAGCTCAGGTGGTGCAAGTGTCACTGCCAGTGTGGCTCCTGGGTGATCACACAGGGAAGTTCTCTCCTTGCTTTTCTCCAGAGTCAGTAGCTGGGACAGCAGCCAGAGGTGCTTTGGGAATGGTAGGGCAGGGCAATGTTATGAGACACCTGTAAAACAGTGACGTGCCTGGGGTAATCTAGGATCAAGGTTCCTCTATCCTAGTAAAATGAATGTTGCCAGGCACTGGTAAATTGCCTACTCTGTCAAATGGAAGTGTCTATTGCACAGTTTTGTCCTGTGTGAAGCAGCTCCAGGCATGGCACAGGAATTAGCACAATATGGACATGAATGGTTCAATGCTGCCTGGCCTCAGTGCTGAAAAAAGTCCCAGGTTCATTTAATTTAATAGTACAGATGTACCATATGGCTCCAGAGCTGTAATTTGCTGACTCTTGGAAGAAGGAACACAGCCCTCTTACCTGTCCTAAGCATCTGATTCCTGGGAGGAAGGTGGCTCACTCACCATCCAGTTTAGCAGAGCACGGACTGACACACCACTGAGCAGCACAGGCACATCCAGCAAACACACTTCTTTCTACCCATCCTTGGGGTGGGATTCACCTCACCTGAGAGAACAGCTCTGTCTCCCTGCAGAAGGGTGAAGGAGGACAGACACCTCCAGGAGGTGGTTCCTCCCACCTTGGCCAATACTAGGTGCCTAATCTGAGTCTGGCTGAAAGGAGATGTTTTTGCACATCTCATGGGCTGGCATATGCCAAAAGGGTGATTTGTGTCCCCCAGCCAGAGAACAATTCTCTCCATAGGATATGGACATGGCAGACAAGTGAAACATTCACTGAGGAAGAAATGACCCAGTTATCTTCATCCTGTTAGCTCTGTTCCTGCCAAACTGGGTCCAGTGTCACTTGGAGATAAAGAGCAAGCACCTTATTATCACCATCATGTCTGCCCTTGAGGGTTTATTCTTTCACCCCCTCCTGTTTTTGTTTCTTTCCCCCTTCCCCGATTTTTTTCTGTGTTGTCTCCCTACTTCCTACCATGCAATTCCCATTTCCCATATGGGTTTCATTCCTACCCTGTCCCCATCCTGTCTGCTAAAATAATCAGCAGTGAAACCCTGAATATGGCTGTTCACATTGTTTCCATGGGACTCGGTGGCAGGTCTCCTAGTGCGATGAATGAAGGCAGGACGCACTTCTCAGAGCCATTGTTTCAAGCTGTCTGCTGTCTCAGGAAAGCACTGCCAGCTCCATTTACACTGAGTCCTTGACTGCTGTGTTTTCTCCTCCATCTGCTGTAAGAAAAGAATCAGATCCTTGCAATTTAAACAGTGGCTGCTTAGTTTGTGGAGTGCATGCTTCATCACCATGCTTCCCATGGGCCAGAGTTGATCCATGGGGAGGATGTCAGATGAGAGCATCATGAGGTGGTCCTTTGTAAGCAGCCACAGACTATATTCACTCCCTGATGTGGTTGTTAAGAGCGGGAATCTGGCTCATGACTGTGGAATAGAATTGGCAAACCTGAACTGAGGTTCTCCTCCTCCCTGGAAGCCTTGATGTCATGTTCATCATATTTATAGTTTTCAGTCCACTGAAAGCACGGAAGGAGACAGCCCACATGTGTTTGGAGAGAGCTGCACAGAGATCTCCTAACTCAGAATAACAATAATGAAAACATGCTGCAGCACCTTTTAGCTATGACACATGGTACCTCCAGTCTGTTCTGGTCATTTGAAACATTTTAGTACATGATCTAAAACTGCCCACAAGGAAGCAGGAATTATGGTAGATGAACATGGAAGACATCAGTAGGATTTGCAGGTTATAAAATAGTTTCTTTTTGGAAACATTTCAGATTGTTTTAATAGTTTCCAGGCTTCCAGCATACAGAAACTGGTAGGACCTTGACCAATGTCTGAATAGCTGAACCGTACAGTTTACAAACATGATTCACAAAAAGAAGACTAAGTGGATCTGAATACAGACGTAACAAAAGTGAATATGAAGTGAGACATCCCATCTGCTCAAGAAACCAGTTTCCTGGTAATTTACCAGTTCAAGTACCAGTTTTCTGGTAATTGAAAATTCAAGGCAGTCTTGCCTATTTCAGTAAAAACATCTTCCCATACCAGGAGAACAGCTTCCCATCCATGTGCTGCTCAGTGTTGCAAGAAATTTGTTCTGTCTCCTACTGATCTTCCCCTTTTGACCCAAGCGCTGGATCAATGTTCTTCTGTGCAGTTTGTATATGCTGGAAGTGTGTAGATAGAGGCCCCTGGTATAACAGAGCCTGGAGGGTCCCAACCTCCTATCCTAAACAAGAGACTGCCTGAACACAAGGAGAGTGACAATTTCTTGTAAAATGCCATTCCTTTTACAACCACAAATAGTCCCCCAAAGCTCTCCTACTTCCCCCCATGCAGAACCAGGCTGTGACGACTCCTCTGTGGGCACAATGAGAGGGTTTCACTCCTTCATCCCAAGCAGGAGGTAGCTGTCCTATCCAAAGGTCTCTGTGAGGATCTCCCAGCTCCTATGATCACAGTGTGAAGTCCTTAGGCCTGGTTCTGGATTTATTTCTGGTTTATTTCTTTTTCTGGGTTGTTTCTTGCTTTATCACATATAATTCCAGGCTAAGATTGAAGATTCCTGGAAGAAGGGGGATTCAGCAGCCAAACTCTTCCAAGCCAAATTCCTCTGAAGAAGGAAGACCTTGTGATGCTGCTATTCATCACAGTCCCTGGCTAGTCCCTTGAGGAAAACAGCTTCAAGCTAACAGTTTAAGAGTGCCCTTCCTCTCCAAATACTCCAAGAGGTGAAGCATTTGCCTGAGACATGCAGGTCCAGGAGAAACTCCTCCAGCTGTTCCTGTGGAAGGAACCACTAAGGACTAGAGAGCAGGCAACATGGACAACAGTTGAGTTGTTAGTGTTCCTGGGTAGAAAGAGGAGTGGATGGATTCAGACTGTGATAATTGAGCAGTTTGTGCTCTTTGTATGACAACTGCATATTTTACAAATACATCAGAATGCACAGTGCCCTCAGAACATCAGTGGCATAGCTACAACATTTGGTGAGTGGGATTTCTGCAACACATGATTCACCCTTGAGGGCCCAAGTCCTTTCCGAGACCCAAGCCCTTTTCTAGATCTAAGCCTAGGCGACTCATCAGTTTGCCAAAATCAGGTTGCCTAGGGTAAATAGGTCTTTAACCATTGTGTTATCCTGGGTCTTTGTGCCATTTGTTATTTCATAATCTTTCCTAGGCTGCTGACAGTTTCAAAAAATCAGTTCTTTTAGTGGTAATTACAGTTTCAGTTTGCTTTCCCCAACAGCTGCAGAAGGAGGTACAAGCACAAAGCACATATGTGGCATTGTGGGTGGGGAGGGAGAAATTCTTCTACAAAAGTATTTGTAGATTAGAAATATGGCTGCCAAAAAGCAAGTTCCCAAATGCCTGGGGTCCACATGTTGCATAAAAACAGAGTACCATCTTGGCATGGAAAAGGAACGTTGCATGAAGGAACTCAAAATCTCTCCAGGTCACATTGTCCTTACTGGAGATGAAAGCCCATGAGCTGCAAAGTGGTACCCCATCAGCTGCCTTTGCCACCAGGCAATGACTTGCTTTGCTTTGACTGCTTTGAAAGAAAACCCCTTACAGGAAACATGTGCTGGGTATACAAATGCAGTGTTTCATTTATTTATGACACAAATACAAAACCAAACAGGCTTTCACAGTTCTAGGTCACAGATGTCTTTAACGAAAACCAGCTATTGGAATGTTAATAACAGCTTCTTGTATCGCAAGCAATGAGTCCACTCAGTCATGCTTTTAGGAAGTTAACAGTTTCAACAGATCAACCTATTAATCACTTGGCCTCCTAATAGTTTGTGTAAGGGCAGCTCTTATGAATTGGTTAGTGTGCTGTGCTGACAGTTTACCGAGCAGTATGTACAAATGCCCCAGATTCTGCTCCTCTGAGGTCCAAAAAGGACAGGGTCTCCTCTGGGATAGTAATGAACAATCCATTTGACCCAAACTCTTTCCATTCATTCAGTCTTTAGTCACTTAGTTAACTTGGAAATGCTGCTGTGGCTACAAAATATTAATCAGGGCTAAGATGATGACAATTCATGACCCCACATCAGCCACTCTGGATATCCAAGTGACAAACTGGTGTAAGATACTGTCCCTTAGTGCAGTCAGGGAAAGATGGTGATTTATACTGGCCATGAGAAAAACTGTAAGGTGAAATTGTTGTTTTCTTTCATTGGTAAGAGGCTGGCAGTCTGGGTAAATATTTCTAAAATGTGTTAGCTTGGAAAAATTGTGGAGTTCCTGTAGATTGAATCTCTGTGTTTTCCTATGCAAGGTCTGCTGCTGCTGCCTCTGCTCTGTGGCTTCATTCCTCAGAGCCTTCACATCAAGCTGCTTAAATTGATCTGGGATGAAACAGACAATGACACCTGTGGGTTTTGTCCAATTTTCAGCCAGAGACATGCACAGCACTAAACTGCACCATGTAAGCTCATTACTTCTGTGTATTTTTAGACATTCTTTCAAGGTTAATCAGTACTGTTGCCATTAGAAAGCCAGGAAAGATTAGCTACAGCTGGACTTTCCTCACCTAAAGCTTCAGCTTCAGAAGTAAGCAAGGATTTTGTGATCAGTCCTGGTGCATGGAGTTACAGCCTACAGAAGCTTTAGCTGCTCTCACACTCTGGTTCGTCTGCTGTAGCCCTTTGCTTAATACGGTGCCACAACTGCCCTGTGGGTCCTGAGGCTGCTGGTGGGTGGGTTGAGCTAAGACATGACGTTTCCCAGTGCAGAAGCAGGTACATGTCATGGTGGGGATGGTAACTTCTGGCACAGGAGCAGGGTGGGCAGCTGGAGTCATAAGTCTGATTGTCAAACCTTTGAATCAGCAGCCTCTTCATGGGAGAATACAAGGCAAATGAAGGTGCCCATTCTTTGTTCCATATCTGTATCTTACCCACTGTGTGCTATATTTCCCTCCCCTTCTCAGAACATGAGTAACTAGCTGTCTAATCAAGGTTAGAGCCTGAAAGATATTTTCCCTTTATTCCTAGCAAAAGACACAGACTCCTGTTTTGGACCATTAGGGGCTTGTGTCCTCCAGCTGAAAATACAAGTCATGGCAGTGGGCTGCTGCTACAGCAGCTTACCCAGTGCTGGGCAGCTGGCCCACAAGGACGGACGTGCTTTGCAATTGCAACAACACTGTCTACAGAGAGCAGTGCAGACCAATGTGCAACCAAGTGTGCAACCCTAGTCCTTTGCTACGCCTCATTCCAACAGAAGCTCACATTTTTAATCAAGGCATTCCATTATTAAATAAGAAACCTGTGGCTAACAAGAGCTGATTATATGGTGTAATCTAATACAAAACTGTCTCCATGGTGTATCCAGGTTTTCTCCCCATCTGTACTCACACATACAATTTACCACCCTCACCAGGTAAGCTGGTGTATTTTCTTCATCACAACCAATTCTATTCCAATTATAGAGACAATATCACAACTTACATCATAATGCTGGACTGCACATTTAACACATGTGTCTTGGGATCTCTGCCCTAATGGGACATAAGCACTGCCAGTGTCACCAGGAAAGGTCTGTGCTTACCCCAAAGAAAACAGAGTCCCACAATCTGCAAACCATCATCTCTTTTCCAGGAAGATAATTCACAGATAATAATTGGTTCATGGGAAAGGAAGAGGACATGTAAGGAGAGAACTGCTGAAAATGCAATGGTTTGCTACGTAATACTGATGCTTAGCCTGCTGTTTCAAAGGTGAAAGTTTAAGAATGAAGAGTCCTTGTCTCCCCATGCAGCATGAGAAAAAACAGCATCACAGCCCACAGAAGGCAGTTGTTTTTGTGCAGGGTTCCTGTTTGTTACTCATTTCCCCTCCTATGTCCCAACACTCTGCCTCTTTAAAGCTCTTCCAAGATTCCTTATAGAAGAAGGTCTGCTGCCAGCTCAGAGCTTCCTGTTGTACTCTGAGAGAGCCTTATCTCTGCAATCTTCATGCAGACTGCAAGGAGATTTTGTGTTTGTTTGTGTTTTTACAAACCAGGCCATTTCTATGGACTAAGCAGTCTCTCAGTGCTGACTGTGGTGGGGCACTTGTCAGAAAAGTCATTAAGTAGATTTGTTTAGTTTGAAGGTTTCAAATAATTCTCTGCCTCTATAATTTCTGACAAATTAACACTGCCAGGTTGCCTTATTTAAAAGTCCTTTAAAAAGTTCTTCAAATGCCCCAGAGAGATGCCTAGGGGTCTAGCAAGTGGGTCTCTCTGCCTTTCTTTGGTCTGTTTTGTCTTTTGGTTTTCTAGCACAGCTCTCATCTCTGGGCCTCTATAGTAAAATCAGGTGACCCTGACCAGGGAATGGTTGGCATCTGACTCAAAGGCTTCAGAATGCTGAACACTCGCTTTATTAAAACTGTATTATATTACATTATACTATACCATAACTATACTACGAAGAATGCTAAAGAATACTTACTACTAACTAAAAACTCGTGACTGTCTGCAGACCAACAGTCCACACAGCTTGGACCGGATAGGCTAATTAACATAAACAATCTCCACCAGAATCCAATTACCAAATTCCTTCAGGTAAACAACCTTCACAACACATTTCATGTGTGCAAAACACCAGGAGCAGCAAGCAGAGATAAAAATTGTTCTCCCTCTGTGCTTCTCCAGGAAAAAATCTGAGAAAGAGAATTATGTCTCTCTCCATTCAGAGGGCATGTGAATACCACAGGCCTCTGCATCATAATTGTGCTCAGGAAGTAAGGGCTCCATTTTCTTGTAGTTCTTTTCAACAGCAAGGGCATCACTGCATTTCTCAGGTCCACTGAAAGTCTGTTAGCATTCAAAATTAATGTAAAAAAACGTTTCATTTCTGAGATCCTCCTTAATTTTCAATTCTCCTTACCTCTGCATTTGTGCATCTCTGCATAGAAGCTGTATGAAAGTGAAGATTTAAAAATATTATAGTATCAATAATTCTTTCTTACCAAGTTCTACTCTGGCTCTGGATAAAGATGGCTGTTTATGTCTGCTCAGAGGTACAAGAATCCTTCTGTTGCAAGCTGATGATGTTACTTCTCCAGTGGCATTCCAGGCGGCTGCCAGCAGTAGGATGAGAGCACTGGCTGTAGCTGCCAGAACAACTTTTATCCAGGAGAAGTCAACCTGAGCTTGCTCACAACAAGCCAACAACACATGCTCCCTGGGTCAAACGCCAGATGCTAAATTTATTGAGAAGTAGGTAGCATCTCTAAGGATACCTAGGACTGTTCCAGAATGTTCCACGTATTGCAGTAACTATTGAGCATTGATATCCTGGAGCATCTGGTTTGTTAATGGCACCAAAGGGACCAACAGCAGGGTTAGCTCTCAGGAAGGTCCCAGAGCAGAATTCAGAGCAGGGAGTCCTGAATCTCAGCTCTGCCCTGTGCCCATTTCTCTGAGGCCATTGGATATATTTCACATGTTTGGAGGAGGGGTTGTACCGGCTACTTAGACACCTCTCATGCTAATGAATAATTATGGACCTTCCCAGACATTCAGTCTATATTAGGAAAGGATTTCTCTGCTATTAGTTAAAATAAGAACAGCAGGAAGGCCTAATATCCTGGATCAGTTCTTCATGCAAGAGCCAGGCTGAGCTGGCTTTGCTCCCCACATGAATCACACACTTGCTGTTGTGACTCTGTCTAGGAATGAGGTATGGATGCCCCGAGGCTGCTCTCTGGGGAAGAGCTACAGTGTCCCAGTGCTGCCATGGAGAGGAGGCTTTCTTGTTTCTGTTCTTGTGATGAAACTGGCAGTGAAAAGATTGTGGTTCCCAGCCAGATGATGGTATATCACCTGAGATGCTGCAGTGAGCAGCTTGGGCATGCTCATGGCTTTGGGATCCACGGAGGCAGTGTCATCTACATTCACCAATACAGTGACTCCAGAGATGGACAGGTCAAGGGAGCTTGGAAGCAAAGAAGTGGCAGTTTGCTCTGTGTTGGTATGAAATAGTGTAAATTCCAGCTTGTCCATGTGTTTGGATTCAAGAAAAATTGGTATGCTGTGTGGTAGCTTTCCTTTCCCTTTGTGAGGGAAATACAGGAGTCAGAGCAGCACACAGCATGGATGAGAAAGTGAGCATTATTTCCAGGACTGAGAACAGAATAATGACAAATGCTGCACTGTGGGACAATTTGGGAGCAGGGGAGGCTCCGGGTAATGCACAGGGTGGCAAATGCTTCATGTGTGCAAATGGAGAGTGAAGTACTCTGTTAAAATCAGTGAAAGGAGAAGGAAATAATCTGCTGAAGAAAACTTGTAAGATCCTAACTGGGGGCTTGAGAGGAAAAGAAGGAATATGGAAGAGGTGAGAAAAGTCCTTCTGGTGCTTGGGAACAAAGCAGCACAATGTAACATGGTATCTCCTCCAGTGAATTCTCAAAACAGGAGAGCAATATGTAGCTGAGAACTGTGGTCTGGCCTTCCACTTAACAAGCCAAGGGGTGATCATCATTACCAGGAATTCACTCGTGAGGGCATGAGAGGAAAACTTCAGCTTTGAACAGAACCTGTCCAACTGGGAATGTTAACTATTTTGCCTCATAGAAAAAACACTTCTGGACTTTTCTACAGCACTGACCTTTCAACATGACTTCATGCACTGCAAGGATCCTGTTTCCAAATAGCCCCATGAAACTGTCAGACACAAATTTTACCTTTCATTTCTCAACAGTTTACTCTTCTTTTCTAATGAGCTTTTCCCAACTGTCCTCACCAGAGACCTGTCAAGCCAAATCTGGGCAGACTGTGACTATGGCAGTGTCAGATGAAGAAAGAGCAGGTGGCCATGCCCCTAAGCTCTTTTCTTCCCCCACTGTCACCCTTGGAGAATGGTTATCAATGCAGCAGCCTTGCTTTAGGCATCAGAAATTAATTTTCTAGCAAATTATTGAAAATTCAAAGTTATTCTCATTTCCCACACAGCAGCAAATAACAAACTATTAATATTGTGGTGAGTTGAAGTGAGTTGGTGTGTGGTTTGCCAAAGAGAGATAATTATTTGGCTACTTTGAGCAGACCCCATCAGGTAGCCTTTTGTGACATTCATTTACTGCTGGGTCCCCGAAGCCTCATTATATGGTGTCCTGGGGAAGAGGTAGAAAACTCCTCTCTCTCCACTGTCAGCACAAGACTACATTACATGGGGCTGAGCCATTACATGCACAGTTCTTCAGAGCATGAACATGGTCCATCCCTCTGTCTCCAGACAGTTTTGGAGATGCTGGTGATCCTTGGGGTGTTACTGGCCCTGTCTGAGGGAGATACCAGTTTAGCTGCTGTACCCATCTGGAGCACAGATGTCCATATTTGATCTCCTTGACTGGACTCCCCTCTAACACCTGAAAAGATCAGGCACTTCTAACATATAGTTCACCTCAGCCTAAAGCAGAGGGCTGGAAGAGCTCAGGTGATTTGCTCTCTCTCCACTGACTGAAAAGATAATGTCTCAGATTTGGGGAGATAGGTTTGTTTGCTCTATTTACCAAAAGCTGACTCTGACAAAGCACTCATCTGGGGGTCAGAACAGTATTACAGTGTGACTTTATATTAAAGTGTGACATTTAACATAAAGTCCTGGGGGGAGGGAGATCAGCCTGAGTTGGGCAGTCTGACTCTCAGCACAAAAGGTGATGGGAGCAACGTGCTTCCCAAAGGAGAGCTGCAGCACCACAGCCCCAGCAGAACCACTGAAGCACCAAAGCACCTCAGTTGCCTAGAGCTGCCACCACCCTTATTGGGTGGGAAAGGGAAGAAGTCCTGGGTGAAAGAGCAAGGTTGCCCAATAGCCAAACCACTTCTGCATACGTGGGTTTGATCCCTGTGTGAGCCATTCGTTAAGGATTGGACTTGATCCTTCTGGGTCCCTTCTGACTGAGATTCTGTGATTCTGTAACTTCTGAATGCTTTTGAAGAGCTACCACTATCACACTGATGGTTTTGCCTGGTCATCCATAACCAATTCTACTTCAGTCTCCAGACAGTGTTTTTCTGTAACCTTTCCAGGTTCCCCTTCCCAGCATGAGCAATAATCTGCTCTGTGCTAAACATGGCCCAGCCCTGCCGGCCCATGGAGGACTGAAAACTGCCAAGGCATATACCAAGAAAGGATCAAAGAGTAGTTCAAATATAGGGTAAGTAAGGGCATCTCCGAGATGGTCACATGAGCACTCACATCACACTCCCAGCTCCCATTTTCTGTCTGCCCAGGTTGGTCATCCCCTCATTTGAGACAGTTTTCTAAGATTTGAGACCGTTTTCAAAGCTGCCAACTGTCCTGTGCTCTCAGCTTCACAAGTCCAGGTTCCTTTCACAAACAATAACCTGGTGACAAAAGGAGGAGAGTAACAAAGTTTTCCTCTTCCAGCTCTGACCAACATCAATAATTTAAGAACAATCATTAATTTGGTATTTCTTTTTTTTTTTTTTTTTGTTTATTTCCAGACCAGTTCAGGGAAGGAAGGAAGAAGTGGCAGACAGTATTTTGAGCCTATCAGTCATGGTGTGAGATGAAACTGAAAAGTTTCTGTGTCACTGTAAGGTCTAAGTCCTCTTGAACGTTCTTTAGATACTAAAACCCCTAAACCCCAGAGGAAATCAGAGGTAATAATAGCCTTAAAAGTCTAAATTACTTGATCAGGGATAGTAGCTGATAAGTACACCTTGAAAAATTTTGCCTATTTATAAATGAGCTTTTTCCCTGCCTTTCCTCAGTGCCAATTGAGTGCAAGTGTTGGCAAGATCCACGCTGGTTTGTCTGGACTCTGAGCCACTTTGCTGAATACTTAATCAAGCTGCTCGCCTCCCTTTCCCAACAGAGGCCATTTATAGAGCAAGGGAATCAGCTGGTCGATGAAGCAGACAAGTGGAGCAGGGGAGAGGGAGCAAGCTCTTTGAATGGGATGAGAACAGAGCCACCGGCACCTCAAGAAAGTTTATCTGTCTCCAGTGCCAAGCATACACAGTGCTAATCTTTTGTTGCCATGAATATTCAAGCCCAGCTGCCAGCAACAGAGGGAGCAGCTGCAGTGGCAGAGCTGGCAGGTCCCCTCATGGTGCCCTTGCTTGCCGACCCTGGCATCTGGGTCTGTCTGGGTGTGGGGAGGGGGAGATGCTGCTTGCATTGCAGACAACAGACAACAAGGCATTGAGCAGCCCAGCCCCACGCTTCCTGAGCAGCAAGAAGTCAGGAACTCGCCCTGGAGAGCCCAGGACTGTCCTGTCTTGCTAACATGGGTATGCCAGATGCTCCAGATGTTTGGGGTCATGTGAAGCCCTGGAGGGAAGAGGTGAGTCTGGGATAAGAAAGTGCAACAGCTGGGGCAATATAGGATTGAAGGACGTCTGCTGCTGCTTGGAGAAAATAGTGAGACAAAATCCTGCAGGCTCCCTGGAAAGCTAGACGTACATAGCCCTAGGCAGATCACAAGTCTCATGGCTTATTTGGCAAAGATGCCTGTTTGTTATGACAGAGTGGGCTGGTGAAATGCCATTACAAGAATGCAGCACTGGTCACAGACAAGTTGGCAGGTGAATGCTGCTGCAGTGTCATGGAAGAGCTGAAGGATTTTTGTCACATGAGGTGGGAAGCTGCAGTAGGAGAAAGCCATGAACTCTCCTCAGATGACCAACTTGTTCTTCTCCACAGTTTAGGGCAGCATTTCAGGGACAGGGCAATGTCAGAGCAAGTATTTGCCTCAGCATACTCCATAGGAGCAGATAAATGCTCTGGTACAAGTGTCAAGAGACAACACATCAGAGCAGACATCCATGCTGCCAAGGAATCACTCTGCCCAGCACCAAAGTTATCAGAGGCTGTAATGACCCTGCCTTGGCATGGAAGATCACTGAGACCCACTTTGCTTAGATTTTCCCTGCAATGCAATGAAATACGCTAGGGGAAAAAAAGAAATTAACCACTTCCCACTCCCCGGCCAAAACAAAACCAAAATATGACTGGGGAAGGCAAGACCAAGCTTCAAGAAACACCTGAGGCTCAGATTACTTCCCATCAAACCCAGAGTGGTCACTGTCATAGAGCTTTGGGAGGCTGGAGACTGCTGCTGATGAACTTTTTGCTCCCATGTGTTGAAGAAGATGGCTCCTGGAGCCCTTGCTATGATCAGCTGTAAACTGCTGGCATTCAAAAATGTTCATTCCCATTCTTCTGAGGCTCTAACTCCCTTCAAGAAAGCAGAGCCTCAGAGCAACAATACATTCTTGTTACAATGCCACAAGCACAATATTGCCTAACCAGAACTGCAAATTTCCTGCTCTCTGGCACAGAACTTTCCATCAAGCTCAGGCACACAGCTACAAAACAGACCAGTTATCCAGGCCTCCTTGGTACAGGGCTCAGAACTGTGGAGTAGTTGATATTGCTAGAAAAACTACCAGAAACAGAGATAGACAGGCATCCTAAGAGAGGGAACAGTCTTTGAAGGCTAGAGGTGGGCATTGTGCAGTTAGCTACTGATCTCCAAGAAATGGGGGACTGGAATTTTCCAGTAGAGGATCAGATCTGATCATATGGGGGTTTGTGTCCCCAGAACAATTTCTGTAGGCAGCCCATAAGGAAAAATGAGCCATAGACCTGCCTTGGGATTTACATTTTAGAGCACCACATGGACCAGGGTAAGCACACTTAAGCAAGAAGTAATGCAGCACAGCAAAGGAAAAAAAAAAGTGGTATCTTGATGATGCTGAACTTTCCAGTTCTCAGTGCTGTCTCTATCCTTTCAAATTAAAAAAGAAATTCTATCCTAACTGTATCTGCAAATAGACCATCTCAAAGAGGGGAAAGTAGGAATAAAGGCACGAGAAATCACATCTATCAAAATGTTTCATGTTTTCTTTGCCTTTTATGTATCAATTTTTAAAAGGTAACCTAAATTGAAAAAGCTAATGACATATTTTATATTTTAGTAGGAGCCTTAATGATAAACACAAATGTAATAGTACCTACTTGAATAATCTGATTTTTTGCCTGAATGTAATTTTCCCAATTTTCTGGCAGAACTCTTCACAGAGTAAGAGCCCAGCCACCCCACAGTCCACTTGCCTGGCACACATCCCATTCAGTATTAGAATGGACACAGTATATAGATGCTTCACATAGATTTATGGCTATCTTTGTCCCTAGATTGATATTAAATGATAAACAGTTTGTGGAAAAGAGCTTTATCCACAGCAAATCCACCTCCGCCTGCTGCTGCTTTTTCACACGAAGAGGTCAAGGGTTTAGAAGCTGATTTCAGACTCCCAAGCTGTTACCGACAAAGTGCTGATATAGCAGAAGGATGGGCCATGGTCACAAAAGGTATCTTTGTTTGCAAGAATTTAAAATCCCTTCTCATATTCCACTACTACTGTGTTTCCTTCCACCAGGTTTCACCTTGGATTGAGCTACATCCTCCTGGCCTTAGTACCATTAGATATATTTTTATCATGCTTTTTTCTGGATTTGAAAACAGTGGATCACATGAAATTCAGTAGCACCACTCTGTGCTCGGGGATTTGGCATGACTTTAGCCAGAGTGTTCCTGATGATCCCTCACTGCTTTGAAATGCTGCTCTGCACTCACCAACCCATCAGGTGTGCACACAGCACTGCTGCTGTGCCACAAGCACATTATAGACCAGATGAGCATAGAACAAGGATCTGCTAAAAGGAAAAGGGGGACAGAGCTGTACCTGGGCTCCCCTTGCACCACAGTGCTCTGGATGGATTCAGTTGACTCCAGACTTGCCAGTGTCTGAGCTTGGCTCCATGACATTCCTCATGTACAAATTTGTCTGATGGAGCTGGATGTCTGATTTAAGGCTACTTTGGGATAGGAGAAAGGCCTATCCAGCAAGATACATTCCAAAATGAGAAAACCCCTTCAAACT
Organism: Geospiza fortis; assembly: GCF_000277835.1. Taxonomy (NCBI): domain Eukaryota; kingdom Metazoa; phylum Chordata; class Aves; order Passeriformes; family Thraupidae; genus Geospiza; species Geospiza fortis. The sequence continues at coordinate 1,772,801 of NW_005054312.1, forward strand.
CTCATCACAAACCACTGCAAAGGGGAGAAGGGTTTTAGTAGGGAGAGAGCAGGAAAAGTTGACAATGCCAAGGAAGAGGCGAAGGGTCCTACAGATCAGATTTAGGAAAAGATGGTCAAGGGAATATTTAGACTTTATTTTTACCTCTCTACTACTAAAAAAACAGCTGAAATGCCACCAGGGTATACTCAGCACCAGGTGCAAAAAGTTTTAACCCCATCTGAAGGAAGCTAAGGGACTTGGTGTAGCCACATCTGGTTCCCTGATTCCCAGCCTCCAGAAAGGAGTCCAGATCCACAGGCTGGGGGAGAGGCACTGAGTCTCCTCACAAGACTGCTCTACCTTGCAGATGTGAATGAGATCCCCCAGACCAACTAAAGGGGAAGTGTGCACTTCCCACAGAGGAAGGCAGCTCAGCAGAGAAGGGGGATTGGGCTCCCAAGGGGATGTGGAGTGAGGATCCCTCTTGCACTTGTCTTCTGGCTTGATGGGTATTGGGTTCTTCCCCACACAGTGAAACTTTTTAATAGGAGCCATCAAAACTATTCCCCAGCATCCAGTGGTTTTTCTCAGCAAATACACACCTGGGAACAGTTTAGGCGAGCTCTGAGGAAGACAGGTACTAAATTGTTCAGAACAACCAAAACAAAGTTTTTTTCTGGGGATGGTGATTT
>NW_005054312.1:1773494-1782612 GCF_000277835.1 Geospiza fortis
GGTTTACAACCTGAACTCAGCTTCCTGAATTCAGCCAAACAACCTGTTCAAACACCTTACTCTTTACTTAGGCCGAACAAATAATGAGTACAATTAATCAGCTATATTTGCAATCTGGGAATAGTTCATGCATATGTTGTGGTGGGAGGGAGAGTATCATGCAGAGACTTGCAGACTTACCTGTGCTTGGTGTACACATTTCCTTTCATCCATCCCATCTGACATAAGATTAGTTACACAGAATGGAAGTGTCTCATTTTTTGGTGATGTGGAACTTCTCAGCACTGCATCCCCTCCTCTACTGGGGGCCAGTTTGAGCAAGGACTGCTGGGGGGAGCACATGTGCTCAAACACATCAACTGCTCTTGGCATGCTGGCTGATCCCAGTATGTGGACGCAGCTGGCAGGAGCCTAGCAAAAGAGGAGGAGGAACTGATGGGAAATACATGACACATATCTTGGGGGACCAAAATACCTTGTTGAAGCCCTGACTTGAGGGCAATCGGTGAGAAGGGGACTAATTCAGAGGGCTTTCTTCTGATGTGCTCAAAGGCAGGAACAAACCATACAGGCAGCACTCCATTCTGTCCCCTCTCCTGAAATCCAGCCCATGGTGCCCTTTACAGGAAAGCATGTGCTGCTCTTTTCCCAGGTGGGCTGGAGGCACACCCTCAGCCCAGCCTTGTCTCCAGCCCACTGGCCATTAAAGTTTGCTAAGCCTCCCACTGCTTCCTGCATGTCTGATGTCTTCCTCTGCCAGGCTAGTGTCTGGCCTCTTCTCCCTGTTTAAATACAGGCAAGGTGTTTTTCTGGTAGTTATTTTGTAACAGTTTCTTAAGATATTTCCTGTTTGGTTGGTATTTTTTCATTCTTTCCTTTTTACCACAAATTGGGTTTTAATGCCTGCGTATTCAAAGCAAGAACCTGCCCAACCCAGAGGCCAAAGGGCATTTGTCTTGTTTTGCCAGGTGCCAGAAACAGCAACTGGACTCTACCCGCTGCCTGGTGGATGGCAATATTCTTCACAGTTCCTACAGCACTTCCAATTTCCAATTTTGTGAAATTCCCTCCAAGTCTGCTGCATAACATAGATACTGTTGCAAATCACTCTGACACTGGTTTAAGGTCTTTAGTGCTAGAGTGATCCAGAGAGAAGAGGGTCATGTTGGCAAGTTTAACTGAGGCTTGGCACAGAAAACACAAAGACCTTAATTCAAGATTTTCAAATGACCTTCAGGACTACACATAGTAAAAGGAGATGTATAGGAACATCTGTAATTCTTTCTCTTGCACCCTCTCATTTGGAGTCCTCTAGAAAATCTGTGCCCAGAACAACAAATATGGCCAAATCCATACTGCAGTTGAACCTATAACAAACCAAAACCAGCAGCATAAATTTCTAACCAAGACTCATACAAAGAATCCAGTTCTAAAAAAAAAAAAATGGACAGACAGAATTCCTTGAGCCTTTCTACTGTCACAGGAACAGGCTGGTGCTCTGGGGCTTTTGTTCTCAGTGGAATATGGGGCCACTGCCTTCTCAGATGCTGGTGAGGACAGGCTTTACAATGTGCATAAATTAGAGGAGAAGCTGGAGGATGCACCCTCTGCACTCCATGTGTCAGGCAGTACTGAATCCTACATTCATGAGGGGACAGCTCTTTCACAATCATCCATCAGCTCTAGGGCCATGGGATACCACAAGCCAGCAACCACCCAGCACACGTGTTAGGGCTGCCCGTGTCTCCCTGCACTCCTTCAGACCCTGGAAGCTGCTGCTGCTGCACTTTCCACGTGGACAAGCAAGAGTTTGCAGTCTACAGTTTTGCTGCAATCCTGAAAGCAGCTTGAAACTCTGGTGGAAATGGTTCAATGTAAGTGTCTGCAGCACACAAGAATGCTTTGGATTCTTGACAAGTGACAAAGCTCCTGTTTCAGCATGAGAAAAAGATGAGAGTGCATCACAGGCTGGAAAGGGATATTTCAGATACTCTTATGCCATCCCTGCCTATTTTTATCTGCCTTACAGGTGCTTAACTGCTGATGTAGCTCTTTAAAGCTCTGTGTTGCTCAGGTCTGTGTTTTTAAACTTGTGCCATGTGTTTGGCTCCAAGGTGTCCCCTTTTGCATGGCAAATCCATCAATAAGAAAAGTTTGAAGGCATCTGTAGGATGAGGACTTAAAACTGAACTCAGCCCCATTTCATCAAAGTATTTCAATGCAAGCACTTTAAGTGGGGCCATAAATCACAGTATAGTAAACTTCTTCTAGACTGATCCCTGTCCAGTGTAACACTGCAATGCCATTTTGATATGCACATTGATACATGGCATTAAGAACTTCAAAGATTTTTAAAAAAGTGGGGCACCTAAACTAGTGATCATTTCTGAGCCCAAATAACTAAAACAAAAATCCAAATCTCTGTTTTGTTGCTCTCTTAATTGTATAATTGTGGCCAGATGTATGGTGCCTATTTTTTCAAAGTAAACTGAATTTTAGAGGCGAAAAAAGCTCATTTCGCAATTTGCTGATGCAGTACCTCAAGCTGATGCCAGACGAGATTTGGCTGATGTACAATTTTTCCAGTTCATGCATCTTATGGGTAAATTATCATATTTATGCTTCTATGCTTAGTTCAATACTAGAAAGTTTTCTACTGGGTCACTAGAAAACTTTATAGCATGTCTGAGTGGAGATTATGTGATGCACAGTGCTTCCTGCCTTTCGAGTACTGCCTTGCATGTGTGTGCAGGTACAGCTCGGTACCATGGTGCTGGACACAGAGCTGTGTCCCACCCAGGACCTCCACTGGGAACCTCAAAGGTCCCAGCAGGGGCACTTAGTAGGAACCTGGCTCTGGAGGGATGAATGAACTACAGAAGGGGTAAAAGCATTCCCTGACATTTCACAGCTGCAACAACGTGCACCTGAGCAGGCACAGCCAGGGAGGGCATGGAAGCCCGACTAGCCTTGAGCTGCAGCAGAGCTCTAATCCCAGCTGCCCCTGTGGCAGGTGACAACTGAGGCAGAGACTGGGGTATTTTGTGTGCCTGCCAGGCAGGTGCCATCGCCACAAGAGCAGATGGGGCAGGCACGGCACGCAAGGACCTGCCTGTGCGACAAGTAAATACACAGAGCTCATTCAAGGCTCTTGCCTTGAATACGCTCACTAGTTCACCCTCAACCCAGTCCCGCGTGTGGGCAGTCGGCAAATTTGGCCTCAGGCCCAGCCTCGAGGCTGCTCTTAAAATTCAGCGTGGCTGCAGCACAGAGCCAGCCTTGGCACGGCAGGGCCCAGGAGCCCGGCTCCGGCGGGCACCGAGCGGCACCGCAGCCATGCTCGGGCCCAGCGCAGCGGGCACGGCCCCGCAAATGCTGCTGGCGGTCCTGCAGGGCTGCAACTGCAGGCCACAGGGAACCAGGCTCTTCCCGACAAAGCAAGCTGCATGGAGGCAGCGTGCGCGCTTACCCCAAACTGTGAATCACTTCTGAAAAGGCAGACCTGTTCCTGGTGTGTTTATACATATAGGGAATCTGCATAAACATGCCACATGTCTAAGCACATGGGCCCAGCCATATGTACCCATGAATACACACACGCTTCCTTCCGTGTGTGTGCGTGTGCCTATGTATCCCTCTGCCAGCACCAGATTTCTGGCAGGAGCTCCTTCTGCCCTTGCCCCACAAACAGCAGGCACTAATTCTCCCATCTGCAGGCTTCACCCTTTTCCTTGCCTTGCTTTCTTGCCTGCCAGCAGACGTGCCCTCTCTTTACCTAGTCAGTCTTGCAGTCTCCCCACCACTTCCTAAACTGGTGCTGTTTATCAAGCAAATTCTCTGTTGAAGCATGGTGTCATCAGGGGAAGAGCTGCAGGGGCCAAATGCTGCAGAGATTAAGACAGCGTGATGTGCCGAAGCCTGCCCACACCCCACCTCTGACTGGCACCCCAGAGGCACAGCTGGGCACACCTGAAAACCCCAGAACCAGAGCAATGACACACCATTTATCTCTGCCTTGGCTCATGGTGAATGTTATTGCATACTGAGGTTAAAAATACAATAGCAAGAGATCACAAGGAGAGTTTCAAATATGCTGATTTCTGTTTTTCTTTTCTTTTCTAAATTTGTCCGTAGGTTATTGTAATTCTGTGTAGCACAGTGATGCTTTGGCTAGAAGCCAAAGGCAGTAGAATTTTGAGGCAGTTGACTGAAGGGTTAGAAATTGGGTTAATACATTTTTAAAAACAGCTTTAATATTAGGCGGTCATCTGCTTTCCCTATTAGATCAGTCTTTTTAATCTTTAGCTATGCTATTTAGCTGCATGCTGTTCATGAGATTTCACAGTTATTTGAAAACCGGGCTTTGTCCCAGCACTTCTATCTTATGTGTTTCAAGAGACAGTTTCAAATCTAGCCTCATCCACTGAAAAGATGAAACCTTCATAGAGAACTGCCTTAGGTTTAATTAAAGTAGAAATGCAATTATACTTTCTTTTCCTGACTCTTTACAGAAGTTTTTTAAACCCATACAAGTGTTAAATTCACTCTGAGGTGAAGCTGATGAGAATATTTGTTCTGAATAATTGTTCACTTTTTACCACTTTCAAATCAGAATGAGAAATTTGAGAACAAGTCCTGTAATATTTGTTTTGACAGCACTGCTGAATTAAGAAAGCTTGAAGAACCATCCTGATATCTCTTCAAACCACCTTTGTATAATTTTATCAGACATGATTACCATGTCTCTTCCTAGCACCATCTCCTTAAAATAAACAATCAGAGGCAAAGAAGGCTAAAAAGAAAATAGAGTGTGTAGATGAGGAAAATTTCTTTTTTTTTTTTTTTTCCCTTACAACAAAACCAGCTCCAAAGCTGGCCAATACATGTCTCTCACATGTGTTATCCTCTCCCCAAATCCTTCCTAGGTTGTGTCATTTTAAAAACCTGCAAGCTGGGACATCAAAGAGAGTCCAGGCATAAGAGGAAAGCAAGCATGGAGGCACTGTAAAGAATTAATACACAAAGACCTGTGGGATTAGTGCCTGGAGATTTAGGTCTGTTCACAGCCACAGTGGAGACTGTGCAGGCAGGGCATGAGAAAAGATCTGCCTTGAATATCAGAGTTTCCTGGTCAAGGGTTTTTTCAGCTCTGCTTTGCAGGATGGGAAGGCAAAGTCAGCAACAAGCAGATCTACACTGAAACAAGAACTAAGTTACTGCCTCTACTCAAGATCCCTTCCTCCCAGTCAGGGCTGTCACAAAGGCAGGTTTGGTTTTGTTGGGGCAGTTTGTTTTGGTTTTGGAAGGATATGCTTTGTCCTTGAGATTTTTTCTTGTTGGACAACCAACATTTGGGGCAATGCCATAGATTCCATCAATGCAGGAGCCTGCTGCGCCTTTTCTTTCTAAACTGAGCCCCCAGCCTGTGAGACCAGCATGGTGTCTCTTGATCCCTCCAAATGAAATTAGGAAAATGGGCTGGCTGACTTGCATCTGCCCTACACTGCTCGAAACAGCATTGCAGAGAGGGCGCATTTGCTCAGAGAAGTAATAAATGTAATTTCCTCCACGAATTAGCTGTGCCACAGTGGCTCCAAAGGGGTCGAAGGGAAAACAAGAAAAGAGCCACTGTCTGTTAAAATACCAGCCCCTGACTTATCAAAGGAAACAGGATATCAGGTCATACTTCAAAACCTAATGACAGCAGTTCAGGGGATTTGATCAGACCCATTTCCTTTGCCCAATTTTTACGGGGCACTGGGTACCTTAGGGTGAGCACGGAGCCCTCTGTGCCTTTGAGGAGAAGGTGGCTGAAGGATTGACCAAAGGGATGGAGGGGAGGGCAAAGCAGGGCACCGGGTTGTAACCAACTGGCTCTGTTGGTGCCTAAAGTGACCTTGTGTAGAAGCAGGAAGAATTTCAGGTCGGCAGAATGTAATTACTCTGGTTGGAAACTTGCCAAGATTCTGGCATTAACATCCCCATGCCTCTAAAAAATGCCACAGGGCCAGAACTATAGATTTCTCCATGGCTGAAAAACAGCACTGGAGAGGTAGAGCAGCCTGTAAGCTTTGTGAGCAGCTTGAATTATTATATAGTGGGCATTGCAAGATCAGTTGGGTTTTTCAAATCTCTCTTTTAGCTTAAAAAACATGGCTAAATGAAAGTAAAATGGTGGATATTCCCTTCCACTCTCCATCCCTCAAGCCCCCCTCCCCCACCCTTTCCTCTCTCCAAGAAAAGCAAGAAGTTCCCATAGAACTGTAGCAAATACAACCTGGTAAAATAACACACAGAGATTATTTATCTTCCCCTCTTCCACCAGTGTCACTGCTTTTTGCAAATCAATCTCATTCAGGACAAAGTCTATAGCAGACAGAACAACACTCAATTCTAGCACTATCCTAACACCAGATAAAGACTGAGAGCTACAGTGCCCCCAAAAACACAAAGGTGAGGGTTTTTTTACTAAGCACCTCCTTCTACCTTGTGACAGTTCAGAGGAAGCCAAACTCAGTGCCCTACACTTGGCCAAAGTTTAACAGGACTTTCTGCAGCACAAAAGGCAATAACATTATTGCAGAGTATTGAGTCCTGCTTGAATTCATTGGCCAGCAGAAACACTTTGTACAACCACGTGTGGAGGTTTCCTATACAGGTCTCCAAAATCCAGGGGCCCACATCTGGTGCCAGAGGAGAGGAAGTGACACGCTAGCACAACAGCTGTATTGGGTTATATTCATAATTCTCAGAAATGTACCAAAACACTTTCCAGCATGCGAACACTTGTGCTTCAGGATTAGTCTTGAAAAGGAGAATTGAATTCTTCCCTTTCCTGGCACTCTCCTCTTGACCCACAGGGGATCAATCAGCTTGTGAGCTACAAATGAATATTTGCACACAATAAAGATTCTTTTCAGATACAGCATTTGGCAGGGGCTCATCAGAGGAAAAAATGGCACTGATTTAGACAAGGAGTGGCATTACTTTTCTCCTTGCAAAAGGCAAAGGATATCAGCTTCACAGAAAACAGACATGAAGTTCTGAGAATGGGGGCCCAATAGAAAAGCCTGAGGGACTTTGAGAACCGTATGGCATCGCCACACACTGCACATGCAGCCATGCCATGCGACAAAGTTGTGAATATGCACTATGACTTCACTTTTGGGTCAGAGCTATGTCTCTTTACATGACAGTTGTACAGAAGAGCTTGAAAAAGCGAGTTGGAACAGTCACTGTGACAACTCTCACATCTTTCTTTTCTGATGTTGTTTTAAAGCCCAGGCTCTTAAAGAAGACAATGATGAAGTACTTGTATTTTCAAAGTTAGCTTCTGTCCTTCTCTGCTATAGAAGAATGTCTAAAAAATGCTGGAGGCCCAAAACAGAAGCAGAAGGATTTCATTTTGTAAGTGTCAAAATTTCTTGGACTCATGCTTTCTAGCTGGCAAGATTGTTTGAAAGCCCTGGGACTTCTTCCTCAGGAGCTTGCCTGACCTGCAACATCTAGACAAACATGCAGGAACACATCCTTTCATTGCTTTCCTACCATTTTTGCTTCTATAATTATGCATATTTTATGAAGGCTAACAAGAGTGGTGAATAGCCTAAGTCTCCATGAGGGCTATGTTTTTCCGAGTGGAAAAATCTGTAAGTTTCCACAGTATTGTTGTTCTTGTTTGGACCTAAGGGTCTAATAAAAGTTAACCACTCCTGCACAGATTTTTGGTGGAAGTGCATTTGCTGCTTTTTATAACAAGGAGAAACAGAAGCAGACTGCCAAAGAAACTCACATGACCGACTGCAAGTGAATCACTCAGTGCTATTTCTTGTATGTGCATAAAGTTTTTCAGTCCCAGCATGCCCAGTCCTCAGAGAAGGGTCTCCCCCTTACTCTATTTTGACTTACTACAATTGCATTTCTTCTGTAGCATCAGCCCAAATTGAAGCCCAAACTGTTCTGCATGCAGAGAGAATAGTCCTACTGAACACATTTAAAAAGACAGTCATGAGATGTCTCAGATTATGCAAAGTGATGCCCTGATGTAATACAGAAAACTACCCAAGAAGAGAGTAAGTGGGAAAAAAAAAAAAAAGAAACTGGAAAAACTGACCACAAGCCTGTATTTTAGACAGGGGAAGGGAGCTCAGCTGGTGTCATTCCAGTATGGACCAACTTTGTTTCACAGTTTAAAATGTGATTGAAATAAAGCTGTCTATATAAGCATTGCCTGCCTCAGAGGTACTCTGTAATTCTAAGCCCTGGTGCTCACAATTGTTTGATAATGCTCAAGCAACGTATCTGCACCCTGAACCACTGCAGGCACTGCTTTCATAAATAACAATTTTCAAAGACTTAAGTATGTATTAATCAAGGTGCAATACTGAATAGGTATGTTGCCCCCACAAGGCAGCCTTCAAAGTATTCCTCAGTTCCAGAGGAACAAAGACATGAAGAAAGAGCAGCAAGAAATCACCAAGGACTTCCTAGATGCTCACTGTAAGGTTGCTGGATTGCAATATGGTAGTCCCAGTGCAACATTAGGAAAGAGTATTTTCTTTTTTAGAATGACAACAGTGTAATTTTCTGGCCTCCCCATGCATGATTGGAGGTCTCATTTCTGGATGATCTGGATTAGTGTAACTTTAATCTGTTGCAGCACTCATTCTATCACCAGCTCTGGCAGCAATCCAGGCAGAGGACAGAAAACCTCCAACAGACTTTCTTTGGGAGCCTTCTTTTCCCTATCCACTTCACAGAAATGGTGACAGTGCTTTTTCTGACTCAGAAATAAGCCTGTCTTATACTCCTGTTAGCTTTGAGAGCCTGAGTTAGCCACACAGCCATCTGCCACAGGTATCATTCTTCTCACTTTATCATACCACTGTGTGACTCAAAAACCATAGAGCAGGCAAGTGGCAGAACCAGGAAGATGTACTAAGCTTTTTACACCTTCAAAGAACAGCAACATTAAGCAAATGGTAACTTATCATGAACTATTTTATTTGGTTCTGGTTTGCACCAGTTTTAAGGAAAAGGTGTTGACTGCATGAAGAATCCATCATTATATACTATGATAAGAGGGGAAGAGAAAAAAATCAATACTCAATTAAAAATA
>NW_005054312.1:1782643-1805749 GCF_000277835.1 Geospiza fortis
TAAACTGTGATAGTTATGGAACAATCCCCCATCTCTTCCTCCAGCCACCTACCATGCCTCCCTCAAGCAGGGAGCTGCACCCTCACTACAGGATCAGCTGCAATCAGGTGAAATGCCATAGCAGCTCCTGTACCACCATCATGTATCAAAGCCAAGTTCACAATGGGGTTTTTTTTTGCTATCTGCTGCTAATTATTAAGAGGTAAGATACTCCTCACCACCAGATCCTCCTTCCTACTTAGCAGAGCTGGTTCAAGAAGAGAATTTGTTCTCTAAGAGTGTGAGCACTGATTTTTCTCTTCTACTCAGATCTTCCCCAGCTAACACCACTGCAAAGCAACCATTTTGGGAAGGGACAGAACAGCTGAGGATCCTAATCAGTTCAGACATCTCAGCTTAATCTGTTGCCTATACACTACCTGCATCATCCCTATTCTGCAGCTCTTAGCACTTCTCTGGAGCTTTGGAGCACTGACAGAAGTGTCCTGCCTGATGATGGCCTGACCAAGACTCAAGATGTATAGCAGAGTGGAATGCTTTGTGGAGGACCCAAACCACTCTGTGGCTGCAAATCTTCCTAGCTCTTATTAAAGATCAACATTTTACAAGTGTCCAGTCCTCTCTCAGAATCATCCACCACATGACACAAGAACACAATCAGTTTCACTCTAGAGTTGGGGCTGCTATGAACGAGCCCCTTTAAAGATTAATTTAAAGTGTACCATCTGTAAATAAAGCAACCTGCACTTGTGAAGCCAGACATCTTCAGTAGGAAGAAAGGCTCTCAAGTCAAAGGCAACAAAATATCTCAGTAGGACTGTTGCAGAGCTTAAATTCCCTCTTTGAAGTAGCACACAGTACTGTTGTTATGTGTGCTAATGAATAGCTCAGCATTCTCAGACTAGTTAGTTAAGCACTACAAGGAATTAGAAATGCCTTGTGCCAGCCACTCTTTTCTATGGAGCCACTGGCAATATTTTTGTAGTAGTTTGTCTCTGAAGCCTTAGAAGTGGCATTGATGAGGCTTCCCAGAGAAGGAGGGAAGGAAGAAAGTGAAAGCAGGTGTACTGGATAAATAATAAAAATCTGCAATTTATTTCCAAAAAGTCCCAAGATGCAATTTTAGCAGCAGCAAACACAGGTGTTCAGCAGAACTCTGAACAAGCACATGCAAATTAGGATGAGATAGAGACATGTAGAAATGTGAGTTCCCTATTCCCTCTTAGTCCTTTTGGTTATGTTCATCTGAAAAAAGACTAAGGCCAGAGAAAACAGTTAGATATCTGTAATCAATAACAAATAACTGCTTTTGAACAGGAAGTTTTGCACCTCTCTGCTGTCTGAAAAAATAGTGTATGGGGCATCTTTCACATGAGATGCACAGTATTATTATGGACCAAAGCCAGGAGTCAAAGCCAGGATAGCAGCAGAGAGAAAATAACTGTGATAAGCTATTAACAGCAGTTCAGTGGCTCCTAAGATTAGCCTCACTTTTGCCAGCAGGAAAGGTCCTGGATACTACTTCATTGAACACAACTGCCTTAAGCAATATAGCCTCATTTATTTGAGCATCTGTTTCACCTGCTAAAGAGAAGTGGTTTTGGTCTTGTATAGGCTTGAAGTGACAGCAGCCTTGAGAACACTTTCAAAGAAACTTATGGAGAGGGAGGCTCTTAAAAACATTAAAGCCCCTGTGCTTTTATTTCTGTATTCCAGATGCACTTCTATTTGTCCCTTAAATAAACCCTCACTCTCTCCATTTCTTGACTCAAAAGATCAGTGCAGAAGTTCCGGTACCTCTGTGGATCATTGTAACTAGTGTGACAGCCTCAATCTACACATGGTCCCTGGCAATTCAGTGACAGAAACAGTTCTGCTCAACCTCCCTCAGAAGGAGCAGGCTCAGCAGCATTACCCTCTGCCAGCAGTCAAGGAACTCTCCTCTCCCAGCTAACAAATGCAGCTGTCTTTGCAAAGATCAACAAAATGCAATGGGATGGGGGGAGATGGACACAGTCCAGACCCCATCTCTCCTCCTGGAAAACCCCCCTTCCCCACATGCAGATACCCAGAACCCAGCTAAAGAAGACCCCTTTAAGCACAAGGGACACCTCCCCAGTCTCTGCTGCCTGACAGAGCTCTGCCCAAGAGCTCTGCCCATTACCAGCAGCCTGTGCTGTCACTGTTTCCCAAGCGGCCTGTGCAGACCCAAGTCCTGCCCCAGAGTGCCTCTGTTTCCCATGGCAGAGAATACCTAACCCTGCAACAGCACTGCACCTTAAAGTCTGCCCACTACTGCAACCAGCTAGCACCAGGCAGGTCCCTGGGTAAAGAAAGATGCATTAACACACAGTGCTCTTTGGGAGAAACATAAAACCCAACACCAGCTCCCCTCCACCCCCCACACACTTGTTTTTACTTACACTCTGATCAGTTCCAAGAAGTCTGTTTTTCACCCAGCATGCTGCTGTCAGGATACACAGAGTCTCGCAGTTGACTCCCATTTGTCATGATTATTGTTTCCACCAAGAGAGCTCTTGCCTTAGCAATACACATTATCTTTACATATCCAAAGTCTCAGCAGCCTGAGACACAGTAAATTAAATAGCTCACTATTAGCAGGAGATGAAAGTCCTTTCCCCTTTTCTCACCTCTTCTGTCCCTACACATACCTTGTCAGATCTTATTGCCCTCTGCTGTCATCCACAAGTCAGAAGAATCAAATGCCAGCTCAGATGCATGTGGAGTCTCTGCCTCAGGCTTTTCTCTCTCCCTGCAGGGCTTCTGGGCAAGACTCAACTTAATCAGGGGTCACCTGTTCAACAGAATGGCTAAAAGCTCCATCTTTCTTCACAAACATCACTCTCTAACACAGGACATGGTTCAGCCATTCTCTTTCCAGAAAATAAATAGAACATGTTAATAAATGTCCTGCAGGCATCTACAAGGATGGCCTGTAGGGTTGCAGTGGTGCTAAATTAAGACAGTTATAGACAGTCTCTGAAAAATACAAGGAACTTGGAGTTTTTTTCCCTCACAGTGACTACTGGGGCTAGTTTTCACTAACAATTGCAGAAGTCAAATTAAAGAATATGGTTGTTATATGAATTAGCATTGGAACTCTCATGTGTCTAATAAGTTCCAGCATCAGAAGAAGCTTTTCCTCTGGCCACAGCCTCCCCTCTTTTTCTTTCATATAGATTCTCTAGTATCTCCAATTCTGAGTGTACACCATGGGTGTTGTCTTTAGAGTCATTCCCCATCATCTATGTTCAGGAAACTTAGAGTAAGTCAGCAACCTTAAATGTATGTGTCAAATAAAATTGCACTTGGCAAATAACGTCAGAAAGCATAGAGAAAAACCACAGACACAGAAAAAAAGGATATAACAAATGTGCACAAGCTCAGATGCCCAGGCATTGTTTCCTTAGAAACCAGGCAAAGGACAGGAAAATCCTGTAACCAACAGCAATGTCTGTAGCAAGGCCTCAAGACTTAATAGTAAATCCTTGTCCTTTAGAGTATGAGCTCAAAAAAAAATCCTCCCTCTCCTGGAAAGGGAGGATACAGCTGCAACACATGGACAGGAGTAGATAGTGATTGCCTTGTAAGGTTCAGATACTAAAATTAATAGTGACAAGTGATACAGCTGAGAATGTGATAAATATCATCCTTGCAAAGAACTGGCAGGAGGCTGCTGCATTATCAGCACCCAGAGTAAACACAAAGGTTTATCAGGGAAAACATCTGCATTTACCATTCTATGGAATCAAGTCTAAATTTCAGAAATCTCCATCTAGATCTTAAACCAAGGAAGGGATTCCACAAAGTAAAAGGGGTTTGATGGAAACTTGTCTGTCATGTCTGCCAGTCCACCTGGAGAATAGCCCAGCATTAGCACCAACATGTGCAAGGCTGTTTTTTGAGAAAAGTTCTTCAATCCAAATCCTTTGCCAAAAGTCACAGTAAATGGCACCAAAATTATTTTTGAGTGAGTGTTATAGGGCTCATTTCAGATAGGGACAGTTAGAGTCCAAGCACCCTATAGATTTCAAACAGTGAAAATCTGTACTATAGATCTTGTGCAGCACAGGAAACTGGTGTTATAAGATACATAACTCCAATAACACTGTTCTAGAGTGTTCCAGAGAAGACTTCTTCCTGCAAGGACTCTGGAGTAGCTTAGATATAGACTTGTGTGAGGCTGTGTCAATGTGCAAAGCTGTAGAATTTGTTTGAAGATCTCCAAAACACAGGGAAGTGGGAAGTCTTTTTTTCATACTAGGTATTAGACAGTGCAAAGGTGATGCTGGTCCAAGGGAGATGGGGATCTTCTTGTCCTGTGGTACAACTGGGGGAAGTTGTCTCAGAAAACAGAAAAGGGAATGTATTTCTGAGCAGATTGGTCACTTAGAGGTCTTGATCACAAGAGGACTGAGCATTCATTCCTAGCACTCCGGGTGCAGCCTCTGACTCTGGCTAAAATCTTAATCTGCGTTCTGGAGTGTGTGTGTACCTCCAGAAATCTTAACAGTAGCTGGAAGAAATTGGTTCCTCCCTTACTCTTTCTTTAACCTAAGAGAAGGTGCCTGGTTGTCTGACAGTGCAATCTTTGAGCCAGTGGAAACGGAAAAAAACCCATGAAACCTGTTCACAAGCTGATTATTATGCAGATCAGCAATCATTATCCTTTCTCTCATTACCTCAAATGCTTTCTGCCATCTGTTGGTAACAAACCTGCATCTGGCAGATTACCAGAGGAGCCCTAATCAATGGGTAATTGGGGTAGAGGATTGTGTGGACAATCCTGGCAATGAAAGCACAGAAAAACTTAGAGTGGGAGAAGAAAGTTGCCCATTACAAAGGTGAGATCCTACACCCAGCATTTCTCTACCATTCTGACATAATTTCATCTAGGTGGGAAGTGTGTGGAGGGGTTAGACAGAGACTTGTCACAGGCAATGGGATGAATTATACCAGCCTGTGTAACAATACCTCAAGCAAAAGGTTAATTTCTGACAGATTATGCCAGCAAGTGCTGCCAGGAGAGGCACAAGCAGAGCAAGAAGAAACATGCATGAGTTTGCATTTCCACTGTTGCCTTTTAGAACCATCTGTTAATGAGACACAGAGGATGCTATGGACTCATTCAAGTAAGGGCTCCTAATCCAGTGCCTTCTGATAGGAAATGCTCAAAATATGTCCACTGCAGGTTTTCCTTCTCCAGCCATGCATTCAGGGTTCTGCTCCATTCCACATAGTCCCAAGTCTTGATTACAGCAGCTCAGATCTAATATTCACATTATTCCTCTGGCTTCCAAAGGAAACAAAGCTTCTAAAATAGTATTTCTGGTGCTGAGCTCCCAGAGACATACTGACAGATTTTAACTGAAATTTCAGAATGAGGCAGAGTTACAAGATTCCTACAATTTTTTGAGGGAAATGACATCTGAGTGGAACAGAGAAACTCAGACAGAATCACCAGCAAGGGAAAGGAAAAGGGAATTTGCTGCTCTGCATTCCCATTATCACCTAGCTGGTCTGTCAGCAAATGCTTTGAGCTACTCTGCACATGAGGACCTGTCAAGCAGCTACCCTCTGCTGATGTCCTTCTCTACCATGTGCACCTAGGAAGTAAGATGAAACTTCAAGTGGCAATTGTAAAGATTTCTGTAAGTATCAGATTTTATTGATTCACCTTTCAAAGAATGGATCAAAACAAAACCAGTACAGTACTCTTTGAAAGTTCCACTCTTCTGCCACTCTGTAGATCCAGAGGAAATTATCAACCAGAAAAATGTTCAGGGCATTTGACTCTCTCTCCCTCTCTAACCACATTGTAATGGGGCTTGAGATGTCAAGATACCTGAGTTTAATAATGACACAATAAATCAACCAGGCTAAGTAATCTCCCAAAACTAGATCTAAGGGCGTGAAAAAGGTGGTACTTTTTTTCCCCTTAGTGCCTTGCAGGCCAGAGCTGTGCTATGCCTGTTTGCACTGGTCCTGGCAGCTGGGAAGGTACATACATAACATCCCCTGCCCAGACACCACCCTAGAAGGGTTGCATTCATTGGTGCATGGAAGAAATCAAGAATTCTTGTAGTAAGAAAGTGGCCCAAAGAAAAGAAGGAAGTAGAAATCCCTATAAATATCCAAGTGCTGCCAATGCCCACGCATGCTGGGCTGGGATCCAAGCTCACTGTTTTGGGGTGATAAGAATCCATATTAGGCACCTGAACATGGGAGAGGAACACCAACACCCAAATTAAGATGTTAGTTAGACTGTGACTAAAAACCAACACCCTCAAGTGATCTAATATCCAGGCTGAGGTGACTAAAATGTGACAATGTGAATTTTTACTATTCAGAGGGACTAAAAGGAGACATAGGAATGCAAGTGAAAGTTGGTTTTAGAAGCATGTTCCCAAGAGATACAGATCTTATTTCCTTCCTGCTATTAAAGGAAGGGGGCCTTTGATATGTACTGGACTACATAAGGGCAGAGAGCAACACCCCCATTTATTCAAATCCAACAACTTTGCTTTTTTTTTTTTAATTCAGTGTTTCAGGGACATTGCTGCAATCTCCATCTAACAGCTGCAGCCTGCAACGTTGCGTTTACGTCCCCACTCAGAGGGCATCTGAACACAACTTCTCATAGGCTACCAACTTGGACTGCTACCAAAACCCAAGGGTTTTGTACAGCTTGTAACCCAAATTAGCTAACTTAAAACTTTCAGAGAGGGAACAGAAATAAAGCTGGTTGAGAGAGATTTGCCACACTGCTTTTTGGGTGGTTGTTTTTGTTTTGAAATAGAGAAATTGTGTGGCCCATCTTGAAACGGGGAAGAACAACTCAGTCACTTCTCTGCAAGATCAGATTCCTGATTGTCAATGGGAGGAATAGTTTCTTCAGCCATCTTGAGCCCCCCATACTCACTAATAGTATAAGTCAGAAAGATGGAAGCACAGTGAAAAGCCAAATCCTCTTCATATGTCATTTGTGGCACTGAAAAAGCAGTGAAAAAAATCACCAAAAAAATCCAGACTCAGTTCTTCAATATGACTATGCTATTGTGGGCAATCTCTGCCGACTTAAACCACAACCTTTGCTAAAACTGCAATCCCATTGCTTTGCTACTGAGACAACTCAGCACAGCTACCTGGACATGGCAGAGGTGGCTTTAGTTCCGACACAACACTAAATTGTCCTGCTGACACCTCAGAAATGACTCAGCTGTGCAAGCACCCAAGACCATTTTAAAGATCCTGAGTATTTCCATATCTACACAGTGTTGTTTAGGAAATAAAATCACCTAAAAGCCAGATATGATAGCAGGCTCTAGGAGAGCTCTTGAATCCAAAGTATGCTCTGTCCTACTCTCTAACTCCTCATTTCACCAATAAAGGAGGCTTGTAGATCATTCTCTGTGTCTGCTGCAAATTATAAAATCTGAAACTCCTTTCCCTTCACAAATCTGTGATGCTCCTGTCTATGACTCAGAGAAAAGTAGTACACTCTTCAGAAAAGAGAGACCTGCCAGAAGCAAGAATTTTCACAGCTTGTACTGATTCTGCTGTATTGAAGTAAGCATTGCAAGACACATCACACTACCCTGGCACAGCTTTAGTCTGTATCCCATGTTTCATCCTTCTGAAATCTGAAACCCAGAGGGCCTCTTGTTACCTTCTTCATGTAATTCTCTTCCTTTCTTCCTTAGTTTTAAAGCTTAGTGGCAGGGAGCTTCACCACTCCCCACATATTAACCCTTCCTCTATTTATGTCAGAATCAAACAGTTCTTTGCTAAATCAGTGAGCAAAGGAGGTGAAAGAATTAACTGAGACAAAGGTGGCTGCTAAGATGGTGCCTGTCCCAGTGATAGAAGAATCAATAAACATGATTTTTTTAGGCATCACTCAACTCAGGGTCTCAAATGAAGGTAGTCAGCTCCACAAGTGTCCTAACTTCTGAAGAACAGGATGAGAAGAGAGCACTTTGAACTTCTGCCCAAGGCCCTACCTACAGATTTTTGTTGACCTACAGAGAGCATTTAACCTTGCTCTGACCTAAACAATGCAGATGTGCTGAAGGACTCACAGCAATATCTATGTTGTGTGCAGAAATTCTTCCTCTTTCCTCATTTTAACATGATCTTCTCAAATGGTTGATTTCATTCAGAGCATAACCCAAAGCAGGACAAGATGCCTTGCAGGCAAATAATCCATACCTTTACCTTTGGTTCAGCTGCCACAGCATCAAGCAAGCAACTCACAGCTGCTAAAACACCATACTGAACCACTCAATTCTGTAAGTTACCACTTTCTAGGTAACCTCTCCATAAGGGTACAGGGCTGTTCAAGATTATTCTGAAAACTCCCTTCTGTTTCTGTAACCATACTGCAGAGAAAAACAGCCTTCAGGGAGAAAACTCTGATTGTACACCAGCAAAGAAATTACTGCCAGAGTCCAGTCTTGCTGCCTTCTGAACACTGCTACACATTGTTCCACTGCACTGTCTCCTAGGACTGGCTCTAGGTACCAATACTAGGTGCATCCAGGTCACAAGACATTTCCCAATCAACAGCCAACAACAAATTTAAGAAGATGCTACTTATAAACAGAACAGTCCACATTAATTGATTTGTGCCCCCTCAAGTTCACAGAAGATGACATTTCTGTTCACCCTCAATTAGATGTTTCTGTACTAACATACTTTTTGCTTTGGAAATCCTGCCACTGCAAGTCTTTGAAGCATGTATTGAGGATTACCATAAGCAACTTATCAGAAGAACATAGAATGATGACATGGTCCTAGTTGTTCCAATCTCATTAACTAGGCAAGCAGACAAGTGTTTGAAACAGACTGCAGAACATAAGGAAATGTGTTTCTCCCCAAAAGGCTGCTCAGCAGAATGTACCACTGTGACACAAATGCAGGTGTCACTCTGAGACAGTCACACTGTGACACACAGGCAAGTATTCAACAAAGAATTGGGGCATCCAGGAGCATAAGCCTCGAGTCTCTCTTTCCTCCTTACCCAACCACTGTTCCATTCTCTCAAACAACATGAGCTCATCTAAGTCTACAGTCCTGTTATCAAGGATGGCAAAATATTGCTCAGCTTCATGTGGAATTTTTTATTTAGATCAATGATACTGTTATCTTGATAGCTACTGTGAGAAAAATTGGACAACAGATATTTTGCTAAAACTTTGGTAATTAGTCAAAGACCAATTTTTTACTACCCATGCCTTCCTAGGCTCTTAGCAGAGAATAAGTGTCTTGTTCACATGGTGAAAAACATGCAGCAGCCATCAAACACAGCCAGGGCAGCTGCTAATAATTGTCATGCAGAGTCTGTAGAAAAGAGTCCTCAAAAACTAATCCATCAGCCTTTGTGCTCCTCTTTGCCTGTGACATTCCTCAAAACCACACTGTGTACCTCACTTTTAATAAACATGTGAAAATAAAAGAGAATCTTTAGATAGGAACAACTTCCTTATGAGCCCAGTTTCACAGTAATAATTTGTTTACTAGAAAATCTATTCAGCATGCACACACAAAGAGATGAAAAAAGACTGTTGAATAACTGACTAATTGGAAAACACAGATGTCTGCTCAAGCAGAGTCCAGCAGCCTCCAAGTTCAGGCTGTGTTCTGAAGATCATGCCCCATGCCAAATGGCCAGCACACATGAAGTAAGGGAATATCTAGTTTTGGATACTAAACCAGTTGTTCAATCCTTTTCCTCTTAGCCATCACCTACAATGAACCACGCAGGATGGATCATGAAATGAGGGGCAGGCTATAGCTCAGCTCCTCTGAAACAGACTGTAATAAAACTCTACCAAAAACTAGTATTCTCAGTTCAGATGAAGCAAACAAACCATGTGTTAAACAAAAGGCCATATCTAATCCTCTTCTGAAGACAATACAGTCCACAGCCAACACAACAGCTTAGCAGGAATATATGAACTCCTGCAAAGTAGGGAAATTCCTACTGTCACACATCAGGTACGGCCTGTGTGGCCCTTTACAAAGCAAGGGTATTTCTGTGGGGCTAGGAGGCACATGATGGAAAGCTCTGTGCAGTGAGGCAGCCTGATATGATACAGTTATCAGTTGTGCTTATTTCCATACCCACCAAGCTCTGCAGCTCAAGTGTTGAATTAGAATAGCTCTCCCATCACCACAGGGACCTAGAAGCACTGTAGCAAGTCTGAACCTAATACAGACATGCTGCAAGTTGGAAACTCCTCTACTGAGCTGCCCCTCCAATGCAAAGACAGTGTACAGGATTAGTTAGAGATGTACTGTAACCTTAGAGTGCTCCTGTAGCTTCCCTGTTTCTTAGCAACCAGTCCTACTCAAACAAGCTGCCTCCCAACACCTCTGGCCATGACAGAGAGGAAATGCCTGAGCCCCTTTTTCTCTCCACCCCAACAAGTTTCAACGAGCAGATCTAACAAGTTTGTCTAATCCTTTTCCCCCCTCCTTTCACCTGAAAGCAGCTGCAGGCCAGGTTGCTTTGAAATTCATACTCTAAATAAGTAGCCTGATGCCTTTCCATGAGATCTGGAAGTGAAAAACCCAAACAGTGAGTTGAGGGGAAAGTATCACAAGTCTCCAAAAATCACAGTATTACCATAAAATGTAAATCTCAAAGGGCTCAGAAGGCGTAAAGTCAGGACTGGGCATAATCACAGATAGCAGACAGTTTAGGAGCTGAATGCATGCATAATTCACAATGAATTTAAGGAATGCCTGTAATTTCCCCTTTCAAGCCCCAAACTCTTCAATTTTAACAAAGTCCTTATTTCAAAGGCAATTATTTTTCTTCTTTATCACCTCAGCATGAGAAGTACAGATCCATCAATATCACAGTTTCATTGCAGAAGCTTCCTTGAAGTCAGATACATGAAGTTTGGCCAAATTACTTTACAGAAACCACCATTCCCTTTCCCTTCTAGTGCATCACTTCTTTCATGTACAAAACCAACAGAAGACCCTGGACAGCCCCTCTCTGCTTTGTAGATGCCATAAGATTCTCTCATAAACACTACACATACCACAGTGAATCACATCTTACTCCCTCTATTCTGGAGAAAAATACTTAATCACATCTTACTCCCTCTATTCTGGAGAAAAATACTTAATCCATCTCAATAGTAACAACTTAAAATTCAAAACCACCATAAATCTTGTACATTTCAAACCTCAAACTTCAGGTCAGCACACTTACTGTACCTAGAAATCTAGTTTTGGTCTGGCTTCCCACAGCTCAGTACAGAGTTGTTGGATGAAGTGAGGCAAGGAACAACAGACTTCCCATGAAATCCAACCAGAAACTAAGAATTTGCACTTGTAAACATAGACAATCTATATGTTGGCATTGACAGGGCAGGGGTGAATGGGAACTACCCATTCCAAGAAATACATGCTAATACATGACTACAGTCTGAGTCAAACTACATCTTGTTTTGATAGAGTACAAGATGTACCTACTCCCACTTGCTGTTTTACGGGGATTATGATGCTACAACTCAAAAGGAAAAAGCAAACATACTAGCTTATCTGTTTGTGCAAGTCAGTGTCCAATGTCACATTACAAACCCAGCTTTACGGGTGCTTTTAACAAGACAAACTACATGTGAACTCAGGCAACTAAGGAGCTGCTGTCACGAGAGTATGAAGAAGAAGCAAGCAAAGATTACCCCAGACCCAAGGCCACCAGATTTTGCAGCTCCAAGCCCAGGGATGATATCTCTGCAGTTTACTAAATCAGCCAGGTCTATAGGGAATTTACACGAGAATACAATTCAACAAAAGAGACCACACCTGAAACCCTACGTTGAGTCTCAGGCCTCTCACTACAAGACAGATACTGAAGTGATGGAGCACCAAAAGGTGTCCAAAGAGCAACAAGGGTCTGGAACACAAGTCTTAGGAGTGGCTGAGGGAACTGGGGTTGTTTAGACTGGAAAAAAGGAAGGCCAGGTGGAATCTTATTGTTCTTTACAACTACCTGAAAGAAGGTTGTAGCAAGGGGCCAGTTGGCCTCTTCTCCCAGGCCACAAGCAACAGGATAAGAAGAAATGGCCTTTAAGTTGTGCCAGGGGAGATTAAGTTTGGATATTATGAAACATTTCTTTACTGAAAGAGTGGTCAGGCACTGGAACAGGCTGTCCAGGGAAGGGCTGGAATCACCATCACAGAAGGCATTTAAAAGGCATGTGGATGTGGCACTTGGAGATGTGGTTTAGTGGTGGATTTGGCTATGCTGGGTTAGCAGTTGGACTTGGGTATCTTAAAGGTCTTTTCCAACCTAAATGATTCCACAATTCTATGACACTCATTTATTAATATAGTAAATCTAGCTTTTGATGTTCAAAACATTAAAATCAGTGATCTGTGAGCTGAAATTGCCATTTAGTTGAAGACAATTTTTTTAGCATCTTTACCTCAAGTCCTTACACCAAATCCAAGCTACCTTACAGCAAAGGCTGTGTCTCCAAGCACCCAGCACACCCCTCCAAAAGCACTGGGATCCTGCTTCAGTTCCTCACTTTTGTGCCATTCTTCCTTCTGCTACAGAACGCTTTCAGCTGTCTGCAGCAAACCCCAGTATTTAAATGGACAGCAATGACATCTAGTGGCTGCTTAAGAATTTGCGTTTCTATATTCCCAGCCTGGGCATTCATTTTCAGAAAGGAGACAGAACCTACTGCTTTCAGCATTTCACTTAGCTGCTGCCAACTACAGGAAGTGCACCCCAAATTCTCTACAAACTCTTTCAAAACACACACCACTGTCTCCCCCAACTCAGAGCATTTCCCCCCATCCCTTGCTCAAAGCCTAGGAGAGGCCATGCAGTAGGCACAAGTTTGCTCTAGGCCTTGTCTGCACTACTGAATTTCTTCAGTGTAGATGGGGCTACAGATATTTGTTCTGGGTACACAGGGCTGGGGCTTCCCCACACCCTTTTGGTTATGCTGTTCTTCAGCTGCATGAGGCTAAGTGGTAGGAGTTATACACACAGACAAGGACAAGACCCAAGGCCACAATTTTTAACAGCTGGTACAGTTCATTCATAGCTTAAAATATATACAAAGGACTGCAAGTTCTAAAATGTAACTGTGTTGAAGTTACAAGGAGAAAAGATAAAAATGCTATTCTGAATGCAAAGAGGAAGAGATCTTGCAGATTAGATTTATGGGAGAACAGAAAGCAGTTCACTTCCCTCCACGACCACAAACCCACCCCACCCCCCCAAGAAAAAATAAACCCTCTTACCTTTTTCACTGAGTGATGCTGCAAAATTGCCAAGAAGCACAGGTAAATGGTTACTGAAGCTTTTTGAAGCATGTGACAATGTTTGGAAGATACCTTCATGTACCTTTTTGTATTACTGGCACTAATCATTTAATCACTACAGCAGTCTTTGCCAGCAGTAACACTCTCTATAACCCTGACAACAAATCAAATGTTTTTTCAGTTAACAATGGTGAGGAAGAATGAGATTTGTGGTACACCTATCTGGTGCATGTGCATACAGCCCTCAGAGAATATTGCATACTAGTCATTAAAAAATACATAGTTCTAGTTTTGTTAACTGAGATCTATTAACACCCATGACTGGAATCAGAGGTGCCTTTCCCCACCACCCAATCTCAGGCAAAGACCAGAGGATTTTTATTTACTTGCTATGCCTCATTTCCCATAGCTTCTTCCAAGCAGATCACTCTGCAATGGTCAATTTAGTGATGTGACTTCTCCAGCACAAACAGGAAAAGAATGGAAGACTATAGTAATTCTAATATACCAGGAAAGATCCTGTAAAAACCCAAAAGAGATGGAACAAGTGTTAAGAACATGTCAAAATAATGTGAAATTACCCCTGCATCAGAATGAGCTGATACCCATGTTCTGCTAAAGGGCAGAAAAAGAGCCACTTACCTTTGACCAGAAATTGGTTTGGGTGGGAGGCTACTGTTGGTTTGCAATGACATGTACAATCTTAAATATCCCACTGCTTACAGGAAAAGATGATGATTCACAGGAATGGCCAGTTATAACAGGTTTAATGGTAAACTTCAAAAGACATCACATTTCGTTTTCATCACAAATCCTTCTGCCAGACCCACCAACTTATTCAAAGCAAAAGGCTATGCAAAGCCAAAGAAAACTACAGCATGTGGGTTTTCTGAAAAAGTGCTTTCTGACAAGCCAGCAAACACACACCACGAGGTGGTGATGGGACTGCCTATCCCATGGCTCCATCAAAGAAAAGAGGATCTTGAAACCTCAGGTCTTCCTACTTTCATGTCTGTTTTTTATTACTCGTGTCATTTTACACAGATAAAATTCATTTGTTCCAGGCTGATCCTCCCAACAAAAACATAAATGTTCCTCTGAAGTTCTAAACTCAGAATTCTTAGGTCAGATCCTTGAGGAAACCAATACATATTCTCCTACAATAACATGAAGACCCATTTCTACAACCCTACAAGCAGGGTAAGTGGTTAGGAGATTGAGAGAGGTATTCAAGACAAGCACACATACTCATGTGAAAGAACTGAGGTGGTTTTTCAGAAGACAGTATTTTCCATTGCCCTAATTACAAGAATTGTATTTTCTCTTTTAGAACATTCAATTCTTCTGTCAATTACTACCTTTGTGATTCAGTCCCAAACAGCAAAACCTAATTAAAATCTTATTTTCCTAAAACAAAACAAGGAACCCTTGCCAAACTGTTAATGACAACTTTTTCTTCCATCACTCACAACATAGTGATTGCTACCTTCTGGGAAAAATTTTCCAAGTTGGAGCAATAGATAGATGCACTGACATGCAGCCATCTCCAAAAAGTGGAAGGCAAAAGACTGTTTAGGCACAAGGTACTAGCTTCAAAGGGCAAAGCAAATTTCACACCAACAGAACATTTCTGTAGACTACCCTTGAGCAAACCCCTGACTAGATCTTGAGTCTAATGCTCAAGTGCAGCTTGAAGAGAACCACACCAAGATACACAGATTGTGCTCCTGCTTGCAGGGTGTCAGTTGAAACCTTACTACTGTATCTATCAGTTTTGGTTTGCAGTGAAGAGAAAACCAAGACCCACTATACAAAGGCAGTTATAGTAGAAACAGGATGGAAAGAGGAGTGGGGAACAAGCATTTCGAGAAACAGTACCTACAGAAAATCCAAATGTGTCTGGTCTCATGCATAAAGCTTGTGAGAAAGAGAATTATACACCTTGAATTGCAGGCAAATTACTTTTATAACTTTCCTGCAAGATTGTATAATTGAATAACTGAAAATTATACACATTCTTGTATCACATTGTGTAGAAACATGTATTTGTGTAGCATGATGTTTACAAAATATAAATTGGTAAGAGCTTCCATCCTCTCATGTTGTTTCTATGTATGTGGTTATAGACTCTCAACAGAAAGGAAACAGAGGGCAATTCTAGCTTTGAAAATTATGAATGAAGACTACATTGCTTAGTGGCCTTCACTACCTTTCTCTTTCAGCTTGTCTTCACCAAAACAAATACCACCAACAGGGCAGATAAATCACAGGCTGTTCCCAATTTCTTCTGGACAACAAGGCACTCCATTTAGCTTCACACTGAGAACCTCAGAACTGCAAGCAGAAACGCCTGCTAAATATATTCCAGTAGGTTAGTTCTAAGTATTGTTAAAGTTCTTAGACAGCCATATCTACATCTCCCCACTTCTCAAGACTAGCTCTCCCTAACCCTGGTAAAAAGACTGCACTATCCTTTGTTTAGAGTTGCACAGAAGTCACTGTGTTCCTGCTCCTGGAGGTGATATCCCCAGCACAGAAGGTTCACAATTTGTTTGACAGTTGAAGATTTGGAAAATTACAGCCAGCTTTGCATCTCCTCTTCATACTTCTGGGGATCAATAAAAGGCTTGTCAATGGACCGGATCATCAGCTCACCACAGTACACACATTCAGCTGCCACAATGTCATCAATGTCAGATTTGATCTGTTCCCGGCTCTGCTGCCCCTTCCCCAAGCTAATGGTGTCTGCATCCTTGGGACGATGGTGGCTCTTGGATGGCTGGCTGGTAGCTGCCAGCTTCTTCTGAAGATCTTCAAGTTTTGCCTGCTTATAGGCAGGAAGGTTAGGGAAAACTGCTTGGAGGAGACAGTCGTAGTGAAACATGTGACCACACAGGAAAAGGTAAAAAGGGCGGTTTAGAAGTGGAAAGTCACAAGCAGCACATTTTTCCTGAGGCTCCACAGAGCCATATTTATTTC
The DNA here is from genome assembly GCF_000277835.1 of Geospiza fortis. NCBI lineage: Eukaryota > Metazoa > Chordata > Aves > Passeriformes > Thraupidae > Geospiza > Geospiza fortis. The sequence goes on from NW_005054312.1 coordinate 1,798,943, forward strand.
TCATTTCCTGGATGTCCTCTCGGATCCTCTTGGCACTCTGCGTGGCTTCCTCCATCTCCCTTTTCAGCTCCTCGATGTGCTTGTTGTAATCCTCCAGGGAGTTACAGATTGCCTCCTTGAAATGGTCAATAGTGACAAAGTCTGGAAAGAATGGCAGCACATCTTCAATCTTCAGCAGGGCACAGCTGGAGAGGCAGGCCATTGCCTTCTTCACATCCTTCTCTTCCTGAACAACATGGCGAGCAATCTTCAACCACAGCTTCTTCCGGAGCTCCTCATCATCTTCAGGAAGATCTGCACAGGACTTGGCAAGATCAACATCCACCTAGAAGTCGGACAGACAAGGAAACAGAGTTAAGCTTCCCTCTTTGTTTACCCACCATTCAACTTCAAAGCCTGCTGTCCATTTTAAGAGGCATTTAAAAAACCTCTATTGCAATCTCACTGCGCTGGACTGCACTCCTGGCCTGCTCCTTGTTTCCATGGCAAACACCTCTCCTCTCCACCAGTACTCCTCACTGAAGATTAGCTTGCTACCCAACAGAGAACAGAGGCCAGCACAGAAAGGGCAAATTCATGTTATAGTATCTTTGCTGGCCACACATTTCAGCGAAGACACAGCAATTCCAATAGGAAAAAAATCCAGCATCTCCCTGAAGGTCAGACTAAGCTGACAAAGACTTCTGTGATAATTAGCAAAGCTATGAATAGGTAATTAGAATCCTTAACAATAGCTGTACAAATCTTGCATAAATGCAGATATGTTAAAGGTATTTTATGTCAGAGACTGAGCTTGAGACAGTACTCTTCCTTGTATTTTCCATGCCTCCACCCTCAGTTATGGCTTGCCAGTCAGCTGCCTACTTTAAACAGCTGTGAAAGCACAGAAAAATGTTAACAGAGCCAGGTCTTTTTTCCAAGCCTCAGCTACACCGCTTTGATACCAGTGAGTCCGTCCAGCTCCTCTCAATGCTCTGCTGTTCAAGGTAACTTGAACAAGCTACATTCCCGTGTATCACAGCATGCACAGATAAACACATACCTGTAGGGCGAGATCCACAGCCTCCTCATACAATTCCATCACTTTGTAAATGTGGACACATGCACGGTGGTGCCCATGCTCTGCACACAGGCGTAGTGCGTACTTCAGGTCGTAGTGGATCCTGTTTGGGTTGGTTCCTGCTTGCTCCAGGTATGACAGCAACGAGTCCGGCCGACACAAAGCATAAAGAGACAACAAGTAGTTGTGAATGGCTTGCTGGGTTTCCTCCAACTGGTAGACACAGAACTCCATATATCTGATGGCTTCATTGATCTGCTGGGTGCTGGCACTCTGGCTGTAGTTAACAAGGGCTGGAATGAGGTTCCTGGCATCCAGTCTAGAGCCCATAGAAATCCAAGCATCAACCACCTTCTTGGGAATATGCTGGATGAGAACCGGAGAGAACTTGTAGAAGAGTTTCTCGTCTCTGTGCCTGGACAGCACATTTAGAGCCTCATCGTACTCGTCATGCTGGCAGTGGTGAGCTACTACACGCTCGTAATCCTGCATGATGACTGCAAAGTAGACCATGTGCTCTGTGTCTCCATGGCTTGCCAACAGCTCATAAATAGATGCTCGATTATTAAAAAGACAGTCTTTGTTTTTAGGACTGCTCAGGAAAGTGCGGAACTTCTCCCGTGTATCCAAATAGAGATTTCGCTGTGAGGGATCTCCTTGCAATATGCCCAGCCAGTTCAGGTACAGCTCTGTCAACCACGTGGTCAGCAGAGTAGTCTGTGTCTTCTCTGAAGGCTTTAGGTTACTTAGCTTCTTAATCAGAAACTCCATCAGGGCCTCTTCTTGCTTGGCTTCAATGAACTTCAGAGCAATTTCCTCAAAGTAGTTCTGGGTCAGTGCATAACATTTGGCACTGTCCAGATACCTCTTGTTTTGGAAGCAGTGCTCTGCCTCTTTGGCCAACACAATGTCAAGACACTCTGGACGGTCCTTACAATACTCTTTTGCTAAATCAAATTTGTTCATATTCATATACATCTTCCACACATCTCTGGATTCCCGCTGGACATGGTAGCGGAACACTACTTTCTCAGTGTGGATCCATATCTGCTGGACTGTGGGATCTTTAATCATGCGTGTCAGCAAGCCAAACTTCTCCAGGAACAGATCCTGAAAAACAACCTGTCCATTCAGAGTGCAGACAGCCTTCACCCGGTCAGGCAGCAGCAAGAGAAAGTGGAACTGGGTAAGCACAATGGATATTGGCTTGTTCACAGTTATGTCAATATCAGGAGGATAAACCCAGACTCGTTCATCACTCAAAATTGAATCAGGACGACTGTAATCTAAGGTACCATATAGAACACCATTTCCCATCATCCAGGCAAAGGAGCGTGGGTTGGAACGCAGTTTCGGAGTGTAAAAGGCTATCTCGCTGAAACCCAAGTTGGCTGGAAATTCCCGAAAGCTGGGCAGATGGTCAGCATGCACAGCAAATATGGAGCTGAAGCCTTGCTGCTCAGTCCCTTCAGGCACTTTGCCAACAAACTGAAAGAGTCTCTTCCTAGTAGTGGCTATAATAAAAAATTTCCCTTCTAGCCCTCGTTCAATTTCCAAGCAGCAGACTGGGGCAGGTCCAGATTCCTCCTCCAGAGTGTAGACCTGTCGGAAGTACTGGTCAGGGTTAGTGCTGAAGAGGCTTCCTTCGCTGACAGAGATTTCAGCCTCATAGATCTGCCCCTGGGATGTCCCCACCAGGATAGGCCCTGTGTTGGTTTCTGAACCAAGAAATTTGTTCCAGCCCACACTTTCAATCAAGTGTCCTTTCCAGCGGGAGAGTGCCCGCACTTTCTGAACACTTCTGTTCAGGTAAAGGCATTCGCTGGTGTTCAGAGCAATCAGGAGATGAGAGCCTGCCAACAGCAGAGGGGTATGGGAGGGAGAAGGAGAGAACAAATCAAGACTGTGCCTAAGCAAGCCAAATTCCTGCAGCTTCTAATCTTAACATTTGATAAATTCCAATATCAACATACTTAATCCAAAACTTTCCCAGGCATTTATGGGAATGTGGGGGATTTCCATGCTGGACCAGAACAGTAGTCCATATGTTGCAATGTTAAATAACTGGTACCAGATGCTTTAGCGAGAAGGTATTCTATTTAAATAAATGTTCTAAGGATAAACACTTCCCAGAGTTCCCTCCTATCCCTGGCAGTTGGCGAGAGATATGAGCATCTCTTTCCAAATTTTTGTTTAGTTTTTTAAAATCAGTCTAGGCTACAGTGAACTGCAGATGTTTTATGGCCCTTTTTAAAAATTCCTATATAAACCATACAGCAGAGAGTGACTGCAAACCTTCCTTTGATTGGTTTTAGCCTTGCTCAGAACAGCCTAATTGCATGTGTTCACTTCAGAGTCTGAAAACACAACACAGGCACAAGCCTGTGCTTTACTAATAGCAAAAGGGCAAACCAGTGGGGAGGGGCCCTGGGAAAGTCTGGCTCGTGGAAAATTGATCTGTCCTCCTTATGCACAAAGCAGAAAGAGAACTCCTTCACCAGCACTTGCTCTGCTCTGTTCACTGTCTGTAAATATCCATCACCCACTGCCTCACCTGTGTGGTCTAAAAACATCTTGTAGACTTTGGCTTCATCTTTGCGTCCCAGCTCTACCTGATTAGGTTCATCTGGCTTTCCAAGATCAATCCTGCAAAGAGAAACCATGAATGCATGCTGCCAACAAAAGTTCACATACTTGTAACTCCTCACCTGTTTTCCATATTGGGCTCGTGGCTTTTTATTCAGTTTGCAAATGTAAGTTCTCTAACAACTTAAGGAAAAAAAAGAAGGCAGGGGAAAAACAAACAATAACTTCAGGGTTCTGGCAGCATTACCTGAGAAGGGTGTCTTTCCCAAGGCTCATACAAAGCTGGTTAGAGGAGACCACTAAGCTGTTAATTTTCTCAGGAGGAGCAAAGTCAATCCTCTGCTTGTTAAATATTGGTGTTTCTTTTTCCAGTCGCGCATTCACATATCCTGGAGAAAGAATGTGAACGCTTAGAAACTGAATAAGACAAAACCCCACAACAACAACCCCAAACTACATCAAAATCCAGCCTAAAAGACTAAGAGGATTGTGTCCTGCTCCAAGTTTTACTGAGAAGGAAGTGTGCTCCATGGAGCATGAATACAGAAGGAAAAAAACCCTCTAATTCCAGCCCTGCTGGTGTTGAAAAAGACAATGTAGTAGTGGAAAGTAGCCTGCTCCTTACAGGCAAATCCTTTAATTGTCTATTCCACCAATGCTTTCTCCTTGCCTCTGCCTCACCTCTAGACCAGCTGCAGAATCCTTAAAGTACACTTTTTCCAGAAGAAAGGTGCACATGCAGGAAGAGACAAGCAATCACAACCTGAGTAGGCAGCCTTTTGCATGTGCTTTTTCCTATGCATTGATCCACACCTTACACACTACCCACTTATACAAGTGTGCATTCTTTTATTTCCAGTTAAGTAGAACTGATGTTCTTCTTTTCAGATTGGGGAGTCACAATGCCACAGTTTATATTTGCTGGTATGAACTGCAGTTCAAAACATGTACAAAAAGCTCCCAAGGTACAGACTCACATGGTATCATAACCAACCAATTTTTATATATATAAAGGGGAAGGATAATTCTGGAAAACCCACATGTTACCAGATCATAAGTCACATTCATCCAGGTAATCTCAAATTTTTTTCAGACTGTCACCTGGCAAAGCAAGGCTGACTCAGCAAGGAAACTCATAGGAAGGAAAGGGAACAAATAGCACCTGTACAGAGGTAAGGGTTTAGAGTTAAGAAAAAGCTGTTTATGGTTTAATTCCATAATAGTTCAAGCCAAAGTATTGGATTTTAGCATTCTGGGCTCTTTAGGCCTGTATCCATTACATTTATAACACCCATAGCATCATCACCATTAACATGAGGATTTTAGCTATTGTCCCTTATAGGAGAAGGATGAGCTTCCTTAATATACAGTTCTCTATACAAAGGAAATGTCTATTTCATAACATTCATTCCTTTCAAACAGTCTCTTCCCTCATCTTGTCCCCAGTGTCCCTCTTCTGTTTAATCAAGATTCCACTGCAGCATTTCACACCCTGATTTCTGGGCAAAGCTAACTATTTCCTCAGACCTTTTTATCTGTCCAAAGATCTAAGATCACCAGTATGATCTAGTGGGTCAAAGCAGACTTTTCAAAGCTGGAGCTACAGTACTTGAAGTTCACAATGCAGCAGGACTTCAGGTTGGATACAGAATCACTGCTTGTTTACCTACAACCTTGAGAAACAGTACCTGCAATTTAACAAGCACAGGGAACAACTCCCTGAAAATTAGGAATAAGTTTCAACATCTTCCAAAATTGCAAACCTAACCTTAAGGACTGCTTTCTGGAAGGTAACTATTGTATCTTTTTACAAAATAAATTCACTTAAACTGCAGGTTGTCAACAACTTTTACCAACCCAAATGTTATTAAAAATTGCCTGTGTGGCCTGATTTAAGAATAACTGAAATCCTGATTAGGCTGTGCCTAAGCAGTTCCCAAACTTCCTCTGCCAATATCAACTGTGAGCAAACAGGCAGATTTCTCACATGTAAGACAGCCATGACTGAAGACAGTGTTTCATCTGTCAAGAAGAAAAGCTGAGTCCTGGAAAATTTATTTTCCGTGACATGACTTGTCCCAACACTGTTCTGCACAACACCTATTCAGGCCACTTATTCTGTATCTAACATTGCACAATAACCATGCATGTCAAAACAAACAAGGGGAACACACCTACTTCAATATCTAGACTCAGAGTAACTGTGTCAGTGTATTTATACTCCACAGTATACATAGCATGACAGAATTTATCAATTCTTAGCACACAGATGAACCTCACAACCTGGTTTCCCCAAAGGTTACCAGTGGGCAACACTATACAAGGAAAAAATCTTGAAAGAATGTGTCCATGTATTTCCAAACTTGTAACCCAAAACCACCAGCTCTGCATAGCAGCTGGTACTACCATGACAATACCCGGTACAATACAATCCTCTCATAACCTACATTTCCCTAGCACACCAAAAAAACATTGAGAGGTGACGTCTAGTAGAAAATGGTTATTGAACCTAGTAAATCTTGAATTGATCATGGAATAATAATGAAATAAATTTCTCAGACATGAAAGAAAAAACGGACTGGTCATCACACTGTTACTTTACACTGATGGGACACCACACTGAGCAATGCAGTATAGCAAAGCCTCACATCCCTTGACAGAAAAGTGTAGTAGTGATACAGATTGCTTTGCAGGTCACCTTGCCATCGTGTAGTCAGCCTAAAGGAACCACTCTAGAGAAACCACTCTTTGATAAACTGCGCCTGGGTAAGGAAAGGAACTCCGTGCAGGACCAGCTGCGCACACATCCATAACACGATAAAGCGAGGCTTCCTCAGAAAGGAGCAGAAAGGAGAAGTAAAGTGACTGGGTGTTCTCAACCCGCTAGCACAGCTCTAGCTGCACAGGGCTGAGGTATGGCTGGTGTAATTTGTGACGCACAGGCACCTGCGACTCCACGCACTCTTCAGCGTTTGCTCCCGCAGCCCCCCTGGCCGCAGCCTCCCACACAGAGCAGCACCGCGGGTTCGCTGGGCTGGCCTGCATCAGCACTCTGCCCAGCCAGGAATGGAGTGCTCCCCGTCTCCAAACACCTCCCACAGCAAGCCGTGGGAAAAACAAGCCGCAGCCGAATGCTTTGCCCCACACGCACACAGTGACAC
>NW_005054312.1:1806245-1815027 GCF_000277835.1 Geospiza fortis
CTGAGCCTGCTGTCCCCGACGCTGCTGTCCCCGGTGGTGCCCCGGAGCTGGCCGGTCGGCCTGTGCCCCTGCTGCCGGGCCTTGGGCTCCGCGCGGTGCCCGCCGCTTCAGCTCACTGCCGTGGATACCGGAAGGCTTATGTCGTATTAAGAAAGGGCCCACTCGAATAAACAAAGTCAGCATTTTTATACGCCAGTAATAACCAGAAGTTTCTCTAGGTGGGATGCACGCTCTGGGTTTGTTGTTGGATATAACATCAAAACTTGAATTTGCCACCAAAGAGGGCTAAAAAGAGGTAGGTTGGCGTCCCACACGACCACTGGAGATCCCTCAAATGACCACTAGAGACCCCTTCCGTAATACATAAGCACGGTAATAAGACCTACACAATTAATTAGCAGATGTAGAAGGCTGCTCGGAAATAGCTGTAAACTTCTTGGAATGTAAATACATATCCATATAAAAAATTGTATATAGATAATAGAAATGTGAATCTCAGTGTGCATAACAGGCAGAGATACACCCCCTACCCTCCATTAACCTGGCGCTGTAACAAAGTAGTGGCCGCTTTCCAACCCGTAGCTCTGATTTGAAGGTTTTCTTTCCCAGTTTTCAGTGACACTGTCCTGTTGTGTGCAGCTGCATGTGTGAGAAATTACCTCATTAATGCAGAAGTGTGCCCTACTAGAATCAGTCCTGATTGCCAGAGCAATTCTACTGACTGCAACTGGGAATTATCTGGTTTAAAACACTGTAAAAACTCCTGTGTTGTGGCTCTCATGTAGCATTGGGTGGCAAAATCTTGGCTTTATCACTAGAATGATCATTGAGGCACAGCATAAGGGGATCCAGTGTAAGGTGCTCCTTGAACTACACTAGACTTGCTCTGCAAGTTTATCCCAGGTTTCTGTGTTGGACTCAGTTTCTGTGTTGCTAAATAGTATTTATAACCTGGAATTTTCTTATGTTCTGGTGTGCCAACAACTGTTATTTACAGTTTTACTGTCTAGCTTAAACTAGCAGAATTTATAACAATGGCATTAACAAAAAAGAATAGTCTCTTACACAACCCTTTGGGTTTCATCCTATATAAAATGAGCAGAGAGGTGTATGTGTACACTGTATGTGTGCCATACACCATACTGTGAGTATACTGTATACTGCATATTAGACACAAGCTTCACTTTCTGGAAGCAATGGAGAAATGTCTCTCAGGGTACAGGACAGCTTGCAACACAGAGGGATCCATTACAAGACACAAGAGGTCTTCCCAAACTTAGTTTGCACATCAGGTGGCAGTGAGGCACCACAAGCAGCAGTTCCATGTGGTTGGCCTCTCACAAACCAAGTTACACCTCCTTTTTCTCTGCTCTTACTGGACACCACACCCTCACAGACTAGAGCTGTGGTCTGCATCACTCAGCCTCAGGCCTTCTCCCCAGGGCTGAGCCAGACATGCAGGTCCCACACTAGCTGGGTTTGTGAAGGCTCCCATGGCACGCCTCCACAGGGTCACCTCTGCCTGCTTTGCTAAAAACAGAACATGGCTTTTGCTGACCTAGCCTGCCTGCAAGCACCAGTCCCAGCCTCTGCTGTTTACCCTCTTTATGTGGCAGCTCTGAGCCAAAATAGCAAAACCACATTCTTTTGCTGTCTAATCATCCTGATCTTCATAAGCAGCAACTGTTCTCTTTCAGCATCTCAAAAGGCACAAACAAATTAGATTAGGTTTAGGGTAATGAGGTAGGAAGGGACTTCTTGGACTATCAGATCCATTCTCCCACTCTTGTAGATACCACATCATATAGTCCTTTCTCTATTCCAGTCAAGCTCTGTCTGATAGTGTGGGTATTTCTTCCCCTGACTGCTCTAGCTCATACCTGTTCCAAACACTCCCATGATTTCGAGCTCTGATTTCCAGTCTAACATAAGCTGTGGCTAGTCTGAATCCTTTTGTTCTTCTTCAAACACTGATCTTTAGTATACAGGACATTACTGAGCTTTCATTTCCTCTGCAAAATCATCACCAATCATAGCCTTCATTTGGAGGTACCAAATCCAGGATTTATCAAACCAAGAAGTTCTTAACTTCTCTTAAAAAATGGAGGTGATTAGTTCCTTGGAGCATCCTACAATTCTCTACATTGGTTGCAGCTTCAGCTCATGTTTATGTCCCAGGGGTGAGCATAGTTGACCCCTCATTTGCGATGAGGTCTCCTCCTGTTGTCTTCAGCAACGATGCTTCTACTTTTCCTCTTTGTAGTCATATTTTAGCAGTAGAAAACTGAAGGGTTATTTGGTAAGGGGGAAATAAACTGTCTTGAAATATATCAAGATATTAGGGCAAATTGACATTTGTGCACAAACTTTTCAGCGTGCAGCTCTGTGAGCTGTTTCAACTCAAAGCCTAGATCAGGCCATGTTTTATAAGTTGTTTTTTTCTTGGTCAGGTCTAGAAATGGAAGAGATTTTTGTTCTCATTCTGGCAGATATTATTGCCTGTTAGGGCTAATACCTCATGAGAAACCTGTGTCTGATTTTAATGTGGTTAAATTGGAAGCCAGATTTTCACCTTATTTGGAAATAAAACATCAGCCTAAAGCTAACCCAAGCCCACAAGCCTGCTCCATCCATCTGCAGTATCATCTACTGTGATTATTTAATTTACAAACATGTGCCATAATTATATCCCAGTGCTACATTTGCAGATTTGGTATTCTGAAAAGAAGAGAAGAGCAAGGGTTGCAGAGGAAAGATTTATCAGCTCTTTGATTCACCAGGAATGTGTGGAGAATCAGGTGATTACATTTTGTGTGTAGCAGTGGTGTAAGTCTATAAGAGGGACTTGTGTGAGAGAATTTAGGAGATTTTGGTGATATGTTTGGATTGGAAACCTAAATCCTTGTCTTGCTTTGGTACGGCTGTGATCACAGCAGCAATTTGCAGTAATTTTGACTTAAACAGTTAACATTTTCTCCAAGCTGTGGACACAGCTATCAACACTGAGGTCTTGCATGGCATGTTATTCTCCTCAAATGCCTAGAGAAACAGGTAATTCTAGATAACTACATTGACAAACATAAATGTGTCCAAGGTTCAGACTCCCAGGAGATAAACCCTGTCTAAAGCTGGGCTTCCTCTATGCTGTCTGTGTCATTCCTGACTGCCCTGTCCAACCCCCTCTTGGTGCACAGCAGTTTGTATATGACTGCAGGGTGAGACAGTTCATTGCCCTGCAGCAGATGACTGTTATTCCATGATGTAAACATGAGTGCTGGTGCAGAGGAGAGGGCAGGAAGATGTGGCTGTGGAAAGAAGTAAGGGCAAAATCTAGTGACACAATTAAAATTTGAATTAAACCCTGGACTTCCTCACAGATTTCCACTACAGACGGTACTGATCATCACTCCACCTCACTGTATATAGAATATTCCTTCACAGTCATCAGCATTAAAAGTACCCTATATTCTCAGAAGCCGTAGGCAAATAGGTGTAACCCCCTAAATGCACCAGCCTCCATAAGATACCCACAAAGGTGTAACATGCCTCCAGGCTATGAGACAACCCTGTAACTGCTTTGAGAGTGCTGCAGGTACCTGTGTCCCCCACTCAATCAAGAGACCTTGTCCCAAGAGAAGGGACAGCACTTCTGAGTGACCTTTTGAATGCTGTATACAAATTAAATGCAGTAAACAGAATTTCAGTGGCTATGTACCCTGGGTATCGCAATTACCCATGAGAACCTGAACGGGAACTTACACGGGGAGCCATAGGACAATTAGGATTTACCGTGGAAGAGATCAAAGCTCAGAATCTTGCCAGAGCCCGCCTCCTAACCATTAACCAACCTCCCAAGCTCTTCAAATCCATTGTCAGAAACAGACTCCTGCAGACCGGTAAACACTGGGTGGAACTGTATCGTGCCCGAGCAGCAATTGCAGACCTGCAGACCGCGGCTCCCCTGACACTTTGTTTTCCCACAGGTGGACTACCAATATCTGTTGCTGCTACATGTGCATTCCAGAGCAGGCTGCCCTTTGTAAGCCCACCGAGCGCCCCCATGGAAGCCCTAGGGCGTAACCCATCTGTCCTAGAGTGTGAAAAAAGCAGGATGGGAACATGCTTTTGCAGTGAGAAAACCTTTTTCCCATCACCAGCACCCTGTGGCTAATCCCTCAGTTGTGATCCTCAAGGGAGATCCATAAATGATAAGCCTGAGAACTGAAACTGATAACTTGGCAGAGACAGTGATCTTAGAGCATTTTATGGTATTCTGATCCCTCTTAAACCCAGCCCTTCACTGTTTAGTGTTAACTGCCTGCCTTTCCTTGTTTCACAGGAGGGATGTGAACTTTAGGACTTTTCTCTTGCTAATTCCCTCACCCATTCCTGTTAAACGCTAGCGCCTCTTTTGGTGTAAAACGTCCGATTGAGCAACATAATTAAATTAAGCTCAGACCATTGTCTTCCAACCCGTCTTTAGTCTGAAATTTGCTGTTTCTCTTTCAGATTTAAACAAAGTCTTTGAACTCCTTAAACTTTGCCCGTTCTTTCACATTCAGCAGTTGATGTATTATAATAAGTACTTTCTCCAGCAGATGGCAACACACTTCTAAATTATTCACAGCATGTCTGAGAGGTAGGAGTAGTTCCTAAGCAAGTCAGGAGATAAAGTAGAGTTTGAGAAAGGGACTTAGTGCAATATGGTGCTTGTCTCCCTTTGGAATGTTCAAGAAAATATTTTTGAAGTTGGCGGCATTGTTATTTCATTTAAACTTACTATCCTTAAATCTGAAAATGTAGTATAATGCTATTCTTGTGGCTCTTTGCCTCCACATTTAACAAGAGCGGCAGTGAACAGGTGAACCAGAACTTCTCTGTGCGTTTCTCAGACATTGCCTTTATTTCCAAAAAGCAATGAAGTAGTTCAGAGGCCAGGATAGTGGGAGCTGTATTCTAATATTGTTTCTCTCTCCTTTTTTTTTCCCCCCAAAGGCATTTCAAAAGCACACATCTCCAGTTCTCAGCAGAAGTATCCATTTGCTGCTATAGAATTATAAAGCATTTTTATTGCTGAAGACTCAGAAACTATGGAGTTCTTATTAATCAAAATCTCTATATAGGAAAGAAAGTACTAGAATAATTCTTCCTTAGACTTCTCCTGTCATAATTTTTCTCTGACTGGGTACAGCCTGATGTTTCACTGACTTTGTGTTGTGTCTGTTTCTGCCTCAGCGAAGTTGATAGAAAATGATACAAAGAAGCGTTTGACATCACTTCCTGAAGATTACAGTAACTAGACAAGGCACACCACAAGGGAAAACCGGGCTCGGGCTCTTGTCTTCACCCTTTTGTCTGTCGCTCCTTTTAAGTGGTAATTATAGTTAGCTCGAATTTTCCCAGGGAGGAAGCACACTCAGGTGCATGACAAACACTGGGTGACTCAGAAGTGGTTGTGTCATTGCTTGCAATTACGAATTCGACCAGCTGGGCAGCGGCTGTACCTCGATTTCTTCAGTGTCTCTTGGCATCATGGGATCCAGTTTGCTCTGACACCTACACTCCAGTTTAGCCCCCTCTCAATGTAGATCCCCACCCACCTGCCCTGTGCGTGATGGCATTGTCTCCTGTTCTCAGTGTGCCCCCCTTTCCCATTGTTTAGGTTTCTCTTGTGCAGCTCTGTGAACAGACTCAGAAATGGCATCCCAGGACACCATTTGCTAAGGAGCCATATTGACAAATGCGGCCCACTTGTACAAATGCAGGTAACGCTGAAGGCTGGGTTTGCTCACTACCATGTTAGGAGGGGCTGATATTTTTTTTTTCCTTTCCCTTGGTGAGAAGGGAGCTATGCTATTTTTAAAACTGCCACCTCCCATAACATACGATGATTTTTCTGAGGCAACATGAGTAATTTGCTAAGCTTTGCAAAAATGAGGGTGGCTTTCACTCTGTGCGTTTCTGACAAGACTGGGAAGCAGAATATCATCCAAGGAGGCAGAACACAATGATGTCAGAGGAACAGAATACAAGGTTGTTGGAGGTCAAATATCGCTTAGGAGCCACTGAAAGTCAGGACCACTATCTGCTAAAATCCCAGTGTCACCATTTCCCCATATTATAGTACTGTGCTTCAGAATGGAAATTATATGGAATAGTTTGAGCTGATCTGTAGTTTCGTCTTCGCAAGGGACAAGCCCATGTGTCCTCCTCATCCAAACTGGCTTATGTACTGTTCTTGATTTGGTCCATAGGTGGACTTCTCCTGCCACAGCAGTGGTGAGAAAAGTTATTATAATTAATAGAAATGGGTGGAACAGGAAGTGTCTTCCTCTAAATACCTGGGTTTTTAATAACAGGACTTTGTACAGATGTATAAAGTTTCTTTAGTGGTGACAGTCACACACTGCCTGAATACAGAAATCTATTTCCACTGTAAATCACTTTAATGGAGCAGCTTTTCTGTGCAGCCCAGCTGAGTAATGGCTGCAAACTAACAGGACCTGAAATCTGTATTTGATCTGCCTGGAAAGAGTTTGATCTTCTGCACTTAGTTCCTGGTGGATAGGAATTCACATAATGAGAAATACCATCATAATTTGTAGTAATTATAATTCCTGGGAGTGAGGCCAAATACAGCCTTGCAGACTGTGTATTTCCCACTCAGGCACAACTGATTTTGGCAGAGGAGCACGTCAGGCAAGCAGCATACAATGGGGCTCTCCTAATGTACCTGCTACCTACATAGGCAGAGCCAGTCCCTAGAGCTGTTGGATAAGCAACTCCGGGAATGGGACAGACTTTCACTGCAAAAAAGCCAGAACTGCGAAAAAAAATCTAGCAAACCCAAAATATCTGACTGCTCTCTGCATTGTGAAACTAAACCTGCATCCACTGTTAGCTGTCAGGACCAAGGAAAGACCTGAGAAACGAATCCATGGGAGCAGCCCTGTTTGTTTGCTTAATCACTTTGTTTAAATATAGATTAAAAATCACTTAAGCTCATTGACAAATTAAGTGTGTGTCACCAAACGGTTGTCAGAAACTGAAGGGGAAAAGGAGCTTAGTCCCAGAAGGAAGAGATTTTAGGTAAGGAATAAGAGAAAAAGGGCTGGATCTGTGGAGTGGGGCAACAGTGTATCTTCTTAAGGGAGATACATTCCTAAGCAAACAGCAAATAGGGAACTTGAACTGTCAACTTTTCATCTCTTATCCCTGCCAATTTGGTGAATAATCCCTCATTTACATTCATTTCTTCTGATTAAATGGAAATGTCATAGTTCACAGAAAGTCAGCCAGAGTCTGAAATGCACTGGGAAAGCTTTGTAAGATCATTGTTTGCTGTGCTGCCTGTCCCAGCTGCAGTGTACTATGTCCTTGCTGGTCCCATTGGAGGCACTGCCACAGCTCACACACTGCAGAGTATGGCCTGCCCCAGTGCATTCTGCCTTTTCTAGAACAGTTCAGCTGTCACCTGGCTCTGAACTAGCACTGAAGAGCATGGCACTGGAAAAAGCCCATCTAATGCAAACCAGTCCCTTGAGATAGCTGCCACTTGCTCTAGCAAGACTACCTGGCACATGTTCTAGCAGCAGCCTAGTTTCTAATACCATCCCCATTTTTTGTAGCTGTAGAAATTTAAGGCTGTACTATGTGTAAAAACATATAAGGGGTTGATTCAAACAAACTGCTAGAGAAAAGTGCCGAGGAGAAGCCTTCTTGCAGTTCCCAGGAAGCTTGTTGGCTGTCTCCAAAGAGTGCACATGCTTTGTCCTCTGAACCTGAAGGGTTACAGTGCTCATGACTTTCTGTCACCCACAGGGAAAAGCACTCTAGACTGTGCCCGACTTAAAGAATTTTTCTCAAGTTCAACATTAGTGTAGGTGGAACACCTTTGTATCTTTCTCAGCATGGATGCAAACTACAGCAAGACAAACTCATGAACTGCTAATCAGCAGCTGCTTGCAGCACAAACCCGCCTAGTGCAGACAGGTCTGCCTTGCTGAGAGGACCCTGAAGGACATCATGGTAACTAAATGAGTGTTGTTCATTGATAGCCTGAGTTTAGCTCCTCCATTAGGAAGCAGCTCCACATTCAAAGCTAATGTTGCAATATTGGGTATTGCAGGAATTAATACTTTCCCTCCAGTGTTTCCAATCATTTGGAGGTGCTACACTGGTGTGCAGTGATGGCTGAGATAGTGTGGCTGGATCTCTCCTTTTAAGTGGTGTGTTCCCACTTCTGTGTTTAGTCATACTGCTTTAGACGGCGAGCTCCTCAGGGCAGGGATGGAACTCTCTTCTTAGCTGCCAAGGGCGCAGTGTGGTGTGGGAGCTACCAGAGGTGAATATGAAAAACAGGCAGCAGACTGGGAACTCCTGCACTTATCCATGCAGCTGGGAAAATACACTTTGCAGCTTTTGCCAGCAGGTAGGAACAGCTTGGCTGGGCCCCAGCAACCCAGTAATGCCAATCATGTAGTTAACAGATGGGATGACTTTTGGCCATTTGTTTTATATTGTCCTTCACAATATTGACCAGCACTGTTGGCTTTACTTCTGTCCTGATTTCATGGCAGAAATCACAGATGCCCCAAATGGCACAGTGGAGCTGCTGCTTTCAAAAAGCAAGCGGGGGCGACTTGGATGGAGCGCGACTTTCCCGTGTGTGCGCGGCTCAGAGCACGGCGTGACACCTGCCGAAATTCCGAGGGCAGGCGCCGCTCGGGGCCCTGGCGGGGGATGGGGGTGCAGCAGCGGGACCCTCGCCCGCGGGACGGCG
>NW_005054312.1:1815037-1819925 GCF_000277835.1 Geospiza fortis
CAGGTGTAGTGATGAGGAGCGAAGCTCGGCGGGCTGGAGAGGGTGGCTCCGCACGGCAGCTCCGACAGCAGCCCGCTCTCAGGAGCATGGCAGCGGCCTCACCGCGCCGCTCCCCACGCTGAGCCCTGTCGAGCCCGCCGTGCCACCGTCAGTGTCATCGCCATGCCTCCCCAGGAGCTCCTGGATTACGCGCCCGCCCTACGGAGACACAGCCCGTCCCGGGGCAGCGGCCCGGAGCTGGGAATCAAGTGCGTGCTGGTGGGCGATGGCGCCGTGGGCAAGACCAGTCTGGTGGTCAGCTACACAACCAACGGGTACCCCGACGAGTACCAGCCCACCGCCCTCGACACCTTCTCCGGTAGGTGCCCGCCCGGGCTGCGCGGGGCACGGGGTGGCCGGGAGGATCCAGTCTGGAGCAGCGAGACCTCGGGAAGCTCGGGAGGAGCGGGGTCCCGGCGCGGATGGAGGCGAGCGCTCCCGGGACCGCGGGCTGCGCGCCGGGGGCTCTGCGGGCAGCGCGGCCTGCGGGCACACAGCCCGAGGGGATTTCTGAGACTCGGACCGAGTCCCTCCGACGTTTTGTGAGGTTTAGCAGGTGGAGGTCCTCCGTTCTGCATCTGTGTCAAGTTGATTTGCAAGTTCTATGAACTTGGGCATCTTCCTGGTTTTGTGGTGTTGTTATGACTAAATAAAACGGGGCTTAGTTGGGTTTTTTTGTTTGTTTGTTTTTTGGTTTTTGGGTTTTTTTGGGTTTTTTTGTTTTTGTTTTTTTTGTTGTTGTTGTTGTTTTTTGGTTTTTTTTGTTTGTTTTTTTTTTTTTTGTTGGTTTTTTTGGTTTTTTGTTTTGGTTTTTTTTTTAATCGTTAGTGGTGGTTTTAGCTTCAGAAATCGCCTACAGTGTAAGGCTGTGATTTTAGCTTCAACTGGTACTCGAGAAAACCATCCTATTCTCTCCATATCTGGTGAAGTTTGCATTGAACAGAGGTTGTCAAAAAGTTGACAGGTTTTATAAGTCTGGCTAGAATTGCAAGCTGATGAACTCTCATTAGTTTCCACTTTTGTAAATGCTATCTTTGTTCTTGTTCTACACTCCTCTTCCTTTGGGATCCAATTTCTAATATAAACCCCAGGAGAATACAAAGCCCTTTGAAAGACTCCTTATCTTCATTTGATATGAAGAAACACAGCACTACTTGACAATGTAGATTGGTAGATTAGAGATGTGCTCAAGTCAGACCAGGAATGAGACATCTAATGTGTCATAGTCTTAGGGCTGCTTAGAGGGAGTGTTTTGTTTCAATGTCCCCCCTCAGTTGCTCACTCTGAGAGCTGTTGATTTACCTTGACCTTCTCCAAGCTATTCCACTGTTACTTGAAGGAACTGGACTGGGAACACGCTACTGTTCATGGTCCAGAAGCCCTTTGTGAACAAATGTAAGGAATCATGAGTCCTCCAAGGGAAAGGTTACTGCTCTCTCTGCTCTCTTTGCATTAATGTGTATGGATTAGAGTAAGAGAGGCTTTACATTAGTGTAGTTATTAGACTGCACATTTTTGAAAGTGCAAATATATAATAAAATGGTCCAGAAAGGTGAAGGCAAGATGAGTGCAGAGACTCCCTGACTAACAGCAGGTATTCTGAAGATAGATGCACATGGGTTCAGTTCCAGTCTGGATGTCCCAGTACTGAGTCTGCCTTCAGAGGTTCATAGGATTTGTAATTATATAAATCAAAACCATTAAAAATGTGTCTTGTGAAGTTCACTTTCTGCTTATTGGGAGGAAATGGAAGAACAGACAAGTTTCCTTTCCCACTCCTACTCTTACCCTGGGTAAGCCTGAACAAAGTCCCTTCCTGGAGTCAAATATTATGCTTCAGGATCCAGCTCAGAAATTTCAACCCAATTCCTTCCACTTTTGAGGAATACCTGCCATTGAAACAGCCTGCAGAACTCAGCAGTTTAAATTCTAACCTTAATCCTGGTCATGGGACTGTGATGCCAATAACAAGATAGGAGAAAGTGTTGCATTGTCAGGGGGACTGTCTCTGGGACAGTGACCCAGCCACACACAGATGTAGTCTGGCTCTACCTCCTGCTGGGTGTCGCTGCCAGCTAGAGCAGCCTTGAGTGAAATGTGCACCTGGTGACCTTTCTCCACCAGGCTATCCTGTTCTGCCAGCCCCTTGCTATTGTACCATGATCTATCCTCATCCTGAGGGTGTGGACCTTGTGAGGGCGGTATTTGGAGGGCTGTTGCAGAGTTGCCAACGTAGCTCAAGCTAGCAGCAGATGGGATGAAACTCTGTGCAAACGCTGGAGCAGTAGGTAATATGTGTGGTGAGTTTCTTCTGAAGATGGCGAGACATTTCAGAGATGCTAATTCCTTCTCTCAATGCACTTGTGAGACAGAGAAAACCAGATACTAGAAAGTCAAATGCCTGCTGCCTTGCAGATCAAGTCAGGATCTAGCAGGTTCTTTGATCAGGAACAGGTTTCTCTTCCTCCTCTGGGGCAGATATGGTAACAACCCAACTGTTTCCCAGTCACACGGGAGCAAAGACTTTCAGCTACGCCGTGAGGAGTGGCTCTGTGGTGGATGCAACCACCTCTTCTTTTTTCTTCCAGTCTTGGTCTCCCACCAAACTTCGGTTCATCTTTTTGTCTGTGTCCCCCTTTTTTTCCCAAGACTGTTTTCAGGGAGGAGTGCTCTCCTTCAAAAGCTTGTGTTAAACTCTTCTGTCACTTCTCACCTGACAAGTTACTTCAAGAATCACAAAAGATTTATCCTGCCTTTGGTTGTAAGATTTTTTTGTTTGTGGGTTTGGGGGGGCTTTTTGGTTTGGTTTCATTGTTTTTTGGGTTTTTTTTGGTTTTTTTTAACAAAAAAGACAATAAGGCCTCCTCCCTGCACACAGCAGTGGAGTTTTGCTAACTCATGTCAAGTGTCAGCCATTGTCACCTTAGCCATGATGTCTGCCTCTATTCATCCAAGCACAGCCCCATCCACCTTGTCAGGACTTTTCAAGTGATTTCCAGCTCCACAACCCCTTTTTCCCTCTCCTCAGTTCCTAGCCTAATCTCTGTGGTGTCTATGCACTTAAACATCTGGCAGTTTCATTCCTGATTGCCGACAGAGGTCCTGCCAGCCTTCAGTCTGAGTCAGCTGATACCACATGAAGGCTTACTGTGATTAGGGAATGAAATGGGAGCAAGTCTTACAGGTGTAACTCAGCAGTTTTTCGGTGTGTGGATAGTTTGAAAAGGATTTCACTCATCACTGTTTCCTTCATAGCTTCTTCATTACAAAGGTGGGTTTTTCCTTAGCTAGGACATTCACATAACATTTTTTAAGGCCAAATTTCTGGTCTGGATGGGAAAAATCTCCAACAGCTTGTTTGATGGAGACTGATTTGAATTTTCTTGGCCAAGAAGATAGGAACAAATTGCTGAAGTTCTCTGGTTTTATCCTTATCCTTTCTCTTGGGTTGTGGAAGAAGAAGAAGTGGTTCTCAGGGAACTGTTTGGCTAAGGGCTCTCCTTATCCAGAGAAGCAGTTGTCCAGTAACATGGAACTATTCTTTCAGAATTCTGGAGATGAGCACAAAACACCTGAGAGCTAACAAAACAGGTCTGCTGCAGTTCTCTTAACGTTTCCAGTGTAAGCTTCAAGTCTTAGTGAGGTTTGGGAGGATGCTCAGCTAGGAGGAGATGTGAGTGACTTCAGTGAGTCTGTTCAGCAGTGTGTGAAGCAAAGCGCTCAGGAAAAACCTTGAGTGTATGTGTGAGTGTACGTGTGTATGCTGGCCAGCTGTTTTAGACTCATCCTTATTCTCCTTCTGCTACAGTGCAGGTCCTCGTGGATGGAGCCCCAGTCCGAATTCAGCTGTGGGACACTGCTGGACAGGTAAGCTCTATCAAAATAGCTGTCAGCTCTGGCCCTGTGGGACAGGCATTGTTTTTAGGCTTTGAGGAAGGAGGTGTTTAACTGGGAAGAGAGGAAATGCACTGGTCCAGCACCAGCCATTTGCTGGTATGGCAGTCACAGACAAGTGAATGACAGATGCCCACAACTCTGAAACTTCTGTCTGAAACGTGGCATGACCACGAAGTCAGTACAATGCCCTGCCTCTGTTGCTATCCTAGTTAACTTGTAGAAAAGCTACTGCAGCATCATTCTGTTAGAAGAGCAGTCCAGTGAAGATTTTTTTCCCCTCCCTTTTCTACAGGAGGACTTTGACTGTTTGCGCTCGCTTTGTTACCCTGACACCGACGTCTTCCTTGTCTGCTTCAGTGTGGTAAACCCAAGCTCCTTCCAGAACATTACAGAGAAATGGATCCCTGAGATACGAACTCACAACCCGCGGGCGCCAGTGTTGCTCGTGGGGACACAGGCAGACCTGCGGGATGATGTCAATGTCCTCATCAGCCTGGATCGCTACCATGTGAAGCCCGTGCCCCGGCCTCAGGCAGAAGGTCTAGCTGACAAAATCCGGGCTGAAGCCTACCTGGAATGCTCAGCACTAACCCAGAAGAACCTTAAAGAAGTTTTTGACATGGCCATTGTCAGCGGTGTTGAGCACAAGGCACGTCAGGAAAAGAAGATGACTGCCAAAGGCATCAAGACTCTCTCTAAGTGCCGCTGGAAGAAGTTCTTTTGCTTTGTCTGAAGCTGCTTTGAGGGAGGGGAAAAGGAACACCCAATGCCAGAATTGGCTCTGCACCTTCTTGGAGTGACTGCTCCTATGGCCCCAGCAAGGAGGGTATGATAAGCTGCTGGGCTTGGAAACCTGTCTCTTGCTGGGTACAGTATCAGATGCCAAGGAGACATGAACTAGATTTCCATGGTGCTGAGATGTGGAATGGTCCAGGCAGCTGTAATTCCTGCT
>NW_005054312.1:1819961-1822748 GCF_000277835.1 Geospiza fortis
GCTGGACACATCTGTAGTGTCCCAGACTAATGAGAGCCGTTAGTACATCAAGACTCAGTAACCCAGAACAGGCAGGTTCCTTACATTGTTCAAAATGACCAGTTTTCTGGTTGAAACACACACACTTTCAGAGTTCTGATGTAGCATAATAAACATGAGGGACTTCTGAAATCAGCCTGTGTTTTGGCTGATTTACAGGCGTGGCAGAGAGTAGGGCAGGGGGAGTAACATGCAACTGCAATGTGGTCAGGCATGGGGTGCAGTTTGTAACATGAGACTTGGGTTCCCCCTCTGATTCCATTTGCCGAAATAAGTAGAATTCACTTGGCTGTGAAAAAGCAGCTCTCTTTTTTAAAGGTCCTGTACTAGGAGTACTGTTGAGAAGTTATTTCCTAAATAAAGGCCATTAGCAGGCTGAAGAGAAAATGCACTGGGAGCTACAGTAATACTTTGAGCAAAACCTTCTCAGAGAGGACTCTCTAGTCCTCTGGGTGCAGGTGTTACAGTCCTATCCTAAGAGGTAGTTGTGGAATTGGAGAGCAACTTTGAAAGGCCTTTTGTGTGTGTGGTGTTTCGAAAGAAAGAAGAGGTGAGGAAGAGTGAGGTGTGGCTCTGTCTAGCAGAGAAAAAACTGTGTCAGCAAAGGATTTATAACACTACCAAGGGGTCAAATGTAGATGGAGGGAGAAGGGAGAAAAGGAAGCAAATAGAAAGGAGAAAGATGGAATGAAGAAAGGTAGATGGAGAAGGAAAGGAGAATGAATGTAATTAAATTAAAGTTGTGATTCTACTTAGCTGAGATGCTAATATGCAGGGTAACTTTTAGGGACCTGAAAATTTTGCTAGTGATATGAATTTCAAAGTAATGTCAATACACTCAGTTCTGAATCTAAAGGAGGGGGTTGTAGTGAGAGAGAGTTCCTCTTTATTATGGAAGTAAAATCTCCCATTTCAGATCTGCACAGAAGAATGGAATTTACATTGTACTGTTTTTCCTGAGGCTACAGAACAGGAACAGAGGACTCAAGGTTCTTTCTGTTATCTTCCCTTTTTTAAAAGTCACTGCTTGATCTGCTGAAATCAAAAGCAAAGGAAATCCATGAAGTTTTTGCTGGAGAAAATAATTCCTTAAGTTTCACTCCCTTCCCCTCTCACCAGTTTCTCAGGGGATTAATACCTCAGAGAGTCTATTCACATTTTATTATATTTTATTACAGAACTTGCAACAATTTCTAAATGTTCTGTTGCAGAGACATTTCATTTTGGTTTATGTAGCAGAGAGCATGACAGGTCTGTCAAAAGATGCTTTTGATACTCAGGGGATTCTCTGCGTCTGGCCACAGCCCATCGCTTTGAGGGCACTCTGGAGTAATGTGACAGAAAGAGAAATAGCTGTGGATGGTTTGCCCTAGACCAAAGACAAGCACAGGTGAGGTGGTGAGCCTGTAGCAAGGCAAATGTGACTAATGCAGTCTGGCTCCAAACAAACGCCACTCAACAGCTCTCACAGCCAGCTGGTTTTGTAGTGCCGCTTCTGTAGTTCCCATGATGTGAGACAAGATGCTGTCTCCGTGGGCAGTACTGCAGGATGAAAGAGGTGAACTGTCCCCGGGAAGGGAAGTAGCCCACAGCCTTGGAGCTGCTTCTAGGATAAGGCTCAGAGACCTGAAAAGGATGGTGCAGCAAAATAAGCTGAATATTGAAAGGACTCCTCCAACTGAAATGCCATTTGAGTCCAGTGAGGAGTCCTAAGAGATGGTGAGCAGAGACAGTAGCTAGAAGTGACATGTCTGACACAGGTCTAGGTAGGACACCTGACAAAGTTCTCACTCAGCAATGCATCCCTGCCTGTATATCGTACCTGTACAGGCACCTTTGCTGTATCACTAGTTCAGGTTGTCTGTTGGGTCTTTACACGATTCTTTAGCCTGTGAGACCAAGGGCTGTGGTGTGACCTGCCAAAGAGCATGCCACATCCCTGTGGAGCAAATCCACAGGTGGAAAGAACACCAGCCTCCTTCCTGCCAAGGACAGCAAGGGTTGTCCTGCAGTAGCTTGGTATGAAACAGGGGTTATTTTGTTCTGGAAAAGAAACTGTGCTGAGAGCTACTTTTGTTCTATGTGATTGTGTCTAAAATTTCTTCAAATAAATTTTTTTAATGTCCATAATTTGTGTTTGTAATTTTGTCAGTGCAAATTAAGTTGGGCTTTAATATGGAGAGGGAGTTTACTGACAAAAAGCATAACAGGGAAATGGCCCCACTTCTCACTCCATGTCCTAACCCCCACTAGCAATGGTAAAAATCCCCTCATAGCTGAAACTTTCCAGGTTCCTTCTCTTACCTCAGTTAATCTTTCTCTACCTCAGCAGCCACTCAGTATGGAGGCTGCTGAGGGGGATGGAGTAGCAAACATCCAGGGCTTTCAATGCCTGTCCAGGGACCAGTCAGGAAGCCCTCCCAGCACCCACTGAGCCAAGCCCATGAAGGACTTGCATTTGGAGCCCTAATGACAGCATGCTGCTCTATCATTAGGCTGATGGGTAATTTAGGACCAGCTTCACTTCACTTACCTTGGCAGTTAAACACTGCTCAAGTGCTGAAAAATTTTGTCTGTGATACATAGGATGCAAAGGCTCCATCCAAGACAGCTCACAGGACTAACCCTTTTAGCCCTGTCTTCAGTATTACAGATAGGTCAGGGCTCCTGCCTGTCCAGATGTGGGGCCCCATAGCTGCTCCAGAGTCAGAGGGCTGGAAAGTGAGGTTGCTGAAGGAGAAGTGAGGA
>NW_005054312.1:1822808-1829403 GCF_000277835.1 Geospiza fortis
GATTAGCAGAGGTAATGGGAAATTACCTCAAATTTAGAAATTAGAAGGGAATAGGAAATCACTACCGATAAAACATGATTTGGGAACTTGTGTTTTGGGTGAGGAGGTTGTTGTGATTTTTAGGATTTGTTTGGGTTTTTTTGGGGGGAGGGGGCATAGCTATTTACCAAGTCTGCAATCACACTCTCCTTCTACAGACCCACTGTTTACTATGTGTAAAGTAACCTATGGGAGTATTTAGAGCTGGCTCCTAGCTTTGTAACTTCCTGGCACTAAATCTTACAGAAGCACCTGTGAATGGAAATAGCAGCAAAGTGTGAATTAACTTTACAGGGAGTGAGTCATTCTACTGAGCCATATCCTGTCATATGCACAATAAGCACTCTAAACTCCCTGAAATCCGTGAACAAAGCTGAACTCCTGGGTGTGGGGAGGTGAATCTATCTCATTAAATGGAGTTTCCTACCAAAGCCACCTGAGGTGTCTGTAAAGCCTTGCTCTCATCCTCTTACGGTGCAGTACTGGATCTGTGCTACTACCTGGCTTTGGTAGAGTCTGGGCTTGTTTCTGCCTTGCAGTGCTGCTTGACCAACCTGTATTTTCAGATGCTGATGAGAGCACAGAGGAGTTCCTGGGAAACTGTTGCTAACACAAGCCACCCCACCAGGCTGGGTGAAATCCATTGCTAGGCCAGCACAATTCCCCACAAGTGCTGCTTAGTTTCTTCCAAAAAGGATCCTTATGATTAGTTGGATCTGACTTGTTCCATAACAAAAGCTCAGCATCAAATGCTAAAAGCACCAACATTTCTACAGGGTAGAAATTCTCTAGTACCTTCTTTCTTGCTCAGGGCTCTGACTTGGATCCTGGGTAGCAGACTCCTGCATATCCTTGCATCCAGCAGAGTAACTGATAAGGAAGACTGTCCTTCCTGTACTGGAGAATGCTGGTTGAGACCCAGTATAGGTAACAGTACAAGTACTTCAGTACAGGTACACACCATGTTTTGTAAATCCACAAGAAGCCAGCGTGCTTGCTGCCATTGCCAAAGGACCTGAGCTTGGATGTCAGCAACAGTAGGGACACAGTATGGAATGGACCCTTTAGTTTCCTTTTTCTGTAGGTATTGCACCCTAAATGGGCTTAGCCGTGCCAAAAAGGTTTCCAGCTAGTAACACTTTCCTCAGTTTCCACTGAACTCTGACTGGGAACTAAACCCCAAAATAATAACAAGTTTCATCTGACTGAGCACATCCTCATTCCAGCACCAAAAGGGCAAGTCTGAAAGTCCTTCTGGAGATCTTTAGGCCCTGTAGGTCACATCCTATTTATTTTGAAGGGACAAGCTGAACTATTACCAGGTCAGGAGCTGACATGAGCCCAGCAGGAGGAACCCTGCTGAAATGCAATTACCTCGGAATGGCCCCCTCCCCCCATTTCCTGAGAGGGTGTGATTACATTGACAACCTTATCACTTTCTTAACACTCCCCAATTTAATCCTCAGGTGCTAACTGGCTTTTTCTTCAGATTGCTCCAAGTTTAACCTATTTATCAATTAGGCCCAGCTTGGAAGCAGGGCCTGACCTTTCTCAGCTGTACTGGCAGATAGGTAGCCTGCTTCAACTTTGCTCCTAAAACATTCCTGCCCCTAATTTGGGCTAGATTGGTCCTTTCCCATGGTCTTCTCTGCAGTCTCTCAGAGAGCAGTGTGGGAACACCACAAGAGCAGAAGGGAGCAGAGGCACTGCTCAAACAGATGCTGTCACCACAAGGCGTGTTTGTCCTCTCACAGCCTATGTGCTAACTGAACTGCTGCTCTTGCATTCTGCTGAGAGTCCTTTTTGCCCAGGGTGCTGCCCTTGGCCACATGGTCTGCTTGTACATCTTGAGTCAGTTTACATCGTTGCCTCTCTTTGACGGTGCTAAATCACTTTGTAGTGAGCCTAGGAGATAAAACATTTTTCCAAAGGAACGACTTGAACTTTACAGCATGGCTCTAAGACTGTCCTTCCTATAGTGGAGAATGCTGGTTGAGGCCCAGCATTTGGTCTGCATGTGCTCCCAGAGAAGGAATCAAAGAGCTGGCCCAGCTGGCACCTGGGCCTCCTGGAAGCTGCTTACTCATGCCTCTGCAGAGTCCAGCCCTGGGCTCCCCATTCCCACCGTATAAATACAGCATTGTACTTGCAAAGACCTATTGCACAAGAGGGCAAGGTATGTCTCAACTTATCCCTGAGACAGGTTCCCTTTGCTGCAGCCCCATGTGATCCTGGTTCCCAGGGTGACACCATGCCCTTTCCAGCTCCCAGACTGAGCTGCTTGGCATCCAAACTTGCAGGACTTGTTCTAGAGGAGCAGGAGGAGATGTGGGTCCCATCCTCCCCCGCCAGCCCCTTATCCCCAGCTCTACCCCTAGGGCAGTGTTGTGAACTGAAATACTCTGGTTTCTGCTGCTATGGAGGAACATCAGGTGCAAAGAAATTTGGCTGTGGGACAAGTTTCACCACGAGTCACTGAGCCAGGCTTTTCTTTCCCATGAGATAATCTTGGGCGGGGCAGACAATCTCTTAAAATTAAAATACAATGAAAATACACGGGCTTCCCAGGGTCTGGGGTAAAGCTCTCTTTCCTTGTTTTCTCAGAAAGCGAGCCAGGCACTGCTGAAACCTTCCCCGGGCTTTCAGCGCAGAAGGAAGCACTGCAGTGGCAGCCTCAGAGCCAGGCCTGGTGCCTGCTGCTCCCCCAGCTGGCAACAGGAGCTCACCCGTGGGACCTGGCTCTGCCGGTGGTGAGGGTGGAAGAGCTTGACCTCCTGTGGAAGAGAGCCCAGTTTAGTGAATCAGTCACAGACAGCAAAGCCCCCTTCCTGTGACTGCACTGCCAGTCACTCTGCGGCTGGCATGGTGGGATTTCCTGGTGGGGACAGCACTGGAGATTCCCAAGCAGCTACCGACATGTGAATGGTGGTGCTGGTGGTGCCATCACAGATGTTAAACTCTGCAGGGAGCTCAGGGTGCTCAAGCCGTGGGCTTGTCCCTTCATCCACCATCCTCATAAACATCTCACCCTGCCAGGGAGCTTAACACTGCTTCTCCAGGTAAACACCTGGTTACATTGCTCAGTGGCAGCAGGGACACAGGGATGTAGCTGGAATCTGCCAAGGATCTAGCTGGGATCTCCCTTGGAAGTTGGGTCAGCACCTCAGCCCTACACACTGGAGATCCTTTCTCATCCAAAAGGGAAAGTCAGCATCACGTGCCGAAGGAGAGCTCATCGTGGGAGGATTTGGTTTTCCCGTCAGAGGCTGCATCCCTGCAGGGCTGGATGGGAGAGAGGCTGGGAAAATGCTGCCCAAGCAGCGCCCATGGGTTTCGATGGTGTTGCAGAGCCCTCGCTGCTCTCCTGCAGGGAGCCCTTTGCCGGGCTGCGCGCCTGGGGAGCGGCTGTGCCCGGGGACAGCCGGTGCCTGCGCGGCCGGAGCCGCTGGGATGGCTCTCCCTCTTCGCAGTGAGGAGGCAGCAGGAGCACCCAGCTACGGGCAGAGCTTCAGAAAGAGCGCATTCATCTTCCCTGCCAGCGAGGCAGGGAGCGCCCGGGGCAGGCTGATGACGCACAGCACACCTGAGATCATTTTCATGGGAATAGACCCGTGAGAGACTGAGAGAGGAAGAGTCAGGGAAACTCTCCCAGCACTTCAGTCAGTGTCAGCATTCACAGGGCAGATTTCACAAGATAAACAAAAGCCTTTAATAACCGCAGTGGAGGGAGACTGAAACCCTGTGAAACCTCTGCCAGGAAAGGAGAGCAGCAGGCTTCTTGCAGAGTGCCAATGCCACCAGCCAGCCAGAGGCTTGGCAGGCACAGAGAAAAAAAGCCTTGCAAAACCCAAACCATAAAGATCCAAGTGTGGGTACCCAGGCTGTACTCCCAGCTGTAAATAGTTGTACACATGGTGCTATACATAGCACAGAGGAACTTTCATACCACTTGCTAAAAGGGGTTTTAATAACATAGCGCAGATGAAAGATGTCAGCCACCCTGGAATATTATCTGGGCAGCAGTGTATAATTTGAAGGGAGGGTGGGAGAGGCTATCTAATGTAGTGATATCTTCTGCAGGATGATTTGTTTTTATTTCTTGTAAGCCAAATAGATTTGTAGAGCAATAAATTATTAGCATCTAACAGTAAAATCTTATATGTACAAAACTCCTGTCAAAGGATGCTGAACCTGACATACAGGAACTCTGTGCTAATAAATAAAATACAACCATACTTCGGGAGGAAGAGGACTTCTTGCAGTACCTGCCTGCCTTGTGAGTACCAGTAATGGCAGTATCCTAGCTTTACATGCAGTGCACTTATTCACTATCTCCAAACATCTATTTTTGGATAATGAAGATACTGCATCAGGTGTTGAGGGAGAAGGTAAGTCTAAATATAATTTAGGTCATCAGAAACCTGGAAATGCTATCCCAGGCTTTAACATAATTTCCCTGTGCAGTTTTGCGTGAATGACTTTCCTTTTCAATTTGCAAAATGGAGTTCCTTCCCCTTCATGGAGTATGATAAACATTCATGAACTGGTACACAGAGAGGGGAAGGTTATTGCCAGGAACATGACAATGCTTTTTTTCATGGTCCTTAAAATGGGATAAAAGTCCCGAAATGTGTCCATTATTGCCCCCTGTGAGTTTCCAGAGAGAACTGGAAAATCAAACTCTCTTGGTTATACCTCCAGCTCTGAGAGCAATGATCTCCAATATATCTTTATAATATATATCTTATAATATTATATTATCTTTATAATATTATATATTTATAATATCTTTAGTATTGCTGAAGGAAACATGAATCATATGGTTTGCAAAGTTAGGAGATGATTAAAAGGAAGCTCTATGTCTATTGCTACTTAGTTGTGCATATACCACCTTGGTGATGTGGTGGGAGAAGAGGAAGACTGAAACGTGGTGTCTTCACACAGCTATCAAGTCCCTGATTAAAATAAAGAGATGGGCCCAAGAGCAGAATGTGGGACATTCATGCCTGTTCTGCTTCTTTCATGTGATGCCTGTAGCACAAGCAGCAGTATCTGAGCATAGCCGCAGCCCATGTGGATGAGAGGACACCACACAGGAAGTCCAGGAACCCAGAAGCAGCAGGAACACTTCCAGAACAGGAGTCTAAGCTAGCTTTAATTATGGGTGTAGAAACGGCATCCCATTCTGAGTCTATCATTTTCAGGAGGGGCAGAGGGAGAAGAGGCATTCTGAATGCTAAGACATCTCTGCAGACTTCGGTAGACAAGAGCAGCTGATGAGCAGCACAGGCTTCCAAGCAGGCCAAGGTCTCTGGGTAAGCAGCTGGTGCCCAGGCAGTCATGTCCAAAGCCACACTGAAGTCTTTGCTGCTGTCATGACACTCAACATGGCTGGACGAAGCGAGCTGAGCACCACCAGGCTCTCACCATTCCTCCTGACTGAGCTGCAAACAGATGCACCCAAGGGGTATGAAAGCCTTGTGCTGCCACTTGCTGTCAGGCATGGCTTGGACCATTCCCCTCTCCCTCCTCCAGAGATGAGACCAGAGTGGGGCTGCTGAGCACCTGGGATGTTCATCAAGAGGAAACAGCACACTCTGGGGTGCAGCCTTCTTCCTGCCTCATCCACATAACTAGCCAGTAAAGGTGTAGTGCTTCTTCTGCTAAATATCAGTGCTGACTTCACTGATGCTGCCCTTCCATGTTTTATTGGCATCCACTGGAAATCTCTGGCTACATCTGTTGTCTAAATAATTACAGCCTCTGAGCAAGAAAGGGTGAGGGGGCAGCACAAGCATTTAAATGCTACAAATGGGACTCCACAGCAATCCTGGGTTGCTCTTCCCTAAACTCCTTTCTATACATCAAGGATCACAAAAGAGTAGGAAGAGACCGAGTCCTGCTCTCAACCCTCTATTCTAGAGCATGGCTTTATTGGTAATTAAAAACTACATCTCAGCTTAATTTTCTTCCCACACTTGGCTGTACTCTATCTTACCCCCATCTCAAAGAGGCATGTCAGTCCTTTCATATCCTCACTGGAGCTCACAGAAGTTTGCCAGCATTAATCAGAGGCAATTACCTTTGCCTCTTTGGGCAGGGATATCAGACCTGAGCCGAGGGTGACTCACTGCAAGATCGCTTCCCCCTGCGAGGTTCTTCCAGACATCTCCTTTGACTGGAGTCCTCAGCTGTTGCCTTTGGTCATTCTACTCTTGGGAAACTCTCCTGGCAGGGAGCAGGCACCAGCTACTACACAGCCTCATGTACTCTGCATACCTGTCTTTTCATCTCACACAGCATGACTGATAAAAGGGTTACAGGTTGGTACTGGCCAGGAATTATCTAACCAACATTTTCACATTTTGATCGAGTATTTTTTTTTCCAATAGATTTGTGTGTGGAACAGTCCCATTTTGGTGATAACCCATTGCAATGCAACCGGGGCTGTTGGATCACAGGCCTGTTCTCAGCAGTGAGTCTTTATGAACTCTGGAAAAAAGCCAACCACACTGACCATTCCTGATTTGGTCATCTTCTGTATTTTTGCCTTCCT
>NW_005054312.1:1829413-1835462 GCF_000277835.1 Geospiza fortis
GTTGCACCTTCAGCCCTTGCAGCTCTGATACCATCAGAACCCTAGCTGGAAGGATATCTCTTTCAAGATCCCTTGTGTCTGTGGGAAAAGAGATCTCAGAGGTGAGCACACCACGCTGCTTCTTTCATTTATGAGAGAAAGAATTAATGGTTTCCTAGAGGGGAAGTTTTCTGTCCTACAGAAATCCTGGGGTTCAGTGTAGCTCATAACAAAAATCTGCATTGGAATATTTGCCAGAAATATTCCAAAGCAGTATGAATATATGCCCCAGAGAAGAAATCGAGTTCCAGCAAGGTGCAGCACTTGGAAGAAAAATGAAAATTAGTATTATGCACAATATGAAGAAGGTACTATGTTACTATTAGTAGCTAATTCATGTTTTTGTTATTCAGCTCAGCCTGCCAACACACACTCCTGGATGCTGGCTGTAGGCTTTCTTACAGCTGAAGTCTGTGTCAACCTCACAGAGACCCTGACTGTAGATAAACACTTAGGTGACCCTGCCTACCAGCCTGCCTGTACCTCCAGAGATCCAAGCAAGCATTTGCAGCAGAGCAAAAGAAGCCAGGTGGTTTAAAATTGCACTTCCATCACAACTTCCAGCACAACCTCTCTGGCTGGTCAGGAAGCAGAGCATTTCACATCACAGCTGTCACACTATGAAATGAGGTTGGAAAAGTACAGGTGTTAGGAGCCTGCTGGGATAACTCCATGAGGATCGCTGGCCTTTTATTTCTTCCCTTGCCTCCAAGCAGTCCATCATCTAGGACAGAATTCTGCTCTTCTGCAATAGCATGGATGCGCTCTCTGTAGCTCTAGCTGCTGTGCAAATACACTGCTTTGCTGTTCTGGGGTCAAAAAGGAAAAATGAGCAGGAAGAAAAGCAACCGACTGAAAATAAGCCACATCCCAGTAAAGAGATGAAAGACTGTAAGGGATAATCTAGTTTTGTGTACAAGGGTCAGAGTTCAAAGAAACCCAGGGAACTGGAAAAAGGCCGGCCTTTCATAAAGGCTGGAAAGCACCTTGCAGGGACTCACTCCATATGTGAGGTGCTGCACAGAGAGTCCTGCCTCAGCACTGCTGAGTGAGCAGGGCATGAATACTTTACACAAAGCATTCCCCTGCAAAGTAAATACTGCTCTGGGTATAAGGAAGCTGTCCAGTCATAATATGCATGGCTCGTTGCAGAGTTGCACAAGAAGAAGCTGGTTCTGACGTAGGTGAGAGCAGCTCTGAGAGCACCCCAGAATGGCAGGGCCTGGCTGGGCAGCAGCTCACATCCCACAGTTTCCCAGATGATGCTGAACACAGACTTAATTGTGTTAAGCTCACAGCTCAGTGAGCAAAGAGGAAAAATGGACATGAGGAAAAAATGTAAATGTAAATGTCTTCTGCACACTACTTAATGACTTGCACAGATGTGCTCCACTGCTGGCAGTGAAGGCAAAACAAATGAGCTGTCAGTTCCATCCCAGGCACTGCTGGTGACAGGGAAATCCTTTGATAATAGGGACAGATTTGCAATGAGAAGAACATTTTTTTGCTTGGCGCTTCCCTTTTTACTAAGACCTTTTTTCATCTCCTTAGCCAGCAGGTACACCCCTGGCTTCTGTTCTTAAAAGGTGGACAATAGCCTCCTTACCAGCAGGAATTACCTCTGTGCTGTGAAGAGGACAGGGACGTGAAAAGCAGACTTCTCTGACAGAGCAAGCCTTTCCTTCACAGCAAAACACTGCAGTGCATAACAGGCTAGAAAACTGTTTTGGTGCCCATTGTTCCTTTGCATAAAAGCCTTTGAACCAGAGTCAGTAATTATGGGAGCTGCACCGTGCTCAGCTCCTCAGCTGCTGATATGTTTATCAGCAGAGCATCAATCTGACTTGCTTCCAGGAGGTTTAGATGGCATGGGGTCATGCTTGCATCAGCTAATAAACTCCTCAGAGCTGGGTTGATCTTTCTTCTGTATCTGGGAAGCAGAGAGCATCAATGGATTTCCCATCCCTAATTTAAATAGCTGTCTCAATTCAGCGATGACAACCTGCAAGGCTTTAGGCTTGGGGACTGGAGAGGCAAAGGGGAGGGGTGCTTCCTGAGAGTTTGGGGAGGTTGAAAACGGATGGGCTTTTAAACTAAATGAGCAAATAGGTCTTGCTATGTTAAAATATATTTTGTCATGAGAACATGGAGGTTTGCTTTCCTATCACCCTGTCTAAACTTTGGCCAAGTACGGCTGGCAAACAAGTGACTTAGAAAGAGTCACTGGCCATGGCAGAATCCTCTTGGATACTAACCTTGCCTGAGAGGAACAGGGATGCTGGAACAGCAGGGTAGTCCCTCTAATTTGTCCTAGAGGTGATCAGCAGTCTTAGTTTCTTTAAACACCCCAAGAATTTCTGAAATCTCTCTTATTTTGTGAGATTCACTGCTAATCCTATGGAGCCAGGAGATCCAATGCTCTAATGATTACACACTGCATTTTGGGATGAACTGCAAAAAGTTGAGACACAGACACTGGGTAACCGCGTCATGAGATTCTCAGCCTGCTCATACTAGGAAAAGAAAAGAAGCTTTTTTTAAAAAAAGAGCAATTTTGCCCAAAAATTAAGTGGGTATGAGCTGGACAAAATTCAAGACAGGTTAGAAAGCAGATTTTTTTTCATCACAGAGCCTGGAGGTTCTGGAGAGTTTAGCAGATGGAACATTGTAAGGACAACCCCTTCCCTTGGATACTGACCATGTATTGTTTGTGAAAACCACTAGATGACAAAGTTGTCTAAAATAGAAGGTAAGTGGACATGAGTCAGGAGGCTCTTTCCAGCCCTGCATTAAAAGCAGTTTCAAAGGACTGCCGTGCCTCTCAATTACAATGAGGCTGGGGCTGGCTCCTGAGCTCTGCCCAGCTCCACAACACTCATCTCTATGAGAAATTTGGACTGTACCATATGCAACATGTATTATTCCACTCTAATTGCAGCACAAATAAGCATTGACTTGGTTAGGAACCAAGCATGGTTTGTCTCAGTGCTTTCAGTGGCCACTTTTAAGATGCACCATGCATCATCTTTTCCCTGGTAAGTGTCCTTAGTGAGAGCCTGGGCTCCTGATCACCACTTTTTTTCCAGGGAAAACTGGACAGAGAGCTGATTTAGTTACTGCTTTAGCTGGGACAAGGACTCTAACCCCCACAGGTTTGGACTCACAAAAATCTACCCGAGACACCAGGAGCACATCTCAGCAGACAGCCCCAAACCCATGCCGCATAAGCAGCAGTCTGGTCACAAGGAGGTGGCTAATCAAGCATTGAACGTTTTAAGGAGGAGTTGTTTTGTCTTCTGCTCTAAGAAGATGAAAGGCACTCTAGAGAGGACAGTTTGGTTCATATTTGCTGAAAAGCACCATTCAGCTGGATGAGAGAACAGCCAGGTCGTTTTTATCTTCATACAATTGCTGGACATTGCCCACAGATAGGAGCTGGAGTGTGGGTCCAGTGTGGATATACTGGGGTGAACATTTCCTTATCTTGAATTTCACTGTTTACTCAACTGAGGTTGGCTTTCTTCAAATCAGAGGCACTCCTTTTTTTTTACAGACAGGAGTATTTTCAATCTTTAGAGTTCCCATGGAGCTTTCTGCGAAGTTTGCAAGTGTCCTGCCCAGAGAGCTATTGCAGTGGTTTGCACAGTGCCAAAAACCCCCTTAGTGGTTCAAACTGGGAAAAAGTATTATCACTTCCTTTTTTGTCACCCTTATATCTGGTGCAGAAAGTTTACCATGTCCAGGAACATACAGAGAGACATGGGGTTTCTGCAACTGGAGAAAGATGCTATCTCCTGCCTGATGCTGTGATATTTAGATTGTGCCACACAATCTGGCAGTTCCAGACATCTTGCAATGCATATCAGAAGTCTCTGGTGGAAAAAACAGAAAGACAGGAAAGGAGGGTGTGCTGAGAGTCAAACAAAGGCAGAGTTTATGGGAAAGTGAACGGGAGAGGGGCAAAGGAGCAATAGGAAGTTAAGACTTTGAACAAGCCCTGTCATGCCTCAGGTACTGGTTCTACCTGTCTGCAGCCTGACCACAGACCAGTCTGCCCAGTGACTGCAGTGGGAACTGGGGTGCTGAGCAGTGCTGAGCATGGGGCTTGTTTGCTGGTCGTGTTCCTGTGGAGGAAAGGTGGCCAAGACAGCCTGCAATGAGTGTGCCAGTCAGCTGGCAGCCCTTGCACAGGTTCATGTGCAGGAACCAGAAATGGCTCTGGAGAGGAAACACTGATCCACGTGTGGCATCCATTTCAGGACTTGGGAAGCAAGTGCATGGTGACAGAGGAGGTTTCAGTGATCTCTGCAGTGCACCTCAAGGTGCATCTTCTTGCTGAAAAGGATGGCTGCTTTCAGCAGCATCCCTGCTTGCTGAAAGGGATGGCAGAGGAGGCCCTGGCTACAGGACCAGGTAGATTCACAAGTCATTGCAGTTTGACATGATCCTCTCTCTACAGAAGAGAAATGACCCTCCCTATCCAGAACATTTGCCTTTCTGCTACCCTACAAAGTATGATTTCTCTATGGTCTGACCAAGCTCTGAGCTTGGTAAGAAGAGGCAGGACTCAAAGCAAACGGATGGGCACACAAGCTCTTCTCTATTTTGAAACAGAAACAGCATACTCCAAAGCCAATTACAAACTGAGATTAACTGTTCTGGATTTCATTAATTACATATCAATTAGGCCATCTCAGAAGGAAAGCTCATTAGGAGCTATGAAGTGGAAAGGGCATTAGGAGGACAGAGTCAGGAAAGACAGTTATCTCCCAAGGAAGGACAAGCATCCTGTCCTTTGCCATCCTCTGCCGTCCTCATTTCCTCAGTTTCCTCTCCAGGTTTGGAGACAACTACTATGCATTTCTTCTTTGCTTCTGCTGAAGACAGCAAGTAAAGAGAGACTCAAGAGCCCAGTCTGCAGGTTTTCTGAGATTCGCAATCAACTCAGCCACAAAAACTTCAGGAGGAACTTTCTTGAGCACAGGAAGGGGAGCAGGGACAAAGGGCTTGGTTCCCTCCAGCCTAGACACCTGACGAGCTCTTCAGCACTCCTGAAAAAAAAACCAAAAAGGCTTTTCTCCTGACCTGCTGATGGTCACACACACAACCCTGCCTGGAAATATTTGACCGGCTGTCTCAGGTGACTTATGCAAAATCACTGGTCGCTTTTCTCCCAAAGACAGGTCCTACTTGACACTGCACTCCTGGGCATTTGTAGCCTGCTCCTCCTGCTGCAGAAATCCAGGCTCAAGGGAGAAACTTTTGCCATTTCATATGCACCACCGCTGTTTCCTGGCTCTTCCCTCATGGTTTCCTTGGAAAAGACAGTCAGAAGAGTTTCCAGCTCACAGCTAACTAATCATGCCCAATTAACATAAACCTGAATGTAGTGGGGGAAAAAAGAAAGCTGGGAAAGCCCCCTTTTCTCAGCAGCTGGATGAGGCGATTTGCAGAAAGCCCGGAGGCATGGGGGAAGCAGGAGCCTTTCATGAGGTTGCTGCGGGTCCATGTGAAAGGGCAGGTAAGGGCAGTTTAGGGCAGCACCTGGGCTCCCTCAGCTTCAGCACTGTGGGCCAAAGCAGGACAGCAGGGAAATTGCCTGCCCAAAGACCAGCCTTGCTACAAATGGTGTAGGGGAAAGCTCTCAGAACCATGGGGAGGGCCAAGAGCAACATGACCTGCAGGACAGCAGACAGAACCTGGATGCAGTTTCCTGGAGCCTCAGTCCAGCACTGCAGAACCAGAGCATATGGGGCATGGGGGGAGGTCAGGACCGATGAGTAGAGTTTGATGTTTATGGGTCGCTTCCCTCAGAGATGCTCTCCAAGCCATGCTCCTGTAGGCTCTCTTCTGCCACCACTGGTGCTCAGCTGGTGCCCTGGGGTGCTGGTTCAAGGAGCTGCGCTAGCAGAAAACAGATCCCTGAAAAGTGAATTGCTTTTTTCCAGGATGTTTCAGAGCCAGCAGCACTAATGTGAGGAAAGCTAAATGAGTGTAGAGCTACTCCTTC
>NW_005054312.1:1835494-1880126 GCF_000277835.1 Geospiza fortis
TCAGCAGGAGCTAGCTGTAGGACAGACTGAGTTGTAATGCTGAGCTGCTCCTTTGGGCTCAATTTTCACCATCAGCTCTGCAGGCTGCTGCTCACCCAGGGGTCCTAACCTGCCCTGCACCCTTGGCAGGAGGCTCCCACCACATGGAGGGCCAGGACAGCCCAGCACAAAGCTCACCCAGCAGAGAAACCATGTCCCTGCAGCCTGTCCCACCAAATGGACCTGCCTGGCACTTGGCAATATGAAGACCACTGCCCATCTGAAGGAGCACAGCTCACCTCCAGTGCACAGAGACAAATGTGCTCTGGAAGAAGCTGCAGTGGATTGTGAAACACCAGCTGTGAGGCGCAGCATGTCAGAACTTAGATCAGTTCTTTGAATCCAGGGCCTTGTGGAGAAAGAGGAGCCTAATGGTGAAAAAATACTGATGAAAACAAATAGCTATTTTCTTGGTAGTTGGACTTCCTTCTGGACCTCACCCACTTGCCTCAGGGTTTGCCAACAGTGGAAGTTCCCCCAGTACACAAGGCTTTAATATTTAAATTGCAATGTCTGGTACATTGACTATTTCCAAGCAGAGCCCTCCAGATGCTTACTCATTTTGTGATGGCCAGGTATTTGCATGGGTTTTACAGCCTTGAATACTTAAGGCAGTGGTAATGTGATGGGAATGCAAGAGAAAAGAGAGAAGATAAAGCTTCCCTGGCTGAGAATGTGCAGATACAAGGGGATGTGAAGAATGGCATTGGGCACATACACACTGTGCTAGCTCTTCCCTTTACCTGAGGGGTTGTGCTCTGCGCAGATTCTGTCTCTAGCCAGTCCCTTAGTTGCTGAATGGGAGGATAAATGGAAGTAGGATGGAAATTGCATGGGTGAGCAGCAGAGGAGTGGTGGATGGATCGCCTAGCTGAAGATATGGCAAGCAAGAGGCAATTCCTGGGGAAATTCTTTTTCCATTGAGTCACATTAGCTCAGACTTTGGGGTCAAGGGGAGAAGAGCTCCCCCATCCCAAAATACTAAGAGGAGAGGGAAAGGAAAATCTGTTGACAGGGTGTAATTCTACAGCATAAGCAGGGATAGTTTCTAAATATGAGAGAGAACCAGTTCAAACTGGTTTAACAGAAACTCCATGCACCAAAAACCTCTAGCGAGGACATTAGAATAAGAGTGATGCATCCTCACCGTCAGCTCCTGTCTGCTCGCCTGCAGAGCTGCATGGACCATGCAATGACCCCACAACTCCCTAGAGCTGCTGAGCCACCCCAAGTGTGTCACTAATGCCCATCATCCTCTAATGTAGATTCGCAGGGAAGGGTTGTATGGCAAAGCTTGGGAGACAGAGCTACCAGCTTCCAAATTTGATGACAGTCTAGTAAAATAACTGTTTTAGCTTGTTTTTGTTTTAATGAAGGTTCTACTGCCTAAAGTCCTCTGATTACTGGGGAAAAGTCTCTTATTTCTTTCAAAGTGTAGTGTGTAAGTCGGGGACAGCAGTCAAGCAAAAGAAATCTGGGAAACTGATCCAAATAGCTAAAGAAAGAGAAGCACCCACGTGGGTTTTTTTTTTAAGGTCACACCGATAAATTTTTGGGGCTGGACTGGTGAACCCAGTATCTGGGGCTTTCTCTGTGTAACCCATACAAAACCAAAGGGAAGTCAACCAGGGCACAGAACACCCATGAGAGGTGTGGGAGACCCTAAGTCAATCCTCTGTTCTTCTGAAGGTTTTACCACCTCTCCCCGTCTGGCAGGTGGATATGATGCTTTGAGATCCAGGGGAGTATGGTAATATGGACTATAACATTAGACCGTGATATAAATGGGGATGAAGGGAACAGCACCTCACATCTTATGGAACTCACAGAAACTCGCATCTCACACTCAGCACCAACTCCAGCAGTGCACCATGTCCCTGCTGCTTTGACAGTACAGTGTCCAAGGCAGCATCCAGAGGGATATTAAGAGATTGCTGCCCCCTCTTGTGGACATCTCAAAAGGAGCTGGCAAACCACCCTGGGCAGCTGCTGTGGCTGAACAACCCCCCACACTGAATAAAAAACGCAGCAGCGCAGCCCGGAGCCCATGGCAGAGGCAGAGGTCTTGGGCCCCCCGGGGACGCAGCTGAGGGAGGGAAGGGCTCCCACAGTGCCTACATGACAGGGACATTATAGTTTCATTTAAAGAAGAGTTTCTGGCTGGGGGAGTCCCAGCAGCTCAAATTTCTGGACCTGTGTTTTCCTTCAACTGCTCACAAATATTTTTTAACAATCCTGAAGCAGCCGTCATGTGGTCAGGTGTGTCAGGGCAGAGAACAAAGACACAGGCTCTTTGTATGCACTGAGACTTGTGGAAAAATTCCCTTCCTATCACAGCACCTGGCTGGCTCCAGCAGGGCTTCTCTTGCTCTGCATCTCTCATCAGCTGCTCACTGTCATTTTGTGTATCCTCTCATGTAGGCTGGCTCTGGGCAACCTGGCCAAGATGGTAATTAAACATTGGGTGGCCTCTGCAAAATCTTCTAAAGCTGTTACAGGAACTGATGGTTAGTTTCAAAACTCCTGACACAGCTGGAGATGAGGACATCTCGGAGAGGCAGCTATTAAATAAGGGCCACACAAACTCTGTCACACCTCATGTGGCACCTTGCCCAGGAAGCACTTACTGACCAGCAGGTTTCCTTGCAGAAAGGTTCCTCCATGCCCTGTTAGGTGCTGCAGAAGAAATCAGAGCTGCTAGAATTTCTGGAGGTGACTGCATTTCTCTGAGACTACAAGCTATTACAATAACATGAAGTTCTATGCTTGATGACCAAGGGACAGTATTTACAGTTTCTCTCTCCATGATTCCAAGTCTGAGAAGTTTTCACAGGCTATTTCTTGCACAGGAGCTATTTCAGTGAGCAAGGTTTGCTTACCACATAGCGGACTAGACTTCAAATCTGCATGCGTGCCATGTAGGAGCTCAAAGCACACTGCAGTAGGAGCAAGTCTGGTCATTCCTAATGCTTGAAGTAAGGTGGGCAAAAATGAGATTCAAGATCTGTCTTTACATGATGCAGTGCTTGCACCAAACTGTTCCTTCTTTCCCCCAACTTTAGAACTCTTCTTTTTAACCAGAATGAACAGTTTGGTCTCAAAACCAAAATAATTTCTTCCTTAGGCAATAAATTAGGCCTGAGGGCTAAAGCAACTTATCAGAAAGTTTCACCCCACTGCAGCTTTTGTGTGTGGAACCGTACTCTGGCCTGCCACTGTGGAGCCATCCCTTGTTGTATCAGGGCAGCTGCTGCACTGGTTTTAGAGCCGCGGTGCCCCAGGGAAGCCAGAGACACACACATACACGATGTTTAGCTGTGAGCCAGTGCTTCCTGTATCCAGGCCAGTAAGACACACAAACCCTGAGAGGTCCCCTCCAGCCTGCTGGGATAATCTCAGCCAAAAGCCCAGGTAAATCCTCCTTCCTGACAGTCAAAGCAAGGTGACTAAACAGCTTTGCTGGTCAGGAAGGGCAGAGAAGTTCCAGGGATATCCTTCTGCAGTGGTGGACACCACCAACAGGCAGACTGGACAATGTAAAGGAGCAGGAACTTCCCCTCAATGAGGCAGCAGCTCCTGGGGTCTGGCAGGAGCCTGGCTCCTCAAGGCTTGCAAACAACCCTTTGGAAAACACTGACCAAGGCATTGTCTGCATACACTGCAAGGACAAGGGGCAGATCCAGAGCTCAGAGCCTCCTGCCCTGAACCAGCCAGCAGCTTCACACAGCTGCATGTTCCTGGCAGCTGGGGAACAGAGAAGATGTGCTCCCTGTCCGACACAGCCAGTGCAATGGGGCAGCTCAGCTGTCGCTGAACACTGCTCTTGCTTGGGCAGTGAGGCAGTGAGGCAGCCTCCCCTCACTGCTGGCCCCTGAGGAGTGGGATTCCTGTTTTGCAAAGTTTCAAACTCTGGGCTCTTGTTCCCATCTGAAAAGTTCCAAGAGCTGAGATGTCCTGGGAAGCAGGAGCCCTTGTGTCAGGTGGGGGTGCAGGGGCAGGGGGGATTTGGGGGGTGTGGGCCCAGAAGCCTCACAGGGGAGGACTCAGGTTGGACCTGCAGCCTCCAACAGGGCTGTGTCCAACACCAGGGGACACAAAGGTGTGCTATAAGCGAAAGAGGCTGCAAAGCACGTACCCAGCTCTCTCAGGAGACTGTCACGAGAAGCACTCGTGGTTTCAGCGGTGCTCCCAGGCAGGGGTCACCGCCGGGAGGGGAGTAGTGACCCCACCGGCCCAGCTGAACCCCCGGAGCAGCGCTTCAGGGGACAGGAGGGATAATGTCTGCACTTACACCTGTAAGTGGCTGGAGACGGCACATGGGAAGGCTGCTGTAGTGTGTGGTCATGCCAGAGCAAAGCCCACACAGCAGAGTGTGGGGAGAAAGCGTTCCTGCTGCAAGCAGCACCCGGAGCCCAGCCAGGGTGGCCAGGTCAGTGGAGCAGGGCAGGTCCACCTGGTTGCTGGACAAACCCACTGCCAATTAGCCAGCTACACTTAGCTGACTTTACATCGCAGTTCTTGAGTGATCACCAGCCTGAAGACACAGTTAGAGCAACTCCTGTCTAAAGAATAGTGTCTGCTTTTGGTTTCAGACCCAAAACCCAAACCAGTCTGACCAGCTGGAGCCCAGTTTCAGGTTACACCCTGCCTTGCTCTCTGGGTGACTTAGTGGGTAATAGTCTTTCTCCCAGAACATCTCCTGCAGGAGTTTCCTCTTCAGGTACCCACATAAGTTGCAGCCCCGCTTGCAGCCCTCCCCCCGCCAAGGGCCCGCTGCTGCAGCAGCTCTCCCGAGATCCCACAGCTGGGGCAGATGAAAGACTCTCAGATAGCAGGCATGGGAACTGTACCTGCACCCTCTGTGGGTCATTGCTCCTCAGGCACCACTCCCAAGCCAGAAAAGACAAATATCTCTTTATTATCAGAGTAAGCGCACAAAAAAATAAATCAAGACATTAGGTTTATTGCATAGGCCACGATAGGCTGTGGGAAAAAACAAAGAGACGGAAGAAATTATACGAGACAGGTCACAAAAAGGAGGAATCTGACCCAGGAACGCTGAGGCAGATGCCTGTGATGGGGAGAGGCCTGCAGTCAGAATGCCAGCAGACTCTGGGCAGCAGTTTCTTTCCTTTCAGCCCAGGCATCAGCCCAAGGAGGCGGCTCTCCTGCCACTGCACTTGAGAGGACCTGAGCTATGTCCTGAGCTGGGAATGGCTTCACCAGAGCATTCCAGAACCTCTCTGCCCTTGGCCCTGAAAGAGTCCCAAGCATTTACACTGAAGTCTGTACATAGATTTATGCTTCTTACACACACACACACACCCACACCCACACACACCCTGGTTTCCTCTCTCTTCACAGCAGTTTTCCAAGAGCAGCAGGCACTGGAAGTTTAGGGATTGGTGCCAGCCTCACAGCTGACAGCACATCAGACCCTTCACAAATAGCTTCTTCTGCCTCAACAGAAATCCTCAGCTCACTGAGGTACAAGCCTGGACCAGCAGATGCAGGACAGAGCTCGGAAGCATCTCAGTGCAAAGGGACTACAAGGGAACATAAAGGACCAGGACTGGGAACAGGATATTGGCAAAGTGGGGATTTCACATGCTGGCCTGGGGCCAGAGATGAGCTTTGGACCTGCCAGAGCTGGGCTGGGCTCATCTTGCATCAGAAGGGACAAGCCAGCAGGAGCAAGGAAGCCTGTGGATATTAGCTGGTGGTATCCAGCCCACTGCTGTGCTCTGGGAGATGCCAGGGACTCAGGTCAGAGCTGCAGCTTTCCTGCACAATCAGTAGGAAAAGTATGGACGTTTACTTCATGTGAGAATAAATAGATATTTTCTCAATGTGTTTGGGTTCAGACTGAACACTGGCAAAGTAACCAGGGCAACTCACAGAGAGAAAAATGGTGAACATGTACTGTACACAGGATACTGAAACACAGCAGCCAGCCAGCAAAATGTCTAGGTGTGCTTTTCTGTTAAAAAACAAAGCCTAGTGACTTAAGCAGGTATTTCTGTTTCTGCCCATGTTGAAAACAGGAACTGCCAGAGAGTGTCAGAGAGCCCTTGGATCAGGTCTGAATGATTATGTGAATCCCACAGACCTCAAGGGATGCACCACGACCAGGTAGACTGCTGAAAGGCAGGGTACCTTGCAGAAGGGGAGGAAAATACAAGGTTGAGTGGCAGAAAGTGACACTGAAAACAAATTGCTGGCTCAGGTGAGCTTGCACCATTCACCAACATGAATGCTACACAGATCCAGTTCCAGACTCCTTCAGGGAGTTGAGCAAAGTTGTGCCCCACGTTTGAGCAGGAAGAAAGATGTAATTCAGAGTTTCACTGGATTGTTTGAGGTTAGGAACAGATGGATGTCAGAGAGCAACAGAATGCTCCCAGTTCCTCACTTTCCAGAGCAGCCATTTAGCCTAGATAATCACAAATACCAGTACTGCCAAATCACAGTTAAATCTTGGCCTGATGCTCCAAATGTCTTCACAGAGAACGAGTCCTTCAGGCACAGACCTGTGTCTAAAAACAGAACCCCAGAAGTTTTGGGAAGTGCCCCAGTGCTGAGCTGGAGAAAGAGGCTGTAGGTCAGACTGGTTTGATGCCACTGCTGTAGAAGAGATGCTCAGTGTCCTCTGTGGTGGAGAGGGTTGAGTTGGTAGCAGTGGGTGGCTGAGGGCGGTGGCTGCTCTTCTTCCTTCTCTTCAGGAAGAAGTAGCCAATGAACACCAGGACCACCATGATGCAGATCCCAAGAAGCACAGCAATCACTACCTCAAAGGCACCTGCAGGAATACATGAACATGTTAGAAGGGATGCTCCACAAACTCTGATGCAGCAGGAGTGGCCAGGATGAGGCAAGCACAAAAGCCACTGCAGAAATTGTG
Organism: Geospiza fortis; assembly: GCF_000277835.1. Lineage (NCBI taxonomy): Eukaryota > Metazoa > Chordata > Aves > Passeriformes > Thraupidae > Geospiza > Geospiza fortis. Next base: position 1,842,435 of record NW_005054312.1, read on the forward strand.
CTGGCAAAGAGGCAACAGCTGATGTGACAGCACGGTGGTCACTGCACAACCGGCAGAGAAGAAAGACGGCAGCTGCACGGCACAGCCAGCCTGTGGCTCCCTAATGAGAGCTCCCATCGTTTCCCAGATGCACCACGCCCTCTAAAGGCTGTTCTGTGGCTTTGGCAGGCTTGGCCATTTGACAACCCTAGGAATATCAAATCCTTCTGCAGCAGCAGCCTTGAGCCACACCTCAACAGGGAGGCCACCAAAGGGTGGTCACAGAAGGCACCTCCTGGATGGGACAACACCAAGGGAGTGAGCTACAGAGGATAGATTGAGTTTGTGGGAAAGTACTCTTGGCAGTGGTGTGAACACTTCTTCTCCAACCAAGGAAACCCCTGGCTCATCAGTGGAGACAGTCAAACATGATGCTTTTGAGTGTGAATTTAAAGATTAAATCAATCTCTAGGATTTAAAAACAATAACCTTCATGTGACATTTTAAAAAGAATTTGTATTTCAGTAACATTGGGCTTTTTTAGTGCTGTAGAGAGGTTGTATAGGGCCATCACATTTCCCTACAGTCTAGCACTTGATATTATTCACATATCCACTTGAGCTTTCTTTCTTGTAGAAGTTAGTAGTCCTTATGTGAAACTGGTCCTTAGGAAGAGTTTTACTTCCCATTTTTTGATGTTGAACTGTGGAACATTCATGCAGGTTGATGAAAAGAAAAACAGGAGTCTCTGTAAGAGCTACTGAGTCACAGACACAGGAAAAAATGGACCACAGCTGCACAGTGCACAGAAGCACCTCTTGCCACTGCCAGCATCCCACAAACACCACACTGCTCCCCCAGCTTCAAAAGGGGCCTGGGAGAGAAGGCTACTCTTTGCAAGGAAAGACAAAGTATTTTTCAGGACAAGGAAAAGCAACAAGAAAGATTGGTTGGGAAAATTGTTACTCACTTAGCATAGCAGTTTGGGACTCAAACGATTCCCATCTTCGGCCAATGACATCTGCTTCTGAATTGGGAACACAGAGGGGAGAAAAAAGGTTTTACAAAGAAGGCTGGGAACAAGGGATAAGACAGATTTCTGAGGAGCATATTTCCAGTGCTCTGAAGTGACTGAAGGCACACAGCATCCCTCCTTGACAGCCATGGTACTGAGCTCTCAGGTAGGCTGTGAGGCCCTGGGTAGCTGAGGGAGGTAGTTTGCCTCTTAACAGATACAATTTGGCAGTATTCTTCCTGTAGGCCTACAGAGCAATATGTACCAAGTGTACAGTGTAACCCTTTCCCTGTTTTGTTTAAAGCTTCGGGCAAGCCTGTGTCATTGAGGATTTTCTCAATTTTTCCCCTCTCACTTGGGGAGACCTGGAGCCAAGATACCAGGTTAGATTCTCTTCAAAGCAGATATATCTCTGGCTAGTTTTGTTATCTTCATTTGTCTCTTCAACATTAGCACCCAAAATGCTTTCCAGCTCTGTGAAATGACAGGTTGCATTGCAGAAAGATGCTGTAGATCCCCCATAGACCATACTGTGGGTCACGCCCAGGGTTTGACAGCAGAGCAGCTTTGACTGAAAGCTCCCAAGGTACTGCCTCTTTGGGACCACAGAACTGGATCACCGAAGTGGATTTCCCAGTTTGATCAGTAAAACTCCAGCCCTCACTATGTATGCTTACTTGTGATGCCTGAACATGATTTCATGCACTCTTCCTCTTGTTCAAAGTTGTTGCTGTTACCACCACAGCCCCCATAGGTGAAGGGGTCACATTTCTCCAGGAACGGGTTGTAGTACCAGCGGGAGATGCTCTCGGTGCACTGTCCAGTATCAGGCAAGTCCAAACAGTGGCCTGGCAAAGCAAGGCAGAGGTGCTTTAGTCCAAGCAGTGTCTTCCCAGAGCAGAAAAATTTTCTGCTCACAACAAAAGAGCACAAGCACCATGGCAGAGGAAATCCATAGCCGGAACAGTGGCTCTCAAGTCCCCACTGCTCAGTTGCCAGCTGGTCAAATTTGCAATGCAAAAATGAGCTGGCACCTGCCATAAATCCAATTAGCAAGCAGAAAAAGGAACTTCAGAGTGTGGAGTCATGGTAAACCCTGGATTCACCCCCCTGTGGAAACGACCTGTCCTCCCTGGGAGGCAGAAGGGAACATGAAGAGCCTGGACACACAGAAACTACAGATCAGCTCAGGTCTCCTCAACAACCCAGCTGCATTTAAGTGACTTGGAATATATTCTTCTAGCCCTGTGATAGGTCTACTGTCTACAGTTTAATAAACAAGGCAAAGATATGGGATCAAGCACAGACATTGCTGTGTCCCTCACACTGCTTTTGTTGGCACTATTTAAAAAAAAAAAAGCAAACTGTGCTGCAGTCTTGTGTACAGGCCAGGTACTGTGCCCAGCAAGCAACATGCATCAGACCTACCTGGATGGAAAAAGTTTAGGCAGAAGAGTGAATGCCTGCTGCCAACAGCTGTCCCCAAGGTGAGAGAACAGGCCTTTGCCCATTTTCAGTACAGGGACTACCCAGATGCTACACCTGGTTTTGGATTTATAGAGGGAAGCAGTTTTACCATGGAACAACAAACTGAAGAAAAAATCAAAAGCTGGCAGAGGTCAGCCTAAGTGCTCTGGATGGTGCATACCTTGCTTATGTGTGACATTGATTTTCTGCAGTCTATTGAACTCACGAGCATCTGCAAGGGAAACATTTCATGTTACTTTTCTCACCAGTTGTAAAGAAATGCCTCTGTCCATGCAGACATGGGCAGACAGGGCTTTCCTGCACCTTCCTTTGCTATCACGAGCCAGAGGAAGGGAGATGTCATTTGATGTTCTTACATATCTCAAAGCCATGAGAGGAACATGGGAAAAATAAAATGTAGTAACAAGAAGCTCCTCCCAAATTCCAATTCACATATACAGAGACAAAACTAAGGAAAATAAAGGCTGCTTTCTTGTTTTTGTTTTCCATCAAGAAGTATGGAAAGAGTCACTCCAGGTTTTAAGAAATATAAAACAGCACTAGTGCAGAATATAGGAGAGGGCGAGAGAGATGCATCATAGGCTTGCAAATCTAAAAAGGCAACAAAACACCCACATATAAGAAAGAGATTATGGGAATTCAGAAGAGGTGGGGAGGGATGGAAGAAGGGAGGAGATAGGGTGCATTTACATTAGCATAAGAAGATATTAAGGGGACTGTGCCACTGGACAGACTTGGAGAAATAGTGGTTTCCTTCCCCATTTCCCCACTTTAATAGAGCAGGTAAGGTCATTCAGTGAGAAAAATATTGAAAGGGGACAGAAAGACAGGCCTGAAGTCTTACAGATAGGTGCAGAGAAGAGAGTCAAAGCCCATTTAAGAGGCAGGAAATGTCACAGAAGGAAAGTCATCTCTTGCAGTCAGCAGAGATACAGGACATGGCAGAACCTGCAAACAGTAATACTGTGGAAAGAGATAGTGCAGGGTCAGAAGTTAAGAACAAAAGACATCAAACAGTATTGACTCAGCACCTGTAACTTACATGGGACCCATTCCTGGGCAGATGGCAAAGTTGTCTGAGCCAGAATTTAAAGTACTTACATTGCTCACAGTACATCTCATCCGATTCATCAGCACAGTCGGGAGTTTCATCACACTCCAGATAGGCATCAATGCAGCAACCATCCTTGCATCTGAAGAAGGGGGCCTGACAGTTCCCATTGCATACTGCATCAGAAACAGTTCAGATAGCTCATTAAAATTCATTGTTTCTCCCTGCCAGATGCTTTACAAAGGACTTAAAAGCTGCTGATAGGGCTGGCAAACGAGAAACAAGGCAGACTGGTAAAGGTCTCTTCTCAATGCCACCCTAAACCCAAAAATAAAAAAAAATCCTGTTTATAAAGGAAACATTACTCTGGGAACAGCCATGTTTCCTCTCAGAAAGAAGTACATAGCAGGTGAAAGCAAGAATGAGTTACTCTGGAAGAATATGGAGACATTGCCCAAGCATGGGGGATTAAATTAGGAAAGCCAAACTGAAACCTGTACACTGGGCTGCAAAAGCTTCAAGCCTCTTTGCTCCAGAGGTGGTCCCAAGTGCTGAGTACTGTGCCCAGTTCTCAGCTCCCCAGTGACAAAAAACATTGGCATACTAGAATAAATCTCAGCAAAGGCCTGGAGCACAAGACCTTGCATGAGGAGAAGACAGAGATTATAGAAGAGACATTCATTTTGGAGCACAGTAATAGGATGAGCAGCAACAGACAGGAGTTGCAACAAGGGAAAGCAATTCAATATAAGGGGAAAAAATTATAATGAGGGTCATCAAACACTGGCATGGTTTGACCAAAGTGTAAAATCTCCCTTTTCAGAGATATCCAAAACTGAACTGGATAAAGAGCTGAGCAACATAGTGTGACTCAAAGCTGGGCCTGCTTTCAGTAGTGGCTTGGATCAGATGACCTCTGGAGGTAATCCCCAACCTAAATTATCCTATGACATGAAAGTGAAAGGCTTACTAAAGAAATTACTCTCCAGTGCCTCACTTTCCACAGAGTCCTAATCAAAAGCCACAGGAATGGACATGAGACACTCAGCCCAAGCTTGCAGTAGGATTACACTGTCCTATGGGAGACTCACCTGGCTGTTGTCGCCCACCAACAGAACCTGAAGAGACAAGGAGAAAAATAAAATGAAATAAACTTACCACAGCATTTTTTCAGCTTAAAATCAGCTTTATATTGCCTTCATGTATCACAAGAGAAGAGCATACTTTCTGGAAGGAGGCCCTGGATTACAGAGGTGAAATATGGATGCCCACCACTCAGAGATCCAGATGAGCTGTACCTATGTGAGGCAAGCCTGGAGGAGTACAGGGGAACTTACCACCACAAGGTAGACTATTTCCAAATTCCTTTTCCAAGGCTTTAACCTCCTTCTTAAGCTGTGCGCTGCAATGGGCCTGGCAGAGGCTCAGTCCATTTATCTGAGCAGCACTAAATTGTTCTCAGTGGCTTGTGGGTGGCAATGAGGGAGATTAATTTCATTTCTGGCGCCCAACTGCACAATGCTGCTCTCTGAATTTAGGCTTCAGATGCATGACAAAGATTGGATGAGGGCTTCTGCAGCCAGAGGAATACCAGGGACAATACTGGTCCAGTGCTATAATACTGGTCCAGTGCTTCAGGAGCTGGCTCAGATACGTTGGCAGCTTAAGACAATGACTGCCCATCCACAATTAGCCCAGTCTCCTCAGCTTGCTGGGCTCTAACTAGGTGCCAACCAAGAGGCTGCAGTACTTATCCATAGGGTCATCCCAATCCTACGAGAAAGAGGGGGCTGCATTTTTGAAGGACTCACCTCTGACATTCTTGCAGGCGAGTTCACACTCCTCTTCCCGTAAGTAGTTATTCTTGTTGGCCTTGCAGCCGCCAAAAATGAACTCCTCACACTGCTGAAGGCTCGGGTTGTAAAACCAGCGTGGAAAAGATCCCCGACACCAACCCACCTTCTTTGGAGTCAAACAATGCTCTATCAAGAAAGTTAACACAAAAGGGTCTGGGTTAGATAAGCCCTTTGGAAGACTTTCTGTTCTGTATATGTGAAGGCAAACAAAAACCTTCCAAAGGACATGTCTGAAAGGTTTATAAAATCTTGACCAACATGGAGAAGGAGAGTAGGAAATCATAGAATTAATTTTTTTTATATGAAAGGGAGGGTCACAAAACCTAATTAGAAGATGCTACATCCATAAAAAAAAAAAAGGAGCTGCATCCTCATACAGTTCATAGTTAAGCTGTGAAACTCCTTGTTTCAGGAGGTTGCTGCTTTTCAAAGATTACATGAGGCCAAAAAGGGATTCATACATGGTTATTGAACAGAAAGACACCATCTTCTGCTCAAAAACATCTCCCAGCTGCAAAATCCTTGGGGATTATTCAAGCATAGTAGAGATTTCCTGATAGCATGTAATGTTCTTGCACTCATTCCAAAGTACCAACCTCTGCACACTGTTGAATGCAGTGTATTGGACTTTGGTCAGACCTTCAGCATCACTTGACATGGCTGCTCTTATATTTTTATGGTACCTGAGGTAGGAGACATCCCCTGTTTAACTACTAGTCAACCATTTGTCCAAGAACTCCTTACTCCCAATACACTTGTAATGTTAAACGTTTTCATCATTAAATAAAGCTATTAAAGAAAAAATAAATAAATCCAGGGATACATTGAATGTCCTGCAGATGACTCCACCTACCCTGCAAGCTAAGGGCCTTCACAGCAAAACCACAGAGTCAACAAGACCTTTCATGTTCTCCTGTTTTGCAACCTCAGTTGCACCCCAAGCTTCATCCACTCTGGTGTCAGCCAGCAGAGAGAAATGACAGGCAGAGCAGATGGGGTTACTGCAGGCAGCATCTCCTGCAAGGGTCCATGAAAACTCCAAAATAGATCACTAAGAATGCAGAGACCTTGCACTACTGGTGCAGGCTATTACTGGGAAAAGCTGACATGCAAGGCCAGGCTCTTGGTTGTGCTCTTCTCCCATGCACCCCTCTGAGAAGAGCACCAGTAATGCCAGAGCAGCACCCAGGCTCGAGGACTCCAGGTAGATATGTGCGAGCTCAGGCTCACCTTCTGTCTGCTCAGAGCTCAGCACCACGATGGTGATGTTGGTGAAGTCTTGCTGCTCTGCAGTGTCCGTGACAGTGAGCTGGAAGACGTAAGTCCCCACCTGGAGGTTGGAGATTTCTACCTGATCCTCTTCATGCTTCTGAGAATGCAAAAGAAAGACTTATGTAGGAGAAAAGTACTTCTAAGGAAGAAGTGACTGAAGCTATGCAAGGTCCATGTTCCTGTATTAGGGAGAAAGAAACTTGGATGGAAACCTTCAAGCAGATGTCTGGCATGAGAAATGTCTCAGTACTAGACAATCCCCCCAAACCCATGGACTGGTACCCAACTGGAATAGAGAGAGAACAAGTACCACAAGCATAATCAGATATTTCATGGTTTGGGGCATTGTGAAAGCAGAAAGGAAAATAAAACTCTTTGGAGAGAACAGAAATACCTGTAGTTTTTACTTAGCTTTTTAAAACTTAAAACCTATTATGAATCATTTACTTAGTACATAGGGAATAAGGTAGCTGTATTTAATTATTTTGTCAGAAGAGAAAGCTACAATATTATTGACACAAAATTTTCTTCTATATTTACAATAGAATTGGACATTCATTTCCATGCTATCTCTGGTTTTGCTTAGGTTTCAAAAGGACACAGCCTTGCCAAATATAATTTTTATGTAGTTAATACAGTGTAATATTAGGGGACCCTCCCCCCCCCCCAAGGAAGTTGCTCTTGTTGGAGCACTTGATGAAATACACAGACCCCTTGGCACTTTAGAGTTCATCATTGCTGATGTTCAAAACCAGTTGTGGGCCTGATGCACTCATTTGCTAATTCTTCCAAAAGGTGCCGCAAAGCTCTGCATCAACTCCATGACTTTCCAGAGCATTTTGCAGAAGTTTAAAAGAAATAATTTGCCCTTCTAAAGCCACAATTCACTTTTAACATCCAGCAAATAGGCAGAGTTCACATCCCAGAGATCTTGGATCTCTGCTCCAGCTCAGATAAAATAGGAGGAAGAAAACACTTTAAAGAGAGGCAAAGTCCAGGAAAAGCCCCAGGAGAACAGAAGCAGAGCCTGAGACCAGATTGTTCAGAGACAGAAGAGGAAATAAACTAAAGTGGACTGAGTAAAACTAAGAGAAGGTCCTTCATCGAACTATGGGATCTTGGAACCAGAGGCAGCTCTTGCATGGAAGCTCTGCCCTCTCAGCTGCTCCCACTCAGGCAGGTCAGGTGTTGCTCAGGATGGCTTGTGGATTGTGACAGCATCCTGTGCAGGGAGCCTGAGACCTAATGAGGCCAAAAAGGACACTTCTAAATAGTGTGTGAGACAGGGAGGGCAACTGCAAGGACCGCTCCATAGTTTTTGAGAACAGGCTCCGCATGGACTGGCTTGAAGAGGGAAGGACAAGGTGACCTTTAAGTCAGGGCTCTGACTGACCAACCTAGTGCAGAACACAGGTGCCATGAGCATGCTGCTTATTCCCTGCAGCTCCTTACCTTCATCTCTGCAGAGGTGTCACCAAGGATCTGCTTCCATTCATAGCTGACTATCCCATGGTCATCCGTGCTCTCTGTGCCTCTCAGCATCACTGGCTCCCCTGGCTGTACCCTCATGTCCTTGACAGCACGGGCTATTGGAGGGTGGTCATCTGCAGAAGAAATGTAGAACAAGGCTTGGGTAAGAGACTGAAGGGTCCAGTCCTTGTCTCTACTACAGGAAGACAAGGGAAAGGGACTCTTCCAGGTTAATCGATCCCGACTTCAACTGCTGAAAGGAAAACAATTTTACACGGCTGTGGCCCTTGCAGCCTGAGCAAGCAACGGGCAATCAGTACCATTATTAGTGCCCTCACTAATTTAGTAAGTCCACAATCCACTATGACAGTCTCTTTGAGCCAGCTGGCTCTCTGGGCACTTCTGTCCACAGGAACCACCATAAGAGGGTGGCCCTGTGGGTACAGCCATTGTGCTTCTGAGAGTGGGACCACATCTTTGCAGAAGAGCACAGAGCAATGCCCGCCCTTCACTTGGCGAGACGGCCTGATGTGGGTGTTGAAGAATGTGGAACTGACTCTCATCATTCCTCCCACTATCACTAAGCTGTGTTAGTGTATTTAGCCAGAGCTATACAATGTGGGACTTGGATGGGAAATATTTCTCTTCCAGCTCATCCTCCACCCCACTCTCTGATATACGTGCTTTTAAAACAGGACAAAAAACCATTCAGGAGATCACTATTTTTGTACTGTTCCATGGATTATCTTACCAGCAACTTCCACAATCTATTCAATGTTTTTCCAGACTGTAAGTACAAGAGGTGTAAACTGATCCCTGCCCATGCCAGCAAGAACAGCCTATACAATGACACCACTGAGCCTGACTCATAATTCCTTCTGACCTGAACATCTCTGATTGCAGGCTTTGTGCATAGCTCAGCCCATAAAACTCCACCTGGTAGCACCTGTACCAAGTCCAAGACTCAGTGTTCCAGCTCAGCCTGAGTCTTCTGTAAAGGCACCAACCATCATTCATAAGCTAGATAGAAATCACTCTGCCATTACACTGTTCTATCAACTGTGACTGAAGGAGAGGATTAGTGTCCAAACCCTTAGAAAATTACTCCATTAGCTGATTATTTTCACTGTTGCACACTTGCTCCTAATTTCCTGTTTGAATTCTGTGTGTCTGGATTCAGATCCCAGCTGCTGACTCTTGCTGCAGTCTACTGAAGGGACATTTAATACAAGGCATATGTACAAACAAACCTGACATTAAAACAGGCCGCTTAGTTCTTTTGTCACCTTGTACACACCACTGCAAGCTCTGGAAAGGGGAAATATTACTGCCATTCCTGCTAGGCAAACACCAGGAGCCTGGCAGGGAGAAAGGCAGCCTACTCCCTGCCACTGTCCTGCCAGGGTGAGCCCAGTAGGTGGGTGCAATTGCACAAGGAAAAGACCAGTTTTTCAACAACACAGGGGCTGCTCCTTAACTCGTGACTCCAAATCATGTTTTTCCTTGACATACGTAAGCATGTACACTTTAAACAAAAAATTGCAGGTCAAACATCCAGCTGCTTTGGGTTGTGGGTTGCATGATCAAGTAAAAGCTCAGTTCTATTCAATGGGTCAGCAACTTCTCCAGTTCCCATCTCTGATTAGCCAAATTTACTGACTCTCTTCACACACAGAAGAGTCAAGAGTATTTCTTTATTTGTGGTGACTGCCAAGGAGTAATACTCACTAGAATTTAAGGACCTGTTTTTCAAGTCTATCCCTTTTCTCCTCAGGATGCCTGAAAGATCAGTGACTTTGGAATATTTCTGCCACACTGACTGTAGGAAGCTTTCCCTGGCAACGTGTCTGTTTTCCACGTGAGCTTCAGAACCAAGTGCTGACTGACCCACAGTGAGTATCAGCAAACTCCTCATACAACAGAGACTCCACTCTGTTTTGTTCTGAAAGTCTGCAGGAAAAATGAAAGTAACCTTTGCTATAATGCTCTTTCGACCATGGAAAGTTTCTGCTGTAAAACTCTGTAATTAACAGGGAGGTTAAAGCTTTATGATGCTGTCTGTGGCGTGCTTTTTACTGTGATACATACTCCTGGAGTCACATCATAAGCAACAATTTCCTCTCCCATTTATATAACACATTAGTAGGGGATGTAGCTTTTCTTTATGATTCCAGAGGAAAGCATGATAGAGAGACTCCAAATTGCTTTTAAAAAGTTTTATTACTCATGCTCTATTCATGCCTGAGACCCTGATTTTTGCTTTTAAAAAAATTTCTTGTTTAAAAGCTCATGCAGCCAGTGGCTAGTCTGGCTTCACCTCAAATGAGTTAACTTGAACCAAAATTGATGGGGGAACTAGAATTTAAAAGATATTCATTTCTACAAGGGCTTCAAAAATAAGCATCTAAGTGGGGGAGAGACCCCACTAGGGACCTTGCTATGCAGGCACCATTGAAATCCCACGGCAGAATGTACTTGCAAAGCTCATGGTCTGGAGGTTTTTCTCTTCTGGAATTCAGATATTAGCTTTTGCCCTTGAGATCTATAGAAAACCAGATTTCCTCCATTCCAGGGCTCATGCAGATACACCCTGAGTAGCTAAGACTACAAAGCAATGCTTAAAAATACCTCAGAATGATTTGAGGTTGTCACTAGAAAGAGAAGGAAAGCTTTCTCATGGTGACTGAGGGACCCTTACAGACCTCTGCTGACTGCTGATTCCTGCTTTGCAGGAGCAACTTGCAAATGAGACAAGTGTGGCTTGCACCAGGGACAAAAGCCACTGCTCAAAGCCACTGACCAGGCCAGGAGCAGGGACAGGAGCAAAAATGAGTCCACCCAAATTCCACCATCCATGAGACACAGGACCTTGGAGATTTCAAGTATCAGAAGCCAGCAGAACCTGTCTGCTGCAAAAGCAGGTGGGCAGTAGTGTGGCTCTTCCCACAAATGCTTAACTTCTGCTGCTGCATTGCTTCCAGGGAAGTCATTCAAAAGTGAACAGCTTCCTCACCCATCCACACTAGAAAACTCTCCATTTCCATGGGCAGAGGTAATGATGGATGACACTGCTGCCACAGTATTAATTTGCCTGAGGTGGAAAGAGAGAAAAGAGAACAAGGCAACACAATGCAGTGCCTGGAGAGAGAAATACAGGCTCTTTCTTTAGGGCTTCATCCTGGTTGGGCAGCAAATACAGCCATGATAAAGCCATATAGTTTTCTAACAACTCATGCACAGCCAAGCAGCTCTCAGCATTAATTTCTAGTGGTTTTTGTAGTGGTTTATAAGTGGTGCACAGAGCAGATCAACTTAACCTTTCTAAAACAATACAGTATGACTGAATGGATTATATTTTCAGAATAACATAAGATGCTGCTGTCACTAGGTTCCCTTCATCCTTCCTCAGACTGTGGGAAACCACTTCTATTTGCTTTGGCAGGCAGAGGTAAAGACTCTCCCACAGGTATTTATGCTGTTTTGGTGAAGATTGGTTTGTACCTCCAGTCTCTTTGAGGAGACTGGAGCTCTGGAGATAGGACATGATGTAGCCGCTTCAGTAAATGCTGCATGACAAACACTCACTCATTTCACAGCAAGCGGAGTGGATGCCCCTCATCACCCACTCTGAGCAGGGAGCTGGACCAGCTGGTCTTCCAGGACCCTTCCAGTACACATTAGCCTCTGAATCTGTGCTGTGGGTACTGACTGTGCAAATTCCCATCTCCTGGCCTGAGCTTAAGGATGAGCAGCTGGCTCAGGGCTCAACAGCACCACCCAAAGGGGACCTTTCCCAGCCCCAGCTGTGATAGCACTGCTGCTCATTTTAGTTGTCCACAGAAAGGAAACCAGCATAGGACCAAACATTTGAAGAAGGATGAGCTTTACTCTTGGGGAGCTCTCCCTTTGGAATGCATTACCAAAGTTTTCGCCTGCAAATCTCCCTCCATGGTGAGGCAGGAGCAGACATATCTGATCAGAATCCTGTGGTTTTTTCTGTCTCCCACTCAAAAGCCCTGGATTCAGGAGTAGGAGAGTGTCACTGAGCATTTCAAAACAACCACAAAAGGTTCAGTTCAAGAAATGGACAAAGGTTCAGGGAGGTTATTTTCCAGTTTCACGCCCAAAACTGGTTTGCCTAGACCAGAATAAGCTGGGCTAGTTACTTAAACACTGGGCTCCATTATAACCAATAAAGTGCATGGTGAGCCTGCCCCTCCCGGATGAGCCAGGCAGAAAACTCGCACCAAAGTTCAGGCTCAGGAATCATTTAAGAAGATTGTGCCTTTTAACAATAACATCAGAGACTTCAGGCTGTATGTTAGCTGAAACAGGCAAGAGACAGTGCCAAGCTGTCGTCACCAGCTCATGAAGAACTCAGAAGCTCTTGCTCTACAAAACACCGAAAATACATTCAGAAGACATGCAGAATCCAGATTTCAGCTGTATTCATTGCTGACTGTACCCACAGGTTTTTCTGAAGTCACAGCAATGTAAGAGTGGTCAGAGTGGGTTAGTGCAGGTACCCCTGTCCCTGTGTTCATTTGCCATCCGTCATTGTGGATGCTTGAACAAGAGCAAGAGCACTGCAAGAATATGCCCTCCCAGCTTTCAGCTACTTCCATCAGGCTCCAGAAACACTCCAAGATTAAATTTGTCCATTCAGCAGCCCCCAGCTTTGTGCTCTCTTTCAAGTGTTACCTAGTCTCCTCCTAAACATATATAAACCTCTTAATTCAACAGGTCTGCTCCCTGTAGTAGTGGTAGTACTGTGGGTCTTATAACCTGTGACTTTTTTGTTTAATGTCACCCACTGGAATCACTAATTGGGTATTTCATTATTCACTAGAAAAAACATGCATTTAATTCTTATCATTGCAGAGGGTGTTCAGTGATACAGGTAAAGGCTCCTAGGACACCTGACAGCAGGCATACAGGAAAGGAATGCATGATAAAGCAGCAGATAAGCTTCCTGCAGACCCTTAGGGCCAGAATCAGGGGGCTGACACTAACTTGGGATCCACAGTAGTCACAAAACTTCATGTTTTAGCAGTGATACAGTGCAACAGCAGGAAAACAACACAGTTCTGTCTCCAGTCCAAAACCTGGGCCAAGATTTTGGAAGACCTGACATGCCAAAACCAGCTTCCTTTAACACTTGTTTCACCCGGCCTCTTCAGGCATCCCTAAAAGGTCTGGAAGCAAAAATGCTGTAGAGCTTCCTTATGCTGCCAGGCACACAGGCTCAGTGCCAGAGGCTCCTGCACCTGCCCCATTGTGCCCTTCCCCTTTTCCCCCTCACTGACAGCCAGGCATCCACCTTCCTGTCCAGACAGGTCCTGCATGGACCCAATTCCAGCATCATGGCTGGAAGGGCTTGGGGTTTTGCTCTGGATTTTTTTGCTTTATATCTGAATAAAAATGGACATTCACATTTTTAAGTATCTCATCAACTGCTGTAGGGAGGAGGACTCAGTTATTTCTCCAGTAAGATAACTCCCTTGGTCTCTTTCCCCTGCTAGCCCTCCAGTGTCATTCAAGGTTATTCAAAGATCTTTTGGTATCAAAGACAATGCCTAAAAAATTCAGAGAGGAGGGAAACACATTTCCAATAAAGGCACAGCACAAACATCACAGCCTGACCCAAATAACAGCGGTGAGTGCCCAGTGTCTGTCACTACAGCTGGAGACCTGCCTGGCACCCAGCACTCTCTGAAAGACAAAGACAGCTGTAGAAGAGACCAAGCCCTTCCGACACCCACAGCAGCCCGAGGCACAAGCCCCATGTGAGTAAGGAGAGGCACCCGAACTGCATTTCTGGAGTGCTTTGCACCTCTCACTGATAAGCCCTCCTGGGTCTTCCTGCTCCACCGCAGCCCTGCCAGGATCCGTGAAAGGAGCTCTAGGGGTGGATTGCAAGACAGCAACTTCATATTGGTGCCTGAGGTGCTGCAGCTCAATGCCATATTTTAGCAAACATGTCACTGCTGGTCACACAGAGAGGCCAGTGACCCTGGGACACTTTCTAAAGATCTGCACACATGGAATGCCAGGTCCTGGGACCAGTCAAGGGACGAGGGGCTTGCAGTCTTCTTGTATGAGGCACTGCTCCACAGAGGTAAAGAGGCTGAATTGCTCAACAGTACATTGTATTTTAATCTAATCTTGTGAAATCAGGATGTACTAGAGATGATGCATTCCCTTTTTCTCCTACAGCAAAGCATATAGGAGTTTAGACACTGCCAGCATGCCACCACCAGTCTTGGTGAGGTGGCCTTCAGTTCCTCCCTAACTGCAGCTCCCGTGAAAAGGATTTTGAGCCTGGAACAGAGATGGGGGAGAACTACTGAAACAGTCAGACACCTTTACCAAAAGGCCCTAAAATCCAGTAGGAAGCCATGAGCAGGGACAGAGGACCAGGAGGACCACTTCTGCCACACTGCCGTTCAAACCAGCAACACCCAAGGGCTGCTTCAGAGAAGTTGTGCCCTGCTCCAAATCCCTCACACTGCTACTCAGGATGGAGAAGTGGTCATTGTGGAGTTTGGGGCCATTTCCCACCTCCAGCACCCACAAGGCCTCAGGCTGGCACATCCCAGCAGAAGATCAAAGATCTATTCAGCTCACATCATCAAGCCCCTGCACCCACCTGGATGCTCCCCTTGCCATCTTCACAGATCTTTTCCTTCCCACAGGTGGGCTGGGAGGGGGTGTGAGGAAGATTACCCATGGAGATATTCCGAACAGCCCTGCCCAGGGACCAACAAACGATAAACTGGTTATGGTTGCCAAAGACCCAGCCAGGCTAGAAACATGCCAGCCTTCTTAGACTTCAACCAAAACACAGAAGGAGGGGGCAAAAGGAGAAGCTGCTGTGTTTTTAGTGTTTCTGAGCACACTGCAATTCTTTGGAGATGGCAGGTGGCCAGCTTCAGATTAGTTCCTTTTCCACCTGGCTCTCTGTGTCCTGGTGCAATCTTTTAGAGCAGGGAAACAGGGATTGCAGAAGAGAAACCCACCTCCAAAGGAGAAATGTTATGACCAGCCTCCCCCAGCAGCGCCTCTCCCAGCAGCAACAAGCAGAAACAGCCCCAACAAGCAGAGAAGTACAGACGCACCTCACCATCCAGGCTGCTGTTAAATAAAGGCAAGTGGATTGCATCCTGCCTCCAGCCCCTGAGCAATTAAGAGATTAATGCAGCCCTTTAAAACCTGGTGATGTGTAGCTTTTTAGAAGATTTCACTTTCCAACCTCAAAGGCCCAGGGGAAGGGAGAAGAAAAATAACACCTTTTTCTCTACATTGTCAAGTAGCAAAAACTGACTGGTTAATCACACACTCCACCTGCTTCAAACAGGTTAAAGAGAGATTCCTTATTCATTTACTAACAAGTAAACCGAGGCACAGATCGTAAAAACACCATCTTTAGCATCACCCTGCCCCGAGTGTTTGGCAGCCCTGCTGCTCATAGGATGGCTGGAGGAGCTGGCACCAAGTGACCATTAATGCTCTTCCAGATCTGGCTTGCAGGGATCCATTACGGGCACCTTACCACTAGGTCTGTGATTCTGCATTGCCAGGTAGGAATCGTACACGTCCTTCTTCAAGAAGTTGAGAAAGCCGATCTTCCTGGCAAACCTGCAAACGAAAGCCTTCTCATATAGGCAATTGAGGAGAAAGCAGCCCTGGATGCGATCTTCCTCCGAGCGCGGCCCCTGCTCCACGAGAGCCAGGTTACAAGCGGGGTCCTTACAGCAGGCTCGCATGCAGTCCCTGCTCCGATGCACCATGGGGGACGACAAGAAGGTGGCTCCATTCTGGACGGAGGCGTCTGTGTCCAGCACCCAGTCCGGCAGCCCTGCCGTGAAGTCCTCCAGGCACAGCTCACCGAAGGGTTTTTCCTTCTGCCCTTCGCCCAAGTGCAGCACCAGCACCAGGCAGACCCAGGGCACAAACCACGGACCCGGACTCCTTCTGGCCATCTTGGCGCCCCGATTCTCACTGACTTAAGGCTTCAATCCTTTCCTAAAGGAAGAGAGAAGACCTATGAAGCTAAGAGGGACGGTGTTCAGGTGCATGACCACCCGGGGCGAGAAGGAGCCGGAGCATGGCCGAGGCGGCGCTCCGGATTCCGGCTCGCCCCGAGGTAGCCGGGGTGTCCCCCGCCGCTGTCCCTCAGCCCAGGCGTGTGCTCTCAGCCCCACCTGGGCGCTCTCCGCTGAGCTGCTGTGGGAGGGAGCGGGGTGTCCCCGCCGCCCCGCTGTGCCTTCACCCCTCAGGTGGCCCTTCAGCTGCGTCCAGCGGAGACAAAGGCTCGGCGAGCACAGGAAGTGAAAACCAACTCCCTGAGAGAGTGGGGGAAAAAAAAAATCAAGTCACTCCCTTGCATGCTGAATTGCGTAAGAGGAAGGGGAGGAGAGGCAAGCTGATACGATCTTCTACTCCCCTTGGAGGGGAGCCGAGATGGAGTCTCTCGCTCCCGCAGGTGCGAGGGCAGCCGCTGCAGAGGAGCATCCCACCTGCTGGGTGCTAGCTGCATCCCCGTGCTAAGGATGCTCCAGAGGAACTGAAAGCCGAGAAGCAGGCGATCAGTGTCCTGTGGCAGTCGCCTTGTGCTCCGGTGTGGTCACTGCCACCATTAGCCCGTGTCTCGCTAACCCAAATGAGTCAGCCTTGCAGCCCTACCTGCAGTGCTCACCGCCGCTGCTACTGCAAGAGGTTTTGTGCTCGGTGCAGGCATCCCGAAATCATGAATTCCCTGCTCTTGAGACACAGTATTTTTTGGTTTTTTACAGCGAAAGCCCTTAGGATCGTACCTGGAGGCTGCCTGAGTGGCAGGACCCCTGCTACTCCAGCAGTGAAAATTTGGAGCAATAGCCCCCCTCACTCATGAGCAGCACTTCACTGTTCTCCCCAGTCTCGTATAGGTTAGCTATGGTCCGTTTGTAGTGCCCTTGCCTTGCAGGATGGTGCTGTTTGCGGCCACGGGAATGCAAAGGCTGCCTGTCCATATATTTTCCCCCTTCATGCTTTTACTTGCAGATCCATGATCAAATTCCTCCGTTCAACACGTACACCTGTGTCATCCAACCCCTCTGTGTGTAAACAGTCCTAAAACCCCTGGGCAAACTGCTCTTATCCCTCTGTCATTGTCCTTAGGAAGGCTGGGACTGTTGGTAATTTGCTTGGACATTATTTATAATGAAATATTTCATCACTTAAAATAACAACAGCAAATCTGAGATGACATTCCATGGTATGTCTTCAGAAAGAAGTGGTGAGCAGCAGCTATGTATCAAACAGCAGTTGGCTTTCTGGTTTGGGAGACCACTCTGGTGTCCAGCATTTCAATTCTTGCTGTTTCTTTCTGTAACTCTGACCCAGGATTTCAGGAATCCTCACGGGATTTCTTGGGAGTCCTTAGAGACATGTTTTCTGCCTCCTGGCTGTCACAAGCATGACAGGAGGATAATATTGTGGGAACATAATTTTTCCTTATCTCTCATGACTTTCTATGGCTTGATGTTGACATTTGTATAGTACTGACATCTGTTAGGAAAAAGGAATTGCTTCAATCTGGCAGTGGTAAAGTATAAAATAAGCCTTGAAAATTGATAGAGAAAACATGAATATCTGCAGAGCAAAGAGGTGTTTGCTTCCCTCATTGGCTTTATGAGTCTTTGTCAGAAGAAGCATGGGTGTCTCCCACCCCATTTACAAACCAGATCTCTAGGACCTGCCTACAGACCATGCAAGCAGTAAAGGAGGAGCTGACCTTGCTTGTTTTGTTGTATTTGAACATCTAAATACATGCAGGAGAAATAAAAATGGCAACAAGGTTGTCTCCTTCTGTTCTGCACTGCCTGAGATGCTCTGCTGGGAACTCTCTCTTGTGTTTAACCTGGAATAGATTTTTCCTGGATAAATATTCAAAGCCTTCAGAGTGGAGCCAGGTAGGGCTCAGTGCAGTTCTCTGACACAGGAGCAGAGAGCAGTTGGCCCCATGGCAAACCAGTGACTGTGTTTGGATATCCCCACTGGCAGAATTGTGCCTAAACACTGCAGTTTGGTATTTTTGTCTCACTGGCAATAATTTAATCTGCCTCAGCAGTAGTGTTGTGTTACAAAATCTGTCACAGATTTCCTGCAAACCTGAAGGACATGATGTCTCTTCTGCTTGTGCCAAACAATATGGGAGTAATGTAATCCCTACAAACACAGAACTGTGAGGATTCATTGATTGGCATCTCTGGTGTCTCCCCCCACTTAAAAAAATATTTATGAAAGGAGCCCCTTCATAAAAGGATGAAGCCTAGCCTTTAGAATAGGTGTTTTTATTGGGTTTTAGCAGAAGGCTGTGCTAAGTTCTGCTGCAAGATTTTCTGCTGTTCACCCTAACTGTCTTTATAGTCACTTCATACTTAGTTTTATTCAGTATATTCAGTAACAGTAGCACAGTTTCTAGGAATTCAGTAATTAAAATTTTAATTGAGATTGGGCCTAAGATCAAGGACTTCTACTAGGAGCCCCTCTCTGTGGCAGCAGCTCTTCTTCCAACTCGGTAACTCAATTTTTGCTCTCTTAACATCAAAATCCCATTACACACCTCATCTTCTGCAAAATGAATAAATTCCCACAGCTTCAGCTGAGACATGTATTATTCATGTTAGCATAAAGGGAAAGTAGGATGTGTGATTTTATAAGTTGGGAGTGTTTTTAAGGGGTCCTGAAATAATGAGTCATTGTTAACTTTTGTCTGCTCTCAGTCTGGAAAGAACTATTCCGACAATGACTCAGGGGGATAAATCACACCATGGTTTAATATTTGACTGAGATTAAAAGAGGTCTTAGACATGCATGCCTTGTAACAAATGCAGTGCAGGAGCCTCTATCACCTGCCTCCTTTCTGTGTGATTGCTCTTGAGACCACAGCACCTTTGGCAGCTGGATGCTCACCTTCCAGGAGGAAGTGACTCTAACAGGCAGAAAAATAAGGAAGGCTTGATTCAGGTTCCCCTTTGCCCCGCTGTGCAGCCCAGCTCTGTGGCATCATCATCTGCAATGACTTCCTCGCAGCAGCTTGTCCCACCGGCTGCTGCAGGTGAATCCATTCTGCTGTGCTTTACCTGGGAACTTCTCCATGTGTAATTAAAGCTTGGGAGACAGGTTTGCTTGCTTGTTTTGTTGTATTTGCCTCAGGTTAAACCTCCTGGTGTGGTTTAGGGGTGAGACCCGGATGCAAGGGATGGCACAAAGATGTGGCAAAGGAAGGAGACAGGAAGGGATCTCATCAGGCTATGACTAACCACTGGTCCTGTGGAACAAAGCAGGAGAAAGGATGACAGCCCGCTGAGTCCTCCTGAGAGCCATTCCCATTGCATCGAGGTAGCTTTGGGGAAGGGAGTTACAATGAGGCTATATTTTTTCTTTGGGGATGTCCTTGTCTACGGTTTCATGGCACTGGTTTTTATTTTAGTGTTGCTGGTCAAGGTAAACTCTTAAAGGCAGGAGCAATGGGAAAGGAAGAGGTGGAAATAGTGTCTAGACTGGTTACACCAAGAAAGTATTTGCATTTTTATATGCTAGGCTTTTACAGGGACATAGGTATGAAAATGTGAAGAAAAAACCTTCAATTTGCAAGAACTAGAAGAAACTTACATTTCCCACTGAAGTTCCCACAGACAACTCTGTTTGTTCTTCATTGCACCATTGGGTGGAACAGGATTTGCCATAGGGTTCCCTATAGACTCTCTTCCATTACTTCCTACAGCAACTGCATCCCTAGAAATCTTTCCACACCTTCAGGCCAGCTGCCAGTGCCTCCTGGGAAAGTCTGCTCTCCCCTCTGCTTGTAGATGGCAATTTCCCTGCAGGTCTGAGAACTACAGTCCCTGCAAATGGAATGGTACCCTTTCAAGGGGACTGGGTCATAATAAACTTATTGGTGCAAGAGCTGTACAAACTCTGCAAGCCTAAAATGTTGAAAGCAGGCTGGAAAACAAGGAAGATCCCCTTCAACTATTCAGTTTGAATAGTGCTTTTATTGTCTCCAACACTACCATTCAAAGACTTGCTGAAACTTCTGTGTTACATGAAGACATGGATCATGCTATCAGTGTCTCAGACCTCTTCCTCTAGGGAAACAGCAGAGTAATGAGGGAGAGCGACAAACAAGAGGGGTAGAAACAAACAACATGGGCAGGTTTTCAAAGATCTCCAAACAATTATTTTGGCGTCTAATTCATGTTGTCAGCTCCCTCACTAAGTATTCAAGGGGAAGGGGATCTTCTTCCTCAGTGGAGATGCTTGCTCAACCTACTACATCCAGCCAGTCCATGGATGGACACAGACAAGGAAAATTGGTGTGCCAAAGGAGTAGGTGCAACTCTTTCTCATTTACCCTTCTGAACTGCTGATGAGATATCAGCCTATATGCTTCACTTGACTGCCAGTAACTGAGGCCAGAGGAAGAGCAGGTGGGCAGGCCAGCTTACCTGACCTCTTTATTGCTGAGACCTCTCTATTCTCTGAGACAGTGCCAAATAGTGCAATTTGGGTCAATCAGTCAAACTTGAAAATGTTTTCCTCTGGCGCTTGTCATTATTCCTTCCCAGTGCCCTTTCAGTGCCTTATGAAAGGTGAGCCTGTCAGGAGAAAGGAATAAGGCTGATTACTGACACCTGGCTTCTCAGCCTGTGCTTATGGGAAGGTGGTAATACTTCTCAGGGGAAGCTGGGGCCTTTATGAGCTGGATATTTCTTTCTGCTTCCCTACATCTCCAGAAGCTGAGGGTGAGAGATGATGCGTTCTCCCTCTACTTGCTAGAACTCTGAGGCAATGATGCAGACTTTTTGGTTTCCATGCTTTCATGGAGATACTGAAAAATAAAGAGAGTGGATGATGGACATCAAGGTGCTGGGTGTACTGGGGTTGCTCACCTAGGGCTCTGGGTTTTTTAAATCTAGAGTCCTGGTTACACTGTCTTATTGCACAACATTTTTTCTGTGCTTATTCCTGTTCTCAGGAAGGAACAGAACCTCTTTACCTTGTGGCGTCACTGTAGTATTGATACAGTCACCTCTTCTGGCTCCTCTGGTTTAATTTGTGTTAACTATCACACTTGCAACCACAGGGAAAGTGATTATTTTCTAAAGCACGTGGAGAGTGGCTTCTGCTGTATTGAAGGGAAATGTTCCTCACTAGGCTGGGACTCAAGGGAAAGGGGCCAACCTGGTTCTGTGGAAAGATGAGCTGGGGCCCCTCTGAATTATTAAGCACACAACAGAGTCATCAGCTCAGGAAGAAAGAGAAGCACCAGCTTAGGTCACAGGTGTGGGATGGAGATTATTAGCTTCAGGAACAGAGGAGTGTAACTGGATCTGACTCATGCCCTTGGATGCTCTGCTGCCTGGATCAATGTCACAGCTGTTTGGTACTATGATGCCTATGCTCAGCTTGGTTTGGTGGCCCTCTCAGGCATCATAGACAGCCACAAAAGTCCAGCTCCACAGTACTGAATCCTCCCCTCCTTTCAGAGGCACCTCACTTTTAGGGTAGGCCTGGAGGATTAGCAACCCCAGGTCACACACATGGAAACTGCCTTTCCATAGTGCTTCTTTCAGTCTAACAATTCAAATTTGTTGGCCATGTTTAAACTGCCTTTATTCACCAACATAAATGAAATGCAGATTTGCAGAGAAGACGATCACAAGCAGCTGCAGCGGGAGGTCCATTGGAGCTTACGTGTGTACAGCTCTTGTGAAAAAACAGATTGTCTGATTAGATGACTTAGTTGCCCAAGTATTTGTGTTCACTCCAGAAATTTTGCTCCAGGTTGTATGCCTGAGGCTATAGGGAGAAATAACTAGGCTGAAAATAAGATTCCATCTCCTAGCCATGCCTGAGATCTCTGAGATTCTGTCCAAATAAATGGTGAATGTCTTTTTGTCCCTTTGGCCATGTGAATCTGCTGTATGCAAGCAAAGGACAGGATGGGGCGTGGCACTGTGAAGGAAGACTTGGAGCTGTGTTTGTTTTGGTGGCAGCTGGCATTTACCAGCACTGGCAGGTGGCACCTGTAGGAGATGCTGCCTCATTCAAGGGGTCAATATCCCCTACCTTGAATGAGGCATCCAGTCCTGTTCCTGCAGGAACTTCTGCCACACCCACTGATCTTGCGCTGGTTTTGCTTCTTCTTGCTTTAATCATAGATTAAAACATTTTATTACTGGAGGAAGCCTACTTTATCAGTAAACATTTGTTTCTATATTGCCACCTTCTTGTTACAACAAATTCATGACTAAGCTGAAATAAGCCAAAGCAGTATGATGAACATCCTGTAATCTGGCTCATTTTCGCTTGCAGCTTTCCTGAGAGGGCCTCTGACATCATCCTCTGAACATCTTGTTCAGCTGTAGGGTGGCACTGATGGAGCAGCAGGAGGGCTTGTGCCCCTTGTTTGTTGCTTTGTTGATGGAATACAGATCCTGGGGTGAGTCTGTTACTCAGAGAGCAGGCCTGTGGACCTTTTCAGGTGCAGCATCTTAGCTCAAGTGAGGTTACAACTTAACAGCAGTTCAAGCTATTTGAAGAGCCACTAGAGCAGGTTATGTTCCCTTTTTCCTCATTTTCACAGCTCCCCTGTGACTTCTGGATCCTCTGCTTCATAAATTCAACCATGCTGGTAGAATATTAACAGGGCAAACCCCACCTTTCATGTAGACATTAATTAAACTGCTCAAGAGCACCAGAGTTAGCACAGGGGATGGAAGAAAGGGGCTTCCCTGCCAGCCCTTCAGCCGCTACAGACATTTGGAGTGACTCAGAGATAACAAGTAGCTTCTCCTTTAATTCTGATCCTCTTTCTCTGGTCTTAATGCCAGCCTCTCTAGAGATTCTTGGGACCAAAGTGCAGTTTCCCCCCTCTTTCCTCCCTTCAAATATGTCAATTCTTGAACACCAAAATAGAGCACTTCTATTTGGAAACAGGAATTTATCACCTGAATGTGTGTCCTTTGGTCCAGACTTACCTTGTGAATATCTGCCATTTTAGGCCATATTAACCTTTGAAAAGTCAGTAGTTGTAAA
This sequence comes from Geospiza fortis, assembly GCF_000277835.1. Taxonomy (NCBI): domain Eukaryota; kingdom Metazoa; phylum Chordata; class Aves; order Passeriformes; family Thraupidae; genus Geospiza; species Geospiza fortis. The sequence continues at coordinate 1,865,653 of NW_005054312.1, forward strand.
GGTATTATAAGTTGTTCAATGGGTTTTATAAGGTTTCCACTAGTTAAGAGTCTCTGAAGAATCTGCACTCACTAAGTATGCTACAAGCCTCTCAACACAGATTTTTCTGTGTAACTTTGATCTAAATAAGGAAGTTATAGGAGTGGAATTAGAGCAGGGATACAGCCAAGTAGTAAGGAAAAATGGGTAAAGCTGCTAAAATTAAATAGCTAACAGTTGTCTTCTGGACAGAAGTTTTAGGCTGTCAGAGAAACAGAGGAGATAATATCAGTTTCAGGTATACTTTAACACTTTATTCTTCATGTATGTGAAAGCAAATTGCAGAATTTCCAGTCTGAAAAAGGTTTTTAAAATTATTTTAATTTTAATTTTATTTTTTTGCTCACATTAAGGATGAAAAGGGCCATAAGGGCCCTACTCTTTTTTCTACTACCCTGTGTACAAGATTTTGCTGGCTGGCTGTACCACCATCCCTCTGGGGATGAGGACAGAGCTGTGCCAGGAAGACTGGGCAAGATTTTGAGAGACCAGCCCCTCTGCAGACCGCCTCATGCTGCCTGGCAGCACCTTTCTGTGGGAGAAGGGTCAGCTGCTTTTCCTTTGGCTTATCTAGCTCTTGGCCTCCAAACTGGAAACACCTTGGCTCCTGGCAGCAGAGGCTTACTTGGTTTTTCCACATGAATCATGAGACTGAAAGTGCTTGATCTGCTTCAGGATGGAGGGTCTCAGTTGGTTTGTTCATGGCGTAGGGAAGCTCCCTGGGCAGGTTGCTGGAGGGCTCTGGGAACAGCTGGATAAAGAGGTGTCCTGGCACCCTGTAATCACAGCCAGCCTGATTTCTGCTCCTCTGAACAGAACGGCAGCGTGCACTTCTCACGTATATTCTTCTAAATGTCATAGAGCAATAATGCTGCAGACCTTTAACCAGGCGGGGAGGAACTGTAAACCAAACACTGATAATATATAGTCTGATAGCCATTTATGATGCCTCAGCAGGTGAACCTGTTTACCATGAATACTCCTCTGTAGGAAGGAGATGGTGCTATATCCCTAGTGAGGTCTTCCTCAGTGCCATCACATCAAATACTGTACTTTTTGGAGCACAGATATGTTCTTTCATCCCAAAATTTCCTTGCACAAATAATTTCAAATTCATGCTACTGGGATTTCTACAGAAATTTCTGAGAGAGCTGGACTTAATTTAGAGAATATAGAATGAAAAATGGAACTGCTGAGCCCAACTTTGTGTTGCAGTGTCATTTCCTGACCTACTGCTGTAAAATAATGAAGGCGCTGACTGATTCCAGACCACTTCTTGTCTGCGCTGGGTCCAGTGCTTTAGCTGGAAAATGCCAAATATACCATCTCAAAGGGAGCTAAACCCTGTAGCTGCAGGCAGTTTATGGAGTATGAACTGCAGCAGGATTCAATGCATTATGTATGGCTCAGCCCTCTGGAATTGCACATGCATGTAAGTTATGCCTGTAGGAAAACAGTAATTTAAAACCTCCTTCTTCCCCACCTCTTGGACCTGACTTGTGTTAAATATTAACAAACATGGTTCATCAATTCCCTGGTTCACTTGGCTTCTTTTAACAACAGATGTTATTACAACAACTCTGCCTGCCTCCCTGCTCCTGTCAGCACATCTGATGGTGAAACCCAAGAGTCTGCAGCTGTAACTCAGCCTGCAGAGTCCGGCTGCTGCCCCAGCCCTGTGGCCACCCCTAACTCTCTCCCTAGGACCACCAATGCCTCACAGCCTTGGTGCCTGTAACTAGCTTGTGCTGGGAGGCACTGGTTGCAGAGAGGCTTTGGTTAAAGGAGGCAGAGAAAAGGTGTGAGGGAGCCCACAGGAGGGAGAGTCCTGCTGTCAGAGGAGGAGGCACTGAGGATGGCCAGCAACTCCAGTGCACTGCCCCGGGTGACTTTCCAGACGCCAGAGAAACCTGGGGAGGAATCATCACACAGGAAACTGGGCAAGCTGACCATAAAGTACAACCGCAAAGACCTACAGCGCTGGCTAGACCTGGAGGAATGGATCAACACCCAGCTGCAGGAGCTCTACCAATGCCGGGTGAGTAGCTTGCTTGCTCTGCTTCACTGGAAACAGTTCCTTGTCTTTAGCTTCCAGCAGGTATCTCCATGCCCCCTCTGCAGCACTCTGACTGGTATGTCAGCAGGCAGGGAAGCTTGCATTGATGCAATCCAACTGGCTTTGAACTGCCTGGAGCTGCACCCACTGGGGGGGTGTAGCTATTGCTCAGCATGAGTAGCACAACCTAGAGAGATGTATAAACCCACGATGATTCCTGTTGCTGAACTCCATGTGATGAGTGGCTTTGTGGTGAGCAGTATCCAGGCTAGCTGGGTTAGAGTGATCAGTGTATCCCTGTTCTTTTTGGACACAACAGTGAGGCTCTACCTGCTGTTTGAATGAGACATTTTGGAATGTACTGTATTTGTAACTTCAGAGTCTGCACACACTACTGGCAACAGGGAAGAGTGGGAAAAAAACTCTTTGCTCAAATGTAGAGATCTTATGCCTCCATCTTCACCCATCCCCAGAGCTGTCTCCCTTGTCTGAGCTTTCCTTTGCACCAGGAACTGTCCCTCCCAATTTCTTCTGGCCTGACTGAGAGCTGTCCCAGTAGGAAAGATCCAGGAGTGCCTACAGCACCTGGATGCTGCAGGTCTTTACTTCAGCTGTTGCATTTTTTCACTGGGTTAGTGACATTCAAGTTCCAGCACTGCCAGGGTATATTGAAATTTTAATGCTGTACTATCACTTCTATTCCTATATTGTCCTTAGATGCATGACAGTTATGCTGGGTGCTTTCAGAAGCAATAGTGTTCTTCTGTGTTTGAGATAATCCTTTGGAGTGTGGTACAGTAAAAGATGAAAGGCTTTCCCTCATTGTGCACCATGATCTTAAATACATTTAAATAGCTTGATTAAGGATTTTGCTTTTCTCTCTAGGGCAGTGGCTGATACAGTAAGAGAACACATCTTTCTTGACTCACAGAGAATCTCTGTCTTCAACAGATGACACAGATGGGTTTAACAAATTGTGTAAAACTGCTTATTTATGTCCTGGATGGGGATGGACTAAATGAACTGCCAGGCCCTTTCTGTCTTATATTCTGTATTTGCACCCCAGTGCAGCGTTAAGCACACTTTTGAGATACAAGGAAATAAGAGCTGATGATTATTTAGAGCCTTCCGCTCTGAGCATCAGCAGTTTCAAATTGCAATCAACAGTGGACATGGCAGAACCGGCTACAAATGGTGGGTTTTGTGCTACTTGCCATGATGGTACAGAGAAATTTCTGCCTGCCCAGGCTGATTTTCTGGGCCTGAGAGCTATAGAATAATGTCACCTTCACAGCTGAAGACCCAGACTTCAGGAGTTGCTTCTAAGCCTGTCCTTATTGTTGTTGCTGTTGCTTTTATTATTATAATCATTATAATAATAATTTTCTGTGTGACTTCCTGTGTGACTGTGTATTTGATATTTATGTGGGAATGTGCCAGATTCTCATGCCATATTGGGAGACAAAATACTTCTGTTTTAATTTATGCCTTATGCAAAGAACAGGCAGAAAACAAATATGGAGAAAAAGGTCCTTTCTTCTTCTGCAAATGCATGGCTCCTCTGAAAATGAGTATATTACTGCTTCTGTTCTGTTAACTAGCTGTTTTAGATTTCCCAAACATAGCTTGCTCAGTAAAAATGACTAATCTCTTCAAGTTAGTTATGAATTTCCAGTTGTTTTCTATAGTTTATTAAAATGATAGTAAGAAATTCTCAGCTGTATCTTAGGCCTCTTGATAATGCATTATGAAACATTCTACAGTGCACATGGGAGCAGAAGTTATCAGCAGACCCAGTCAGACAGGCAAAACTCAGTGTGTCTGCAAAGTGCTAACGTGGTAGTCCTGTTGAGTGAAGGCTGTTCAGAAGAGTGGCAGTGACAATATTGCTTCCCAACCATCCTGCACTGGCATTTGAGGGACTGTCCCTGGAGTTGGTAGCTCAATTCAGAGTCCTTTTCCTGACTGTTGAGGTTTGCTAGAGATAAGCAAGGAGAATGGCTGCTGCTTTGAGTAACAGAACATCTTGCCCTTTGGAGAATTACTGCAGTTTTAAAGAGTTACATTTTTGTCACTTTTTTTTTCTGAGACAGACAAAAAGCACTTGCTAGGACCAGTAACATGACCCAAGATGGGTCCTCCATGTGCTACACTTACTTGCTGAAGTGTACAGAGATAGACCTTTACACTTGCAAAGGTGTCAGAAAAACAAGTCAGTTTATGTTCGGTCCAGTTTTCCAGAGAATGAAGAGCTGTTTACTGTCATCAGAGTAGCTGCCCAAAGGGGATTCTTTTTCCCTACTGCAAAATCCCAGCAGGCACAAGTGAGAAACCCAGCCATGCCCTTACAGGAACAGATTGCCAGTGGATTGCCCTTGCTAGCATCTCTTCAGCACAAGAGATTTCCCTGCTTCCTGATGCATTCAGGCCAGCATAAGAGATTTGCTACAAGGAACTACATAACATAATGCTGTGCCAGGTCAGAGATCCTGTTAACAGGATCTCTTCAAATACATACATGTGCCACAGTAAATTACTTGTAATCACAGAGATGTCCAGCAGGTCATCCTGCTCTCCTCTGTGCATTGTGACAAGACTATTTAGTTGCCCTGCTTCTTTGGGCTTCCTTGTATCCATCAACTTCCATTACAATTGTCTCTGTTGCCTCTTACTTTACTCCACCTGCCCTCGGCAGTGCACAGTTCCTGAGTGTTTTCCAGAGATTCAAATGACAGCAAGGTTAGATCAAACATCACCTCCTGATGCAGGGAATGCTATGATGTTTACTGTCACGAGGCTTTTTAGCAAAACTAAGACTCATTTTTGAGATGATTCCTTGCATATGGAATCCAGAAGAACATCCACACTAGGACTAAAAACCACAGGGATTTCCTACCCTATCTCGCCCTCCCAGCCTACTTAGCTTCTTAACCAGAGACAAAGTCAGACTGGATCAACACCTGTTTTCTAAAAAGTCACATGAAAAATATTACTTTTAAGAAGAAATACTGTGTGGGTCACAGTACAATATATTTAACTCTGGTTTATTATTTATTCTTAAGTTAGCTGTGTATCAAAGCTAAACAAGGGCTTTCTACTTCCTCTCTGGCTTAGTATCAGTGACTGCCCGGGAAAAGTTTCTTTTTTTCCTGTAAGTATTGTCTTTAATGTTCAATGTTTTACAAACACATCCATAAATGCCATAACCTGGCAATCAGGAACTGTGCTGTTCACCCAGTACCCTTATTCTACTGATTACTATGCCAAAATATCACTAGTGTTGTGTTGTGAAAGATTAATTTTGCAAATACACTGGAAAAACACAGGCTGCTTTCCTTGCAGAGATTTGTGAAGCTAAAATGTGTCTGTGATCAAGTGTACAAATGTTTCCAACTAACACCCCCATGCAGTACAAGATTATCACTCCAGTCACCAAAACTTGGAGTCCCTCTTACATTAAAGAAGACTATTCTATCCCTCTCATATCTATTAGAGAAAGCTGGCAAAATATTGTTAGGTCTTTCAACAGCATAATTTTCTCTCCATTACTGCCAAAAGCCTTAGATACAAAGTAGATGAGTGTAATTAACATAAAACCCTAAAATCTCCTTCTATTATTTATGCCTTGCTAAGATTAAGCCTGTTGGAGTTCTGTTTGGTGAACTCCTCATAGAGGAAGGGTGCCACAGGCTGGTATATGTGGCACGGCAGTTTGATATCTTTGAAATGGTCTTCCAATGGTGGGTGATGATCCCTGAGCCATGTAGTGTTTGGAAAAGATGAAGAATGTGTACATCAGGATGTGTGGCTGTAGCAGACACTACCAAGGGGCTGGAATCCATGCCCTCATTACAAGAACATCCCTTTTTTGAGATGATTTATATCTTGACCTCAGCTTTGCTGCATAGTTTTATTGTAACTCAGCTGCTTAGTTCTTTAAAGATGGCCTCTAGAGTTCTTAGAAGTTTGAAGGTTAATTAACTCTGGTGGTTTTTTTCCCTTTTAGCTAAGGGAGGAAACAGAGGCAGCAGCTCCTGAACCACAAATTGATCTTGAAGATCTCCTGGAGGTCCCTAATGAAGAACAGAAGATAAAACTACAGGTCAGATAGAGGGACTTGGTGATTTTAAGTTAGTGAAGTTCTCTTCATAAAGACTAGTGGCATGTGGGGTAGAGAATAAGTATTTGTAGTGTTGCATGATGCTTTCTTGTGCCTTCCTCTTTGTAGGGAGGGGAGAACTAGAACAACCCATAAAATACTAAAATGATGACTCCTTGTTTTTTTAGGAAATCCTCCATGAGTGCTCCAGCCCCACAGAGGTGAGTGAAGCACCATAGAAATATAGAAATTTACATGTATACATGTTATACTATTCTGTTACACTGTCTCTGCTGCTACTTGGCTGAGTAGCCAAGACACTACTGTGCTGCAGATTTGTTTAATCATAATGGGAGGTGTTTGCCACTTTATTCTGTGATTGTAAAATTACGTATAAATGCACATGAATGAGCTGAAGGCAGAGCACTACAGCAAATAAGGAATTATGCTTTACAATCAGAGGAAGTTCTTTCCATGTTTTGGATATCCTAAGCTGGTCAGTCTGAGCTGCTGTTTGATCCTCGGTGTAGAAAAGCCATAGAAAATGACATAACTCACATAACTATTAACATCAGTTAATAGTTTTTACACTATTAACTGAATGCATTCTTAGCTTAAAACACTCTAGGGTTATGAGTGACAAGGGTGTAGAATGGCCCTTAGGTTGGACTGGGCAGATAACTGCTGAGCAGGGGCCATGTAGGTTAATTTTACTCATGGATTTTTTTCCCTTACATAACTTTGTAAGATTTTACTTTGAATTAGACAGTTAAATCCCACAATGTCCAGACAACTGGAGGCAATACTGTGTGCATGCACCACACAGGGCTTGCCTTTGCTGCACTGCACACCTGTGCAAAATGTGGTTCCCATCACTGCTTCAGCCCCATGCACCGCATGTGAACATTCTGCTTGCACATCATCCATCAGACTCCACGTGTTGTCGAGCTGGTGTGGCTGTGCAGTGCTGAACATACAGAAAATGAGATGAATGCATGACTGAAATTCATACACCAAATCAATATTAGTATCACTGAAATTAAACTGGGCTGTAGCAATTATCACAGATACTCTCCTAGCAGGGGTTTCAGCAAAGCTGGCAATATGAAATAGTTTTCAGAGTGTCTGAATGTCAGATCTGAGGCAAGAAGCTCACATTCCCAGAGCGGTAACTGAAGAGAGTTTGCTCTGCTAGGTCAGAAGCCATGAAAGTGTCTTGTGGACAGCACAGTACCACAGTTGAATACAGATACTGCTGCCCCGTTGGCAAAAACACATACTTTCACCCTGGAGATCTTGAATCCAGTCCCCTTGAAAGATCTCAGCAGTTTAACTGCAGAAGGCAGACAAGAAACTGAAAGGGCTGACTGAAAAGAAAGGTATGATCCTAGGCATTTACTTCCAGAGCATGTTATGGCAACCTCTGATCACCCAAGTGAGGATGCTGGGATTCCACACAGCACAAATGGTAACAAGCTGCAGTATTTCCAGTGACCCTGCCTAATTACAATAACATGTAGTGATGTCTTTGGGTAAGAAAGGCTGCATACCGCTTTATGGTGGTGTTACTTGCCATGCAGAGGGTAAAGTCTGCACATTGCCTTCTGCTTGGAATAACCAGATAGGTCAGTTTAGTTCATAGTCCTTGGCTGTGTCAGCAAAGTAGTCAGGGTTTGTCTCCATTAACTTCTCGTCTATCTGCTCTGCCTGTCCTCAACCCCTGCTCAACATTATCATTAGTCCTACATGTTTTGCTCCACCTCTTCTCTGCCAGCCACTTCCTTGTAGAACTGGCACAGCTCCAGGATGGTTTGCAATTCACAACATGGAGCTCTACTGGTTCAACAAGAGGGACAGCTTGCTTTGCCCTAGTTTGGGAGGGCAGCAGAAGTGGGCAGGAGGTTATGGTGGCAACAGGAAGCAGTGGAACCTAAAAGAGAACAACAGCATCCTGAGGTCATCTTATGGTGGGAAAAGCAGGTATCTGGGATAAAGAGGGTCAGGCTAGCTCCTGAGGAGAAAGTAAACATGGCTGTTCCAAAGGGAGACAGGGAAAGGGAAGGAGCTTTCAGACCCTTCTTATCCATCACAAGGTCTCCTTTCCTAAGCTAAAAGATTTGCCCAATATATGTCAAAATTGTGGTTTCTGCTCAATGTAAGGGTGAATGTGTGAATGATGGAAACGCCACAGTATGCTTTGGGCTGGTGAGTGCTGGAATTAATACGACATCCTTCAACCAACTCTTATTGTAGGACTTCATCACAGAATTGCTCAGTCGATTGAGAGGTCTCCGAAGAGTCACCAATCCTCAGAAGAAATGACCTTGCTCACAAGGAAAACCCTGCTTTGGTTACAAGGAAACATGTATCTTCCTGACAAAAACCAGGATCAGCAACAGAACTTCTGAGTATGTTTAGGACTTATTATTATTGAGAAACTTCACCCAGTTTGTGAACTTTGTACCAGTGGTTTGAAGTCTCTACTCCTTCACACACAGGAGGGAGCTAGATTGTACATTTTCCTGATTCTTAAAGAGTGTGTTAACCTGAGGAACCGGACAAGATGTCCCTCCTTTAGATTCTTCTAGGAATTTCCATGCTGGCCAAGGAGCAGTGAATGTAATTCTCAGGAGCTCATCAAGACTTCTGTTTTTCATCCACTGCAAGGAAAATAAGGCACTGGTCATCACTCATTCATCAACATGGAAAATCAGCCAGTGTTAAGCTGCACCTCATTTCAGTCTGGCTTAAACCCAACTGTGATCTCCTGCCTGTTACTGCTGTACCTGACTCTACAGCATTGCACATACTTTGTAAGTCTTACTAAGCCTCTGTTATTTATGAAGGTTGGACAGAAAATATATGATAGTTTGGCTGCACCTGGTCTACTTAAGGAGAAATTTGTGAAACAGCTGCTACAGCTAATGGCTATTTTTTTTTCCATTTTGCAGAATTTAAGACTTAAAACTTAGAAGCCTTCCTAAAGGAACAAGGTCTGGGAATGATTTTTCTCCTAGTTCAAAAAGATGTTGGAAAAATACTTATTTTATATTAAAACAGAGAAAACCAGCCATGCACTGCTTGATTTTGCTCTCTCTTTAGATTCTAAAGAAAAACCGAAGTAAAAAATACCTGCTCCCAACTTCCCTTCAGGGAGCATCTCGGAGCGAGTCTTTTGCAGACAGGTAGGTCTCACAAATGAGCAGGGAAGTAGGACACAGTACCTTGCTGCACAAACTCTTCTGGCTACAACTAGTATTTGCCTGGAAAAACACAGAGGAAAATACATCCAGCCTCTCAGCAAGTCAGTAACTTGACACATGGACTAGGAAATAAGACAGCAAATGAAAGCTGATTGCTTAGGCAGAGCACTCTCACATTATGCCCTATCCCTATGTTGCTACCTGCTACGCAAACACAAGAGATGAGTCTGAGTCACATCCAGAGGAGCTCCTAAAGAGCACAACATTCAAGGCCAACTTTTGAGTAATCTCTTGTCTGTTTGATGAGCCAGGCAGAAGGAACCAACTATGCAACCAGAGGGGCATGCAGGTTAGCTAACAAAGACAAACAAGGATTCTTGGGCTGGAGCAATAATATCTTAAATGCATTCGTCTTTCCATCTTTATCAGTAGCAGTGTGATGACTATTATCTTGTTCTTCCCTCCTATTTTCCAGCTGTCAGTGAACAAACTGTAGGTTGTGTCCCCTAAGAAGACAAAATCCAAGCTGCAGTAACAACTGTGATATAAAGGCCTGCTTCCTTTCACATGCTTTTCTTGTATCTGACTGGAAGTTCGCAAGCCATGGACCTCATGTCTTGTTCTGAGGCTGCTCCAAGATGTTCTAAGCCTCACCCACTAGGCTGGAGAAATGGTCTTTCTTTATCAGGTCCAGTATATATCTTTGGTAGCCGTGGGAACATGCCAATTTTGGCCTAATAAGGGGCTAGTGGGACATGCCTACCCTCATGAAATCTCAACTTAATCAGTAAAATAACAACAAAAATCCAGACCTGCAATGCAGATCTGGCTTATGGATGACACCTGCTAAGACTCATGTAACACACACCTGGAGAAAGGAGAGCAGCATATTGACAAAAAGCTCTGAGCACTGGTAAAAAAAGACTAGGATCAAACAGAAGTTCAGGTGGAAGAGCGAGGTGGACAGGACATGAGGAGAGTGTCCTAAACTAGAGATGCAATTAGTTACAGCACAGCAGTATAGGAGTTCAGATTACTTACATACCCCACTAACAGGCTTTGTTTTATTCTGCTGAGTTGCAACAGCACAAAGACATGACATGCCTCTCCTCTGGCCCAAGAGAAATAGTTTCTTCCCCCTGGGAACTGTTCTGTATTTCCTCAATATGGAGTGAGGCAAAAAGAATTTTTGTCTGCGCTTTAAGGTAGACATTGTTAAAATCAAAGACAAAGCAGGTTCTGAAAACTCTGCTTGACCAAAGTTGTCTTTATGCTTATTCTGCAAGTAGCAGGAAAAGAGTAAGCTGCAGACCCTATCATGTGCAGTTGGTTCTGATACATAAGGAATTCTGATACATAATGATACCTGAGAGCACTTCAGCTGAGCACACTGAGATCAGGGGAGAAAGGCAATATGTGGCCAGTGGTAGGTGGTTTCTCAGCTCACTGGTGCAAAAGAAAAAGCAATGTAATGCAATCAGAGTAACTTCTTTTTTGTTTCATTCTTAAACAGTAGTAAATCACTTGGTTTGGTTTACGTTTTAGTTGTTCTCACACTAGACCACAAGGATAGATTAAAATCAATGCTTGAAAAATTTTTGTTACAAACATCTTCCAGTTAACTTTGTTGTTTCTCAGCACCACCACTAGCATAAGCATGTAGATTGTATCTAAGAACGTTGCTTGAAAGAACTTTGCCCTGTTGATTATACTAAGATAACCCAATGTATGAAAGTTCATGAGCTTTTCTAATTTGAATTCTTGTTGGAGTGGAGCCCACATTTGAAAATTCACATACAAAACATTTTGAGAGGGAAAGAAAATCCCTCATGACTTGCTACAAAGACAAGAGCAAACAAGTTGAATCTCTTTCTGGAAGATGCCAAGCTGTCTTCTGTCCTTGAACAGCTATGACTGAAGTTGATCTGGCCTGTCAGGAATTGACTGATTACCAGTGTCTTTGTTTACCAGCACCTTTTCAAAGACAAGGACAGGGAGTAAGTAACACAGCTAACAGTGCACTGCCCACTTAAAGGTCATGCAGCATTCCTCTTTCACAACACAGATTCAACTAGGTGTGCTTCCTGCAGACAGCCATCTGGATACCCCGCTGCCCCTCCTACATGGAGTTCACTGAGGCAACAGCTACAGTGGGAATGGCTTTTCAGGGGAAAGTGATTGGGCTACTACTAAAATGCCCCATTACATGCAGAAAGTGCAGCAGCCACAAAAATGTCCATTAGTGGTGCAGGGAAAACAGTAGCTTGTGTCTGCATGACTTGAAGAGAGTCTTCCATATATGACTAAGTTCTATTTCAGGTAATGGGTTGGGTGCATTTCTGGATTCCTTGGGATGGCCCCACAGAAACCAATTTGGGAATCTAAATAAACTGCTTCCGGCTGCAACCTGCTCCATTACTACTGATGTGAACAGGGCAGGGCTTACAAGACAAAGGCTGCCTAACTGCAAGGGAGCTTAAAGTTTTGTTGTGGCTGATGAAGCATTCAAAATGTTGCAAATATCATACCAGCTTATACTAAGATATTGAAAAAACCAGCAGCTGTAAATCAAGAAACAAAATTGCTACTAACTGCTTGGGGAAGACACAGGCTGAAGCCCAAAGCAGTGGGTCAATTTAGGAGAGAAATAAGAACAGAGAGGTGCACCTTCCCCTGTATACATAAAACATGAGAGCTTTAACCTCAGAAAGAACTGGGCTGTCTTACTATCAACTAATTATCCATGTCAAATAGCAGCAAAAAAGTGTCACTCCTATGCTAATAATAAATAAAGAACAGCGTTTTGGTTTTGATTTTTAAGACTGCAAGCTCCTCAGGGCTTACTTAAATAACTTAAATTTTGTGTGTCACAGGGTTAATTGTGAGCTCTTGCATCAGAGCAACTCAAGTAATTTTCCCATCTACCTGTCCCAAGGAGACAGGCACTGGTGAAGCAAGGGCTGCCAGGAGAAAGATCCTCCACAGAAGCTGAGTTTTGCCATCCCTTCCTAAGAAAAGTTTCAAAGGCACTACTGGATATGCTTGCCATTTTTAGTATGTTAACCTAAAGTATTACTATTCTACATTGTTTGAATCCGTTTTTTTTTTTAAGAGTCTGATCCAGAGCAACACATTAGTAGAAACGCACCTTCAACAGTGGTTTAATTCATTTGCTGTCCTCTGACCAGAGGTGCAGGTAAACACTGTTTCATCACTTCACCTCGGAGGCACTGACCTTAAGCACGGGGGCAAGGCAGACAGCTGGGAGTGGCAGTGTCAAACCAGACAGGCAAGATTCATTGGAAATTCCTTGTCAAAGGCAAATCCTTTATTTTCTTGCAATTGGAATTTGTCAGCCTTAGAGAGCTCTCTCAGAAGTCACATTATTTGGAAAGAGCTCATTGTGATGGAATAATAGAGCATGTTCACAGCCAATTTACTTGGGTATTGGAAGCAATTCTGGGTGTTCTGGGCATTGGCAAGTTCCACTTGCATCTGGATTGTCTCCCGAGAGAGATATGGAGAGGTATGCAACTGAGCTTCTCTCCTAACCAGATGAAGAGCATCACACAGGTAACATTTTTATCTTACCAGGTGACCAAATAATAAACAAAGTCAAATCCTGCTTTCAGACTTCTACACAACACTTTCTAACATGTTGCTCTTACAGATGACATGACCTTGGCACAGCCACAGCAGGCACAGCCACTGCAGGCCACAACACTGTATCAGTAGCAGATGACCTTTTCAAAGGATCCTTCTTTTCATGTCAGTGAGCAACACTGCCCTGCATCCTTTCCAGACACTCCACAGAAACATTTTGATGACTTCACTGTTTTTCATTTCTTTCCCTAAGCTGCTTGACACTAGGACTAACATACCATTATAAGAAACCAACACTTTGTTAAGGGCTATCAGGCATTTTCAGGAGAGACTTTAACCACAGGCCTCTGTAAATAATTTTTATTATGCTTTGCAAGTTCCCATCACACACGTGATCACAATGCAGACATTTTTCACAGTGCAAAGTGCTTTGCTGCCTGTTGAACCAGTGTATAAGCTGTTAGTAAAAGCAGGAAGTTATTTATCAGCCAGTCAGTACTGCCTTAAACACACATCTTTCCTGCTACCCACATTGTTTTATCATCTGTATTTATGGACTTGTATCCACCTCCTCATATCAAGTCCTCATTTATCCCCAAGCATGCACAGCAAACCCTGCACTTCTCAGGTGTATTTGTGAAGACCAAGTCACATGCCCTGCAAGCCTCTCTCAAATTACAGCACATTCTGTAACTGTCCAAAACATCACCCGTTCTGGCTGCAAATCCACTTAGATTCTTCCCATCTCGCTGGCTCCTCTGTTTTCCCATTCTCCAGCTCCTCTTCTGCCCATAAGTGTGGTCACTTCTGTTTGCAAGGAAGATGATAGCGGGAGGTCTGGTGGTCCTTCAGGTCAAACTCCTCATGGCCTTCCCTAAGAAGCAAATACAAAGTGTAGTCAGAAGCAAATACCCAGGCCAGGAACTCACCCTTAGCCACTGCACAAGATATCTCCCAGCAGCCCTTAACCAGAAACTTATCCCAAGGACTGTGAAGACCTGACTGGCAGCCACATGGACTAACTAAAGATATTTGCTTGTAACAGAAATTTCTGAGGTGCTTTATGGAAAGGTATGCTCATCCTTGTCAGCTGGATTTGAAAATGACAACAGGTCCTTCTGTTTCTTTCCCTCTTGAAGAGATTCACGTAACTCATGGCTCATTTTCAGCACTGTGTCTGTGATTCCAGGGACATTAGCAACTGTGACAACAGACAAAATTAAAGTCTCCCCCAGAAAACTCTGGAAAATAACTGAAAATAATGCAGTGTATCAGCAGCTCTCTTAAGCATGCACAGGAGCAGGCAGTGTTGAGTAAGATACAAGCCTGCATTCACAGTGTGTGGATGATACACTCACCTGCCAGACTGTTAAATCTGCTTTTACTGATGTTTGCTGTCAGATCTTTTGTTCATAAGCTTTGTTTTTAACAATCTAACACTGCCAGTCATATGTTTTCTGAACATTTTCATATG
>NW_005054312.1:1880180-1899548 GCF_000277835.1 Geospiza fortis
AAGCATCTCTTATTATCCCAACCTGCTGTCTTAATGTCATCCAGCACTAATCTGAGAACCCAGCCTGCTACCCAATACTTCTGAGGTATGAAAAAAAAGAAGTCATACAACTTGTCAGGAATAACTTTTTATTTAAATGAATTAACCCTCCAAATCTGAGATATGAAAATTTTGTCAAAAATCAAGCCATGCATGTTTAAGAACAAAGACAACAGCTGCTGCAAGTCTTTCACCAGCCTGACTGGTGAAAAAAGGCTCACACATACATATTTCAACAAAGAATTTTTTAATATGGTTTAGGATTGCAAAGTCTCAACCTAAGAAAACCTTCAGGAATTCATACTATCTGATCTTCCCCTTTAAGGGAATCCAGCCTAGGTCATCCATCAATGGCATTAACAAGCCATAGGAGTCACTGAACAATGGCCTCATTTATCCCATCCCACGCAATGCAGCATTATCAGCTGCTCCAGAGAACACTCAGACAATGTGCCCAAACATTCACCCAAGCATTTCTGCCTAGGACCAGTTTAGTCCCTGAAGCCTGGGACAACTACTGATCTCACAAAGTATTTCTCTAACAACTAGCATTCAGCTCAAATCTGGATTCCTCAAATCTTGCCTCCTACTGCCTGTTTTTCTGCCTAATGACAAAAACATACAAAGGGGGCCAAGCTTACCTCTGACCACCTCTCAGACCCAGAGGAATTGCATGACTCACCAAAAACAGCGCTGACAGTAGAGGTCCCCGTCACAGCCATGGCAGCGCAAAGTGGCATCTTCGTTACAGATGCAGCACCAGGGTAACTCATCCTCATCACTATCATCTGCCCTTGCAAGAGCTGTGGTGGCTGGAGTGTGGCTCTAATTCACATAGAAAACAAGAGACAGAGAGTTCAAACCCCAGCATGGACAATAAAGGACCTTAACTGTAACACATGATGGCCACAGTGACCTGTCCCATAGTCCACAGTTTCCTCTCTGTTGATCCTAAGTCTGTGAGATGAACTTGCCCAGAGTGCAGGGACAGGCTCCATATACATCTAGATTATTAAATAAAAATCCAAGGTACTTTCTAGAATTTGGGTTAAAATCTATGTTGCTTGGAATGTAAACAGGTATTCAGCCTCATTTAGAGTCTACAGGGATATATGCCCACATTGAGTGTGCTGCGTAAAGGGCATAAAGCTCAGATATTCTGGCAGGCACCACAATAATACCATGTGACAACTCCTGCTGCAAAAGCAAGAGATCAAACAGTTTTGCTGAAAGAGGCTATGTGGGAAGGGAAAGGAATGTGGAGGTGGGAGCATTGTTTTCTCCCTGTTGTGGGAAGGAAACTGTGGGACAAAGGAATTGCCAAAAGGCCCCTACTATTCATTCATACCTGAGGCTGGAACAAAAAGATCTGAAATCATAATCTAAATATATCCATACAGCCAACTATGGCCTCCTTTTCCCTTACAGAGAACTCTTGTGGAGCTGAAAACACACTGAGGCATTGTGCCTGGACACTGGCAAAGGCCGCTTCCTGACACAATCTTTTTCTAACACTATCTTTTGCATCAGTAATCCCAGAAATGCAAGGTGTCATACCTGAGATGGATGTTTTTGATAATGTTTACAATGATATAATTTCTTCCACTGGGAGCAGGCCTGACAGGTGCTTGTGAGTCACAGGTGCATTTAATTCTTGTAATATACATTAGAGATTATGTATATATTTCCACAGCAGGCCAGAATCCACTCTAAGCATAGGTTATCCTGCTACTAACTCCTTCCTCTGACATTATATGAGAACATGAACAGTAGAATACTATCTAGAGGTTCTATTCTGCACATGCTGAAAGCACAGGGAAACCTCCCACTTACTCTGGCTCAGATTGTATGGTACCTGTATGGTAGATGGCCTTGTTGATCTTATTATACATATATATGTATAATTCTCTGATATCCATATTGTGAGGAGTCTACTAACTTCTCTTGGTTTACACAACTCTGTAACATTCAACTCAAAGCCAGCCTGAAAGGAATTGTATTCCAGGGAAAAATTCCTTTTATAACTACAAGGATGATTCACAGCTGAGCTCAGAGCTGGTCATCCTTGCAGAAGCTGCTTGGCTTGTTAGCTCTGGAGAAACTGGTTATTTAATTTTTTTCCTGCATCAAGCCTAGGATACAACAAACTTCTGCTACAGAACTGTACTCTCCTGAGACCCTGGAACATTCCAGATGTCAGTTCAAGAGATCTTGACCATTTCACTGACCTTTTGCTTTGCTTGCTTACACAGGTTCTGTTGTGAGGGTCCTGGATGGGTGGTCTGATCTGGGGGAATGTTGAATCCACTTGCTTCATCCAGGGCTGCTTCCTCTGTGAGCTGGTAACAACACAAAGCAAGAAGTCTCTTGTTTCAAACACAGCTGGGAGCCTCATTCCAGGCCCTAAACCTCCTGCACTCAATGCTCTCATGCAGTAACAGGAGATGACAAGTCTGAATGCAGCTGCTGTTACCCAGACAGATGTAAGCTCACTCTGCACTTGGAACACTGTGTGTGCCTTGTGGACAGTTTGCAGCAGCAGGGGCCTGCAGCTCACACACTCTGCTTTGCAGTGCAGCTAGCAAGCCCTCAGCATCATGCTACTCAAACACATGTGACATATCAGTCAAGCTCAGGTCTGCCTGCAAGATAATTCAGAGACATTTTGGGGAGAAATGTCCATTTTAGGGAGAAAGCTGAGCTACACAGCACACATCTCATCATCCATGTTCTAAGTGGCTGGAAGAAAACAGAACAAAAAGAGAGGAAGTACCAGCAAAGCGTGGTTATACAGGAGACACATGCAGACCACAAGAGACACTAAGCATGAATGAGAAAGACAGTGTGACAGACTAGAAGTATTGTTTTCAACTGCCTGTCAAATAGTTGAATGGGCCATGGGAGCTAGTATTGGAAAAGCACTAGGAAAGTAAGGAAAGAAGCTCTTCTCAGGAACAGAAACATAACCTTTGTATGCTCACCAGGTAGCACACACACAAGACAAAACCAAGAGGAAGAACAACAAGGCCACAGCTGCCACTTCCGACCTGTTTCAGCACTCGGCGAATGGCCTCCTCCTCAGCCACTTCCTCATCACTGTCAGGGAGCTTATAGGTTTCCAGTGTAACTGTAGGAGTAAGAAATGTGAGATTGTAACTCACACCTGCCTCAAGCCTTGTGCACACTAATGTACCAGAGACAATTCTCTGTGGTGTGAGCTGGCTGCGGCATTCTGGCTCTGACCTTTTAAGGTACAGGTTCCTCAGAAAGGACATTACTGTTCATTTTTAATACTTGGAAGAGAGATGGAAAAGATCCCCACCAAAACCAGAGTTTTTCTTTTAAAAGTTTTGCTAACGTCACCAGAGCATGCTAGAATTATCCCAAAGAAGGGTGCAAGACAAAGCAGTCTGACCTTACAGCCCTAGCCCTTACCCTCAACTTAGATCTCTCATTATGATTTCATGACAAACCAACCTGTACAACTTTGCAGACAGAACCAAATCTCAGTCTGTTTCTTGCATAACAGAAGAATTAATGGATAAACACTAATAAAAATTTACTCTGTCACAGCAACTCGATTCCTCTCTTGGCACTGTATTCTCATCTGCTACCCACCTTTCTCTGGGTCCTCGCCTTTGAGTGCTGCCAGTCTCTTGGCAACCTGTAGGATCTTTTCCTGCCTAGTGTTCTCTTCCTGCAGCTCAGCAGCAGCTTCTGCCAGAAGTTTATTCTTCTCTTCCTCTAGCTGTTTTGGGTCCAGATTTGCAGGGCAAACACAATCTTCACTTCCCCGATTGAGATCATTCAAACTCTGGCTATTAACAGCTGCAGACAGACACACAGAACACATTGGTGACTCAGCAGCCATGTTCCTTGGGCACAGAAAACATGACAAATAAGGCTATGAGAGTAGCTTGCTGCTCTCCATAAAACTGGGTAATGAGAGGAAGAGACATGCCAGTAGGATCTTCACTGTACATGAAGAGGAGAAAATGAGCTAATCTGTGGCTCACAGTGAGATTACAGAGAAGGCAATGCAGCCAGGAAGATAATGTTATGCTGGATTCTGATGTTTTGTAACAGTGCACAGGTGCATTAGGAGTAGCAACAGCTCCTCTGCTCCTCCCCAGAGAGGAGTCACTCTAGAGAAACAGAATCTGAATAATACAACCCTGACAAGAAGGAACTATCTCCAAGCAAAGACACCAAGACCCAACGTGGAGCCACTCTTGGTCAGTGCAAGGGATTATAAGGGGAAGATATGGACAAACTGGACATTCAGCTCACCTGTTAAGTTACATAGAGAGGCACAAACTCCCTTCTCAGCATAGCACATACATAATTAGACATAAACAGATCTTTAGACGCCAAAATAGATACCTTGAGGCTGAACTCTTGGTCTGTAATGCTCATCAATGGCAACCTCCTCAGACAGTTGAGTTAACAGGTCATCTGTCTGCTGGACCAGACTTCGGGTATCTGGGGCTTGGTGCACCTAAGAAACCAGGAGAGTGTGGGAAAAGGCAAATGAGAGGAAAGCGGCATACTCAATCAAATTTGGCAATCAAGATCACCCTAGAAGGGAGCATTATACAAAGATGCCTCCACTAATATTGAGAATCTCAATTTACAGTTATGTGGTGTAAGATTTGTAAGAGCTTCATTTTCAGAGGTGCTGAATGCCCACAGCTCTAACAGCAGTCACCCAAAGAAGGCAAAGGGGTGCTGAGTGTATAGAAATACGTGCTGCTGGGTCCCAACTCCAGCTCTGCCACTACCTCCAGTGTAAACAAAGTGCCACTCTCAACAGTGCCAGCCAGCAGCTCCACAGAGACCTATGATAACAGCTGGGCATGCAGCTGAAAGAACCATAAGGAAATGATATCTTGGGGGACAAGATCATTCCTATAGGCTTTCAAGCCATATATCCAACTAGTTCCTCTGCAAATTCAGACAAATCACACTGGGCTTCCATTTCTGTTAAAATAAACAGGTTTCTGCCCAGCTGGTAAGCAGTAACAACTAGAAGATGTAATTAGAAGTTAGGGCTGATAAGCCTCCAACACAAATAGCTATGAAAAACTATAACTACTCATGTACATAAATGACTTGAGAGTAAAAAAACCTTAGCATCTATTGTTAAAAATATATACATAAACTACATCTGGCATAAAGGAACATGCTGCATTCAAACTGAAGCTTTGAATGGGTAAAGGCTGGTGATTTGCTTCTGGAGCAATGACACAGTCAGGAAACAGAGATTTCTGAAGAAAGCTACCTGGACACAGAAAGGCTGAAGAAGGAAGAATGGTTAGCATGTTGTGACACCAGTTACTGTGTCAGCTCAGAATAAATTGCTGACTAAAGAGCTGAGGGAGCTTACAGGTCTGGGAGCTTGGGAAGGAGGATCTCTACCCTGCAGGACAGCCAACCGGTCCTCCATTTCCTGTGTGGATGGAACAGGTCCTCGGCCGTCTTCCTTCAGGGCTGCCAGCCTAGCTTCGATCTCAGCCTGAGTAGGGATGGACTCTGCAATTCACAATAACCCAAGGGAGGAGATTATTTTGTTACTGAAAATGAAAAGCTACATGTTTTTTTTTCCTTAAAATAGTATTTCCTTCTGGAATCAGACTCTGAACACTTCAGCAAAAACCTCGCCCAGCCCTGACGTGAATAAAGGGTCATACTGCAGTGACTCAGAGACTACCCTGATGCTAACTGCTATCCCTTTCTTCCAAGCCCTGGAAAAGGTTGCCCAGGGAAGTAGCTGAGTTACCATTCTTGGAGTTACCCAAAAGATGTGTAGATGCGGCACTTTGGGATATGGTTTAGTGGTGGACTTGGCAGTGCTGGGTTAATGGTTGGACTTGATGACTCTACAATAACCAGGTAACCACTCTGAAGAATGTTCTTTTTCTTTTAGAGACCACATATAATATTTAAAATAGTTTCTTTTCATGCAAGCACCTCAAAGCAGTCCCAGAACCTGACAGTTGTGGACTGGGATGAAAACTCACAGGAAACCTTCTTCAAAATAGTTTGGCCAAAGACTTTCATTTCCTTCTACTCCAAGTGGGTTTGACGCAGGTTTTTACCCCCAAAAATGAAAAATGAGGAAGTGATTTTACAGATAAGACACTGCTCCAAAACTGAGTAGTAGTTTCAAGAGAAACCCCAAGAAGCAAAATGAAACTGGAACATTGATCTAAAATCATGGTAGGAGCTGGCCATTGTGGCAGCAGACCTTGGATGCTCTGTCCTATTTTAAGCCTCCATCCCCCTAATATCACAGCCACTTAAAGCCCAGCACTTCCCTCTCCCTCCAGGTTCCTTGTTTCCCAAATAGTAGTGTTCCCACCCAAGGTATTTATGGTGTTCTCTAAAACTCACTTGGTTTCCTTTCCTCCCTGAGTCTCTCCAGTCTCTCTGCAATAGCTCTATCCTCTTTTGAGAGCCCCTGGTATCTGCAGCCTGCTCGACCTGGGGGTTTTGCAGCTGCCTTCTGTCTGTCTTTCAGCTGGTTTTGTTTAGCCTCAAAAGCTGCTACACGCCTGTGACAAGGATGGAAAAAATACATGTCAATGAGAACAGGGATTTTAACCTGGAGATAAGAAAACATCCTCTGTGAACTCAAGAGGCTATCTGAAGAATGCCAGTGCAGAACACAAATGAAACTACTCTCTCCAATATCAGCACAATAAAGCACTCTTAAGAGTAAGGGAAACCTTAGCTCACAAGAACACATCTGGCAGCACTTCCCAGCAGACAAGGAACATTTCACCACAAGGTTCCTGTTTCCAAGCCAACTCTGATAATTACAAGCCACAGATAATTGCAGGCAGGTGGCTGTTCAGGAGTCTATTCAAAAGAGCATAGCCCCCACCCCTCCAAACAAACTAACAGCCTAAACAGCAAAACAAAAAGTCTATCCTTAATCTAACTCTGAACAAGCAAATACCCACACCACAAGCCGAACTTTTGCTGGTATCCACAGGGGAAGAGGAAGCTCTAAAAGGCTTGTCTGCAGTAGAAAGAACTGCTTGGCAAATGCAACTCACTTTTTGTAGTTTTCTGGTGGTGACCATTTTGCTGAACTGCTTTGAGATCCTTCTCTGAAAGACAAAAATTATTTCTCTGAACTCAAGATACTGACAATACTTGACAATACTGGCAATTATGTAGTCTCTCATCTCAAGAGGAATCAGTAGGTGTTTCTTGACCTCTTGGTACAGCCCCTTTCTTAACCTCATTAATACTGAGAAGAATCAGCTTATGCAAGGGGTTAGGACAGTATAGTCGTCCAGGACAGCAGGAGCCTTCATCTCTGTCCTTTGGTCCAGTTGTTTTGCATCTGGACAGAATGTGACTTAATACGGTCACCAGTGATCCAAGGAGGTGGGGCTGAAATACCCTTGCCTCCCACAGCCTGCACCTCCCAGTTCACAGGGCAGGCAGGGAATACTTAGGTAAGACTCCCAGGGTAATTAGCTTCCATGCAGCAGGACTCTCTGGAAGGAGCTGGGGCATGCAACAAACACAGAATTATATAACATACAAGTAAAACAAAGTGTTACAGAAGTTATTATATAACAAGTTACAAAACACTTGAACATTGCACACCTAAAACACGTCTAACTCTTCTACTTTGCTGTGCTCAGGCTGAGGGACTAAAGTAGACACTTATGTAAGTTAGTTAACATATTTTATTTGTTCTTAGAAATCACAGCTAAGGCCCATATAGTAATGACTGAATGCAACATTGTTGGAATGCTTTCCAAAGTTCTAAGGCTTCAATTCTGAAAGCTATTTGCATGCAGAACAACAACATATGCAGCTTACAGCACTGCAGCCTGTGTGTGTTACCTGCAGAACAGGATGCCATCCACAGGCACCTGGACAAGCTCAAGAAGTGGGCCCCTGGGAATCTCATGAGGTGAAATGAGACAAAGTACAAGGTGCTGCACTTGGGCTGGGGCAACTCCTGGTATCAACACAGGCTGGGGCACAAACAGATCAAGAGCAGCCCTGCCAAAAAGGTCCTTGGAGTGCTGGTGAATAGGAGGCTGGACATGACCCATCAATGTGTGCTCCCAGAAAGCCAACTGTATCCTGGGCTGTATCCAAAGCAGCATGGCCAGCAGGGCAAGGGAGGGGATTCTACCCATCTCTTCCTCTCTCATGGGACCTCACCAGCAGTGCCACATTTAGCTCTGGGGTCTTCCCAGAAACTTCCAAGAAAGATGGAGAAAGACTTTTTTAGAAGAGCACATAGTGACAGGACAAGGGGGAATGGTTTTAAACTGAAAGACACAGGTTTAGATTAGAAAAAAAATTCTTTACTTGGAGAGGGGTGAACACTGGAACAGGTTGCCCAGAGAAGCTGTGGATGCCCCATCCCTGAAAGTGTTCAAGGTCAGGTGGGATGGAGCTCTGAGCAACCTGGTCTAGTGGAAGGTGTCCCTGCCCACAGCACAGGGGCAGGAAATAGATGATTTTTAAGGTCCCTTCCAACCCAGACCATTCTATGATTCCTAGAGACCATTCTACCTGCTATCCAGCCAGGGAAGATTGTTTTTCTGCTGTAGCTCCCTAGTGCTGATATTAAAATTAAGAGAAAAAAACCCCCAGTTTTCTTAATGGCTTTGAACTTGTGAAGGAAGTCAGATAATTTCAAAACTGAAAAGACTGAATACTGTCCTTCACTGTTTTCAGCAGCCTGTGAAGATGAAGACCTTCACTAATGAGGCTCTTCTCCTTTAGACACCTGCAGAACCAGAAAATTCCCCCCTTGCTGGTGAAAATTCCATGCTATAGGAGAAAAGTGAGGAAAAGGAACAAGAGAAATGCAAGAAAAAAAGGACACAGAAGAATTGGTTGACAGAGGAATTCTGGTGTACACCTGTGTTCTTGTGTTGCTTGTTCAAGTCCATAATCCTGCTGCTACTGAATTACGTGATTTGTTTTCAACAGGAAGTTATGATTGCAAATAATTTTTAGTTTTCTTTTAAAAGCAAAAATTTAAGAGATTTTAGGCTACAAAACTTTACGTCTTCAGGCCACACATAGCAGGGATCCCTCAACAAGGAGGATTTGTGTCATTGTTCGCCCACAGAATTAATAACACTTTGAACATCTTATCGTCAGGCTACTCAACTATTCACATCTGAGACGACTGCCAGAACTGTTAAAGTGGTATAGATTTCTGGGCAAAACCACAGCATGGCTTAACCTCAGCAAATCTAGTTAAGCTGTCCACAAGAATTCAGGGTCTATCCATGAAGATTTAAACCTGATACTCTTAAACTATGTCAACCCTTTGTCAACTATAGAGAACTGGCACAAATCCTGATTCCTATTTTAGGACTGCACAGCTCATATAACAAGTTCAGAGATGTCCTGTCTTGAAATTCTGGGGGTACAGGCAGCATCCCTGCACATATGGAAGGCAGAGCTCTCCTGCAGAAATCTGCAACACCACAGGGAATATAAACTGAAGGACAAAAGCAGCAAACTGTCTTTGGGTGAAGAAACACTCCATCTTACCCAGTTAGTTTCCCATAGCACTGCTTGCACACCTTCTGCTGAGTGTTTCCACAGCGGGGAACAACAGCGCTAAAGCTCCGGCAGCCCGAGCAGAAGGAGCGTCCGCAGTTCTTGCAGCCACACTGCAGAGACAGGAGAGAGGGGCAGGACAGGGCTTCACCACCTCGCCACCACACTGCTGCCGCTTGCGGGCACAGTGCCCGTGCCGAGGCACACACAAAATAATGCTGATTTTTGTGTGACAGAACTGTTTCACCAGCTGCTGCTGAAGATATGGAGACTCAAGAACCTTGGAGCACCAGCAGATAACTCATGCTGGGAGCAGAGTCGCCACTTCACCCATAGTTTGGCGAAGTGTGTGTGTCTGAGACCATGACAGAATCCTGGATTAGAGAGATGGCATTCAATGACTTTTTGGTTTTTTGGTCAGTAATTTCTCATATTTGAGGACATATCGGAATTAGGCATTACGAGAGCTCAGTAAGCAAGGACAACAACGCCAGGATGCTGGCTGGGAAGCGTGTCTCGGCGCCGGGCGAAGCAGCCCCCGGTTCCCTTCTCAGACCCTCGCACGGCGGGGGAGGCACTCGCGGGACCGGCCCGTTCCTGACCCCCGCAGCCGGACTTGCCTCTTTCTTGAAGACAGAGAACTTGGACGCGCACCCATAGCACCGGCTATCCATGGCGCTAGCGCCCCAGCCCGCCCTCAGGCACGGCGCTGCACCTCCGAAGCACGGCCCTACGGGAGTTGTAGTCCCTTGCTCTTCCCTCACGACCTTCGGATGCCAAGCGGCTCTCCGCAGATAAACTACATTACCCAGAGTGCCACACAGTCCCAGTAGCCGGCCGGCTCGGCTACCATCGCCGCGCGATGCATTGTGGTACGCGCAGTCCCGTGCCCCTGCCCGCCCCCGCCTGAGGCGCCCTGGCTCGGAGGGCATGAGCTGTGCCTGGGTGTTAATAAGACAAGAAAGTGTATTCTCTCAGGCTGACAGTGTTGCGCTCAAGCCACTCTGGGTGGGGTTTTTTTGTCCTAAACCTGCGGTGAGATCCTGGCTCAGAAGAGCAAGAATCAGCTGAACTGCAAAACTCCAACCCATCCTTCTGCCAGTGTTGGTCCGCCTGCCCTCAGGAGTAAGTGTCCTGCAGTGTTTGCAAAAAGAGTCACGGAGTGCAAATGAGTCATCCTGTTAACTGCGTGGGTTTGCAGGTGCCTTGTGCATTCTTTTCAGTTTAATATATAACCCCACGTTGTAAAGACTCACAATTAAATTACGAAACTCACTCATTTATTCAAGGAAGTAAAATTCATTAATATCTGAATAAAGCTAAATTTAAAGGGAAAAAATGGGGGGTTGTCTCTCAATCTTTCATTTTTGGCATTTGTGTCCTTGTTGGGGTTTTTGTTAGGTTGGGTTTTTTAATGGTAAAAAACATTAGAAAGACAGATGGAAGCTAAACTTCGTACCTGTTCAGCAATTGTGTTAGAGACCACCCGGACATTCCAGATATTGTAGGTATAAAGCAGGGAATCGGGACAAACTCAAATAAAAGGCTTCATTGTCTTAGCCATTGAGCTGCTCAATGGGAAAACAGGACCAGGAGACTTCAATCTTGATGTTACAGTGCAACCTACCGACTGACAGGTAGAATTCGGAGTGCAGCTCTGGAAGAGAAAATACCAGCAGCAGCCCAAGGGATCCTTCCCAGCCATGGAGGAGTGCGGGGGTATCCCGCTAAGGAAACGGAGCCTCCCTGCTGAGAGCGCGTCATGGAGCTGCACGGAGCTGGGGGCAGCACGGAGCTGGGGGCCGCGACCGAGCCGGGCCGAGAGATGTCTCTCTCTCACCCGTCTGCAGAAGCGGCGCTACACGCTCCCGTTCCCATTCCCGCTCCCTGCAGGTGTCCGCCAGAGGGGGCCCGGCCCCCGCGGTTCTCCAGCTCCCAAGCCGAAGGCCATTTGGCGGCCGAGCAGCAGCAGCTTTCCTTTATTTCTCTTTTTTGCCCGCGGCTCTTTCCCATGGTAAAGCGAACTCGATTATAAAATCTTATGTGACGACTTAGCCTATAAGGTTTTCAATGCCTATTTGAAGTGCAGGAGAGATTAAATGGGTTTTGGTTTGTGTGTCTTCTTGCCAAACTCAGTTGTTGCACAGTAAGTTGCGTATTCTCTGTCCTACAAAGTTATAGCTACTCTGCTCTGGGCAGCTCTCACCTGAAGTGCTGCATCCTGGTCTGCAGTCCTCAGCACAGAAAAGACAAGGACCTGTTGGAGCATATCCAGAAGAGGGACACAAAGATGATTAGGGAGCTGGAGCACCTTTCCTATGAGGACATGCTGAGGGCGTTGGGTCAAGCTGAGTCAAGAGATGAGAAGGCTCTGGGAAGACCTTTTTGCAGCCTTTCTTACTTATAGGGGGCTTAGATGGGAGCAAGAATTTTAGCAGGGTCTGTTGGGATAGGACAAGGGACAATGGTTTTACACTAATATAAGGAAAAAAGTTTTTATGCGTGGGTGGTAAGACACTGTAACAGGTTGCCCAGAGAGATGGTGGACATCCCACCTCTGGAAACATTCAAAGTCAGGTGGGATGGGGCTCTGAGCAACTTGGTCTAGTTGAAGATGACTGCTTATTGCAGGGTTTTGGACTAGGTGACCTTTATATGTCCCTTTCAACCAAGCTATTCTGTGATTCAGTAACCGGGGCTGTAGTCATGCAAGCAAGTGTCCTCTCAACCACAGTTATTTGTTTATGTAAGGAAAATGTATTTTAAATTAAACACAGAAATAGACCTATGAGTAGTACATTTTGTGTGCTTCTGTAATGCTTTATTCCAGGCTGTTTTTCTCCTGCAGCAATAATTGACAGATCTCTGTTCTGGTTCTTACAGACTACAAAAGCACAGCACACAAAGGCTCTGATTTGCCTCCCAGGCAGGAACCAGGACAGTCTCAAAGCAGGTAAAAAAGGAATATGTGGGCACAAACACTCTTATTTCTTCCACACACACAGGCTTCTGGAAGTGGGTCTCTCTTTAAAAAGATCTGGTTTTGTATGCAGTTAAGGTAGCACCTGCTTGTGTCATGAGTTATGTACATCTATGGGAATGCATATGTTCCTCACTGCTAGATACCTCTCTGTTTTAGGTTAAATCCTTACATTTTGGATTTCATAAGTGTGTTAAGTGAGTGCTGAACTTTAGTTAGAACTTCTGAAAATCCTCCTATTGTGGTATTTGAATCCTAAACTTTTGACTATACTGTCCCTTGTGTCTACTAGCTGGTTACTCTTCCTCCATATAGTTCAGAATATGAGTGTGTTTATACATGGGTAATGTCCTACTGAAAACCATATTTTAGAGACATATTGCAAGACCAGTATTCTTGTATGTGGCATATTGTTTTTGCAATATGCTGTTGTTCTTTTCCCAAGTATGGGTAAACATCTAAAACATTGCACATCTGTAGAGCTCCGCATCAGACCAAGGGAAGGCAATCTAAGGTAATGCTCAAGTTACAAAGCTGTTCAGCACTGTCTGTTTAAAACAGGGACCTGTTCAACTTCATTATATAATCAGAGTTGTCATGGGGTTGTTACTTTTGCACCTCCATCAAAGTCCTCAGACTCAAAAAGAATTAGCATTTTTTATAGTCTGAAGCTGAGCTTAAAAATAGAAGTAGAGTTTAATTTTCTGACATGCTGATGAAATGGTTACATTCTCCAAAAATATGCCAATCTAAATAGTGAGTCAAATTAAATGAAGGAATGCTTTTTATAGCCAGAAGATTGAAGCTTGTAAGAAATACAAATATTTGTTGCCTGCTGTGCATGCCCTTTCCCACCATGATGCAAGAAAGCTCTAAACCTTGATGTTCACAACTTATCAATTCTCATTCTTCTGTGGGTGAAAATTAACCAGTGCTTAAAAAGCAAAACATTACAGATCTTAAACCCCTCCCCTCCACTGCTACAAAGTCATCATAATTCAAAAATTTTTTGGTTGAACCAGGAAAGCAAATTGGAAATTTCTACATGCTCTTCTTCACAAAGACATAATTTCAGCAAAGTCTTTTATTATTCATTATGCTTTGGCATCTCCCAGTTTGGCACTAGCATTTAATTCTGAATACATCAAGTCAAGGCAAAGTGTTAGGTGCTTACAGCAGTGATTTATTTCTCCACTCCAGCCATCTCTTTAGAGGAGGAGGATTTCTCTCTACAGACAAGGTACTTCACATCTAAAATGCTCTCCAAAGAGAACATTCAATGGTCTTTGCATTAGGTTTTCAGGCCTCATTTTTAAAAAGTACTTTGGTAACACCTTATGGACAATTTCAATACCTGACTCAGGCCACAGCAAAGTGACAACAGCAGGTGCTTCATTCCATTCCCTCTCAGTGCTTGTTCCTGCTACTCTTAACTTTAGTTTCTTAAGTTAAATCTGTTCCCTGACCTGGTCCATCTCACAGAGGAGTAGGAGGAGTAGTGCAAATCTTTGAGTTGAGGTACTGTATGTCATACTGTACTATGACACCACTTTGGTGTCGAGTGGTGATTTCCAGGCTAAGCTCTGGTGCTTATATGAACTGCGATCTTGGCTTCAAAATGTAAATAAATGTGTCTGAAGATTTGCTGGAATGCACATTTAGGCTGGGTAATAGCATTTGCCAGAATACAGCTTAAAGTTGCTACACAGCCATGTTCTGAAATTTTTTATGGGCACAGTTTTAACCACTAGAAGTTCTTGAAAATCTGCTTACATAGTTTCAGCTCTGCTATTGTGTTTAGCCATGCAACACCAGCAATGAGAATACTATAACAAAAAGCATACAGTCTCAGACAGAAGCATCCCATGGGCAGGAACATTTCTGTCCTTGATTCACCATGGAAATTACACCACTGTAGATGTAACACTAAGAGGTCAAACTTCATGCTTGTTAAAGGTATCAGGCTATATATTTTTTTTCTGAAATTGGTGGCATCTTCACTTTTACCTGTGGCTAGCTGGACTCTGATTCTGTTTTTCAAACACCATCTGTATTATACTTACCTAGCAAATGTATAACTCATCACAAATCCAGGCAACTCCCACACTAAATCACTGTGGAATTCAACCAGCACAAAGTTCCCAGTGGAAGTAAAGTCTGCAACCTTCTCTGTCCCACAATAAGGGCCAACTGCAGGTGACATAGGGCGGCTTCCATCATGTATGAGCAAGTAGTCATAGATGCATCTGTCACTATATTCCAGCTCAAAGGATAACATTTTGAGAGATATCTGGAGAAAATACAACCAAAGCACTTTGTTTCCAGGTTGCAGCCTTTTCTCTTACCCATTTTTTAACAACAACAAATACTCTAAACTCCTTGTGTGCAGGCACCAATTTTTTATTCTGTGTGTGCACCACATCCTGATCCCATATGGCAATGCAAATTAGTAGCAAATTATTTGCTTAGTTCATCAGTATTTGGATTGGAAGGATAAGCAAGGGACAAGATTGATCTTCTACGCTTCACATTCTTTCCTCTAGAGAAATATAAAAACAGCACCTGTGTGATGTTTCAGTTTTCCAGTGGGAGCTCTTGCCTAGGGATTATTTTGAACAAAGCCTTGTGGTAAAGGCTAGATTCATGAGTTCACTTGCACACATAAAGGTTTTTCCCTTGCAGAGCACCTCAGAAACCAAGATTCAGCATAAATTCTTAAAATGAATTTTTGCTTTCAGATTTTTACTCTGAGGATATCTGCTGAAAAAGTGACATAACAGCTCTTACTCTTCAAGAGAAACAGAGGTTTCATCAGAGAACAGTGATGAAACCCACAAATGAATTCATCTGTGCCTTACCTTATATCCTACTGGAGAAGTGATGACCCAGAAACATGCTCGATTTTTGGGGTATTTATTGGGGTAGTTTGGAGAGGTGATGACTCCCTTTGAATCTCTGAAAGTGGCTCCACAATTCACTGAGGAGAAAAGGGAGAAAACCAGATATATTAACAAGAGCATTTTGTCAGTAGAAATGAGTTTGCTTACAGCTATTTTATTATTTCTTCAAACCAAGAAAAAATGTGCTACCATGAAAGCCCACTGCTGAAGTACTTTATTTCTTCACTTAGTATTTGTATCAGCAGCTGTACTGAAGGAACTAGAAACATGTCTGATAAATAATTTTTGGAGAACAGGGAACAGCTGCACCTAAAGCTGTATCTGACTTTCCAATCAGCTGTTACCATATTAGCACAGCATTCTGATGGCACTGACTGCCCTTCAGAAAAGAATCAGTATTCAAGATTGCATTATCAAGCTAGATCTAGTTCTTTCTAGAAATTACTCAATTGAATAAAGCAAAAAGAATAAAAATAACACTTTTCTAAGATTTCTGCAATTTATGCTCTATAGAAGCTGGGATTTTCAGTTGAAATAAGGCAACTTTGGGCTACTGCCTTCTTGCTGAAAGCATGACACAGCACAACAGAATTTGGTCTGGCAGTCCAGGATGCATTTGTGTGTTTGCAAAAAAGACATCCCTCACATGATTACAGGAAGCACAGTGTTTTGTGTATATAACTTTTAATATAGTTTTTAATTCAGAAGGTGTAAGGTACCCAAGGTCAGTACCTCTGCTGCTGCATAAAGTCCCACAAAACCTTGAATAATGTCTTGCCCAGATACTGGCTTTGCATCTCGTTGGTTGAGGTCTCTTGTTGATTCTGCAGTCTTTGTGCTCTTTGGCTGCACTGCTCCTATTAATTTCAGTCATTGCATTGTTTTCATTTAAAGACATTGTTCTGGAGATTTGAAGAAGCCTAACAGAGGCTCTCAGAAGAATGTGAATGAGATCTCAGGATAACTAACATGACACCCATGTGACATCCCATTTTCTGTTTCTTGTGAACCTTTAGACATATCATTGCCTGGCCTTCTGCATTTCCAATTGCTCTGTGTGTGAAGAATGAGCAAAAAGACCTATTCTGCAGTGTATAGTAAAAGTTTTCAGTTCTTCTGTACAAATACTGCTAATGCTGTTCTCCAAGCTTTGTAAAGGAGTGTTCATACCCCTGTTATAGGAGGCTCTGAATCCTGTGCCTGTAATGCTCTCATCGCTTGCAAACTCCACCAGCATTGTGGATCCAGATGCCACCAGGGAGGGCAGTGGACCCTTCCCACAGTACTTGTCCAGCAAGACAGGGGAGCTCTTGCTGTTCCCATTGTAAATTTTTACGTAGTCAGAAGAACAGTCTGAGGAGCGTTGGAGATCAAAAGCCTCAAACTGCAGGAAGATCTGGAGAAACAAAAAAGCAAAAGTTGCGTATAATGTTATACACAGGGAAAGTCTCAAACCTTCATGTTCATTTTACTATCCATGTATTACAGAAACCTTACATTCTATATAAAAAGAGCACAGAATTTCATCTAACTGTCCTATTACTGAGATCCCAGAGATGTTTCACTACTGCTTATCTTTGAAAAGCCATCCTATCTGAACTGGATAAAAATTGAGTGAAATAATCCCTCTAATAGTGTTAGTTCTTATGAAAATTGTTGAGACTTTCATTTACTGCATAACAAAATAAATGCCTCGATGCATAAACTGACTCCCAGGGGTTACTCATGGTAATGAAATAATGCTGTGTAGCCTGGATACTGTGCTTCAAACCTTTTTCTTCCTAATGAAAATTACCTTACTTCGACGGATGCGGATCAGCCACAGACAGTTGCTGTTGTTGGGATATGGGGATGGGTAATTGACAGAGGAGAACGAGCCTTTGGGTTTAGGCAACACAGAGCTACAACAATCTGAAGGGAAGAATCAAACAGCATTGAAGAGAATGAAAACTGCACAAAAATATTCCCATAACGCCTGACAAGTCTCTCTAACCATTTGCAGCAGTCAAGCTTTTATAAATTAATTATACTGCTTACAACTGTATTGCTGTTCCTGGTGTAAAAATTATTGAAAACCTGCAAGTGAAATGAAGGTAGTACTTAGAAGTACTTGCCTGTTTCAGATATTAATAATTTTTTTCAAGACAATAGGGCTTCGTTCACATATATTAGTTTACTAAAAGAGGCCTGGATCTTTCATGAACTTCCTTAACTTCAATAACAGAAGTACATAAACTTCTATTAGCAACTGTGTGTATTCATAAGTGTGTTCAAAAATCAAGTTTGAAAACAAGATTTTGTCAAAGCAAAGA
Organism: Geospiza fortis; assembly: GCF_000277835.1. Classification (NCBI taxonomy): domain Eukaryota; kingdom Metazoa; phylum Chordata; class Aves; order Passeriformes; family Thraupidae; genus Geospiza; species Geospiza fortis. The sequence goes on from NW_005054312.1 coordinate 1,897,967, forward strand.
CAGATAGTCACTGAGGGAAAATGGTAACAGAGAGCACTGAAGTCAACCTACAGACCTAGGGACTGGTATAAAAAGTCTGATCTCATCTGTCTTTTGTTTTTCCACTTAATTTTTTGCATTTTATGTAACTCCCCAAATTACAAAATATGAATATATGACATCTGCTCATAGGAATTTTTGACATTTTTCCTCTTGCTTCCTACTCTTCCTGAGACAACCAGACTTTTTATGGTTTTTTTTTAGTCCCCAAGTTTTCTCTCTTTTTAAAATTTAGTGCTTTTCTCCAAAAACATACAGATCTAATTATGAAATTGCATAGTAATGGTACTGAATATGATTCATTCCCAGCCCCACTGTCAAGAATAGCTATCACAAAATACTTGTTATCACTATCTTTGAGACACATAAATTGTAAAGTTGTCTCATCTGCAGTTGTGAATGTGGAGTAACCACTCTCAGCAATGATTTCTGTACTTAACAATCCAACTGAAGGAATGCTGATTCCTTCTAAATTCTAATTATTTAACTAAGTTCTAGCACAAGGGCAGAATTTAGTACACTAATATTTAGATCTTGTTAGTGCTTCTTGCTGTTTTGTTGAATAACATCTCAAAAAAGTCAAATGCCATATAAATCAATTAGCATTTGTCCTGGGAGTTAAAGCAAAACCCGTGCAGTGCAGGAGCATGATGTTATACCTGTTTTGTGTATCTTGGCTGAAGAGTTCCTGTTTACAGAGGAATGTTAGGGATTTCTAGACTTTAAGTTACCACAGGGATGAGTTAAAAAGTGGATGTGGCGAGAAAGTAGACATCTATACAAAATGCCTATGGTTTTCTCCTCCAAGGGGTTCTGATCAGGCTGAATGGCACCCATGCTTACAGCCCTGCAGACGTTTTGTAATTAAGAGAAATCACAAATCTGCTGGCACTCCTGATGCACATGGCTCTAAGCTATACTCATGGCTGAGGAGAGCTTACATGCTTTGCTACCTTCAGAGCTTTCCTGAAATGAGAATTTGACAGAGGTAGGAACCATGAGTTCTCTGATGGATTTTGCTTATCTCAAAGAGCAGGGATTAGATGAGGATAACTCAAAATGAGATTGAATTATTGAAAGCAAATTGTCCTTTCCAAGAAGACAGTAGTTTGACACAGGAGCAGTTCTGTTTCCTGTTGTAGGGTGAGAGGTAGTGAAGGACTGTGGACCACATTCCTTTGGAGGATGTCTGTCAGTGCCTTCAGACATCAGCTATATTCATATACCTTTTATCTACAGCACTTACTGCACTTGTAGAGCTTGTTGATTTTAGCTACATCCAAGTTACTCAGCCCATCTCTCTGCCCAATAGGTATAGAGGGGTCAGGAACTGGTACAATAGTTGGTTTTCCTGGAGTGCTGGAGAAATCATACCTGTAGAAACAAGGAAATCACATTTCTAGATTGCTTTTCATAGATAGGGAAGTTCTCTAACTGCATTATCATTTCTCATGTACCACAAAACAGAGTTTTAATGGAAATGGGCAAGATGCTTCTCAGAGACCTGGTACCCTTCCCTGAAGAGGACCAGCATGGCAGAAAC
>NW_005054312.1:1899558-1922034 GCF_000277835.1 Geospiza fortis
GCTCTGTCCTGAGTGAAAACGCCTTTCACCAATGTCCAGGAAAATGGACTGAATCCCACCTTTTTGGTTCCTGAGGCAGAGGAGCAGAAATAGTTCTGTCTCAGTTACTAATTGCCTATTTGCTATCTGCAATTTCCTGCCTTCTACTAGTCCAGTTTTGTTTCATGGTTTTGTTCAGAAATTATTACTTGCTTGGGGAAATAAAGGAGAAGGTACCTGATACAAGCTTGTACATTATGGACAAAAATGCAGCCTTAGACAGTGTTCCCAGATTAACAGAAGGCAGCATACAACATCTCCATAATATAAAAAAAATCCGTCTTTCTTGCCTCTACACTTGAATGTTGTTGTCTATGATCAGCTGTTACTACGTTTATGAAATAATTTAAACTTCAGAACTGGTTTGGATCAGTGGTTCAGTAGAATTAGACTTTGGGCCAGAGCCCTGTCAAAGGCCTTTAGCAAGAGGCAAGAGTACATTGGAAGAAAAATGTTGTCCTATGTTTTGTTGCTATCCATATCAACTCTTGTTTTCCAGGAATCCTGCTGACAAAGGAAGTATGCTCACCCTTAATTATGTCCATGCACTTAAATGAACAGCAAAAGTCACTCCCTGCACAGAGCAACTTCTTCTTCCTAGAGCTGAGCAGAAGATCTGAAAGCTGTTGGCTCCTTTGAAAGGATATTTCCACCATCAACTTACGCGCCATAGTGCATCACTGAAGAGTAGTCATAGGGAAGGCCCAGGTTTTTGGAATTCATTTTTCCAAAGTTCCCTTGTTCCCCTGTAAAGTAGGAAAGCACCATTTCAGTCAGAACAATTATTACTGCTCTAATACAGGCAGTACACTGCCTGCTGTCATAATCCAGAGAGTAACATAAGATACTAATATATGTTCTAATGAGATCTTGGACCTATCAAAACCACCAGAGATTTTTTAAATCCATGGGAACTAGTTTTACAGTCTAGTAGGTTTCAGAATATAAAGTTAATCAAATAAGTTTTGATATAATCAATGAATACATTCTACTCTTCAAATAAAAGTGTCCCTCTGTCCATCTTCATTAGGGTGTCTCCAAATACATTTCAGTGCATTAGCTTGAATACTATAAGCATCCAACCTATGTCCCCAAAGCTGCATTCATACCTTGGGGGGAAATCTGGCTGACCACCTAGATGAAAAATTAGGAGCTATGCATGGGTGATGTCATGCTGAGTCCTAATGCCACAACAAGAAGGAACATATTATCCCTGTTACTTGCCCCAGAGCCCATGCTACCAGACATGTTCTGGCTTTGTCTCTGGTCAAACCTATCAGCAGTAGCTAGAATGAAGTGATATGACTCACATGAAGCAGAAAAACAAATTCTGTCAGAACGGCTGCCGAGCATCCCATCACTTTTCATCAGCCTTAAAAAGCCAATATGAGATAAAGTGTTACACTGATACAGGGCTGGGGCCCAGGGACAGAGACTGGATTTCATGTCACCTAGCTTTATTTCTTCAAGTTACGCACTGAAGCTATTCCTCAAGGCTTCCAGGATAGTTAGAGGAGAGGTTAAGAAAGAGAGACACAGTTGGAGGGAGTTTCACGTGAAGAAGGCACTTATTTTTCTCACTGACTGGAGATCATGAGTATGAATTACGTGCTGGGTCTCTTCTCCATGGTGAGACAGGCAAATAAGCACTGTCAGAGCAGGGAGCTGAATGCAGCCAGCCTGGCATTAAGACTAAAGCCCTAGCCACTAAGCACTCCTTTCCAGGTCTGTACCTTCATTATTGTAAGTACAAGTGTGGTTTGTAAACCACAAACCATCTGGACAAGAGTTTGGAGTTGGATATCTTGAGATCTACACAACTCCACTGGCAGGCTTCCAATCAGAACAAATCTCAGCCAGTAATGTCCTTCAGCACTGGTCCTGGGCTGAGGGCTAAGAGATGCAAAAAGATTTGAAATCCCAACTAATAGAAAATTTGGGAAAAAACATGAATTTGGAGCTTTTTGTAGCTCTAAAACTCAGTTAAGGCTTAAACTGTTTCTCAACAGCATTGGCCTTCCTCACTCTGTTTTAATCTCAGTCCCTCTTATCTGCTATACTAACTTCAGAAAGAATTAACAGCAAGTGTGCAGCTTTTTTTGAGATGATGAACAGAGAATACAGTTCAAACGTGGTGAAGCACTGAAGCGTATGGCTACTGTTTGGTACAGAATTGCTTGGCTGAATTAGTTTGCTAAATAAAGAAAAAGTGACAGCATCCTAGCTGGACTGAGGTGCTGCCAGCAAACTACTACCTACCTCATCACATGCCAAAGAGATCTGGCTGTCTAGACCTGCACATGTTTGGGGACTTACCCCATCTTTTCCACTCTCAAGAAAGAAAAAAAAAATCTACCTCTGCCAGAATGTAAGTACAGTGACTCAGAAGAGCTGAAAAGGAGAAGACTGGCTGAAGACTCTGAATATATATTTTTTCCCAAAAATGTAGGAAAAACAAGCTGAGTTTCAAGTAGCTAAGTGGACAGCAACCCATCAGGCTCCATTTTGTCAAAACAAAGAAGTCGGATGGCTTCCAAGGTAAATTGCTGGATAAAAACAAAACCCAGAAAACATTCACAATATGAAAGTCCTAGCAGGAGAAAAACTGCTTTTGTACAAGAGCTGAGACACTGGAGAAGGTCTTGAAGTCTAGTTCTGCACTACCAAGGTCCGCAGGAGCTCTGCCATCAGCAGGCTTAACAGCAGCAAGTTGTAACATTACAGTCCTCATGAACATAACTCTTTTTCCATTTACTTTTCCCTGCATATCTTTGCATTTTTTCCTACAGTGCACACTCTGCATTCCAACTCCCTTGCCACACAAATCATCTCATTCTCCACCCACGGTGAACACTCAAACCACTGATGATACACCTCATCTCCTTTGGCATAGCCTTGTCTTCTTTACCTCTTCTTCCTCATTTATCATTTCATGACTCTGTGCCTGAATCAGAGTTTAGTTACATCTGTATCCTTCAGGAATTATGACATCTGAACCTGTGGAGCTCCCTCTGCAAAACTGTAAGACTATGTGTGTTTAGCATATATAACTTCATGATTTCAACCTCTCTTTCTTAGCACATCCTTTGCTGACATTTCAAACATGGCACACCCTTGTTGTGCAATGGTAAACAACTCACAGCAAAATTACACCCTAACACTGGAGCTGAAACCTCAAAAAACAACAACACAAATGGAATTTACTTAAGATATCATGGGAATAGCTGAAGAAAGTTTGGAGAGCAGTGTGTTAGGAATTTGCAATAAAAACAATCAAGTTCCATCTGGAGAAAAAGATGGATATATTTTTAGCTGTGCATGATATTGTAGTTGAGTATCTTATTTGTTGAAGAGACTTAATAGAATTTGGTATTCAATTGTCTGGCCTCATTTACTATTATTTTCCATAATGAACTAAATAGACTATTGTATTTTTACAATTGTTATGGATTACTCAGCTCTCTAAACAGCTGTCAGACAAGTGACTCCCTGCATACTTTCTTCTGGTATTTTCCTTCTGTGTACCACTTTCTCACTTTCCCTTGGATCTCCTGCCATTCTCTCTACCTTTTCCTCCCCAGAGCCTGGAGCTCTTGTGTGTGATGAGCCCATGTTCCCAGCACACAGGTCACAGGCATGTGCCCAAACGATTCATTCTGCTTTCCTTTCCATCCACTTGTTTTTCCTCTACAGAATTACCACTCCCAATTGCTTCCCATGGCTCTCTCTTTTCAAGTGTCTATGATCCTGTCCATGAGGAGGAAATAATTGCAGTCCTTCCTCTCACATCAAGCCAGGTCCCAGAATTTTGGAAATGCTAATGGTTGCATATGTTTCCAATGCCTCCACATTGAGCCCCTTGATCATATACATTTTAGGATATGTGCATTTCACTCACACCAAGATGCCTACTGGCTGCCTTCCCCTATTTCCCTGGCTTTCCTGGGATAGAACTGTTGCGTGAATCCCCAAAATGATCTTGAATGTCACACTTCACCCCTCTCAGTTAAGGGTCCCACAGTCTTGCCTCCTGGCCAAGTCTTTGCAACAACATTTTGTAATCCTGATGATCCTGGTATTTTGAGGTCTGGGCTCAAAATGGCAATCAAAATAAGAATATAGAGCTACTTTAAGGCTGCATCTTTCACAGTGCCATAGGTATAGCCACAGATATTCCCTCAGTACAAACACTGAACAAATTCCACCATACTGAATGTGCTGCTGCGGCAGCTGCAATTCAGCCAGTATTAATCATGCTTCTTATTTGCGTTGTTGTTCACCAGAGAAATGTTCTCCTTTAACTGTAAGTATATATTTTCTCTTAAGATTTAGTGGACATACCTGCCACTATGTGCTCCCACATAATCTTGACAAACCTGTCCCGATCACTCCGTGCCTGTTCATGGATGAAACCCAGTGCATGGTTCATTTCATGCTGAATTGCTCCTTTATCCATGCAGCCATTTTTCACCAGGCCTACTGCTTGGCGTCCCCCAATCTTTCCAAAGTAAGACCAGCAGCTAAGAATAAGCAATCAATAACCAAAAGGATCACATTTAGCAAATACAAATATATAGATGTATTGATTATGTCACCAAGGTTCTCTAGCTATGCAGCCACAGCAGGGGACATGCAAATAGTCACTGGCATGAGATATCTAGACTTCTGGAAGCTGCCAAATGACATGGTGGGAGGGAAATAAAGCCTTTGTGATGAGGATGGCAAATTTTAAACCAGTAAATTGGCTATATCAAACTAAGGCAAAGCAGTATAAAGTATTAAGCAAAACCTGAAATAATTATACTTATTTAAATTTTTACAACAATTAAGGAAAATTTCTTATTTTGAATTATACCCCATTATCTTTAAATCACACACACATTTATTCCTGAAGCCTATTAGCTGATGTAACTACCAGTATATCTAAAGAAAAATGAAAAATTGCATCTTGTCTCTAAATCTTTATTGCTAGTGTGAAAAAAACAAAGCTATTACTTAAATCCAAAACAAACCAGAAAAATATTGGAAAAGAACTTTTGAGTGCTGCCGCTCTCAGGAGACAGGAAGCTTACCTCTGCCCTCGTTCAACGTAAACATAGTCTGTTTCTGTAGTGCGATTTACAAATTGCACACAGGTCAGCGTGGAGATCTCTTGCAAAGCATCAGCAATCCAAGACCTCTCTGTTATTGCTAGAAAGAGAAGGGGGTAATCTTTCTTGGTTAATCAAAAAGCAAGGTGCATTGATGGGGTGCATTCCTTAAAAACTTCACAGCACTCATTAGTTCTTTATTATACAAGTATAGTAAAAAAAGGGTACCAAACATTCAGATATCTTCAAACTGATTGGACTTTTATAGGGAATTTTAACAACTACAGCTATCCCATATGCATATTATTTAGGAGACAGCTGATGGAAAGCAAAATATTGACATTGTTCCTTCCATTAGGCAGAACAGAAGAAATGAGGCAGTTTCAGACACAAATAGTTGGATTAGAGTATCCCAAATAAGCCAGCTGATTGTAGCTAAGCACCAAAACCCTATTTTGTTTATCAGAAAGAGCAAATGCCTGCCACAGCCCCCTTGGAATCACTTGAGACAGCCAAGGCTCAGGTACCAAATAAAGATCAGAGTGTTTATCTACTTTGGAACATTTTGGCTTAATTTGGCTTCCTCAGTTATGAATCATCTGCAACTGATGTGTATCTCAATTTCCTAATATTTAAACTTTGGAGAGAAAATAACCCTCCCCTATCCACAAAAGTATATACTGCAGTTCTGGAGGCACATAGGCAGAGAAGCAGCCTAGATAACACAGAGATTGAGCTTTTCTCTGTTCCTTTCCCTGAGGAACGAGAATCAGGCTCAGGCTGTATTTTACTTCCATGCCATTTTCTCTCAAGGGAAGCTCTTTGAAGAAGGGTCTGTATGGAATTCACTCCTGCAGCTTTTTGCACAGGACAGAGCTATTGAGTGACTAGAGGGAATCAACAAAGGAAAAATATCTCCAAGGATTTTTGCTCCATTTTTGCCTCTACAGGAGTTCTAGTGTGGGAATATTTCTATGAGAAATTTAAAAGAAAATTATAGCATGAAAAAAAAATGTTCCTAGTGGTGATTTTGACAAAAACACATTCATAATGTGAACAAATTATGCCTCTTCTAATGTACTTGTTAAATATCAAAGTACATTGTAGCTAACAGGAGCAAGGTAATATTTGAAATTACAATTAATTACTATTGGCCCAAGTAGCCACATATTTTAGTGTGATCTGTTTGGAGTCTTAGCCAAATTTCCATGGAGCTAATAGGATAGAAAAAGAGACATGTCAATAAATTCTCACTTGTGCAAAGGCTGTTTTTGGTGCATGCCAGAGAAACATAAAGTAACAGGGAATTAGGGACTTGAAAATCAAGGCTAACTTTAGAGCATCCATTTGCATGCACTCACAGAAATCAGAAGAGATGTTAAATGGAACCTTGACCAGTCCATCTTGTGACTTGGGCCACAAACAACTCTCACAGTTAATTGCACTGCGTCGCCCTCTTCTCAGGAGAATGTCTCCTTCATACACAGCTATTTCACTATCTGGCAGGAGCAGAAAATAAAGAACATACAAGGCACTGAGAAGGCAAATACATGTGCAGAAAGGGAGATGAGAGGTACAAACTAACCAAGATTTTGCATCTTTGGAAATTCCTTTCACTGGAGTTCATTTCCTAATAATGTGAGGAAGGATTAGTATGCTAAGACTGGTTTGGTATGCCTTGATTCCTGGATAGAAAAGTTTAGCATTAATATAATGTCATAGTGCAGCTGTGATCAAAGTTGTGACTAAATAAACTTTAGCTTAAGAAGCTTTGGGAGCTTTCAGAGGGGAATGCTAAGTGTTATAAGTCATTCTCCTCATTAGAGCTTGTGGAATTAAAGAAAAATCATAATTGACCTCTGCAAAAATAGGATTAATAATGCATTACTATTAAATAAATTACTATTTTTATCATGATATTGGATGTATGCAAGCTATTAATGTCCAGGTTAACTGTGAGTTTGACATAAAACATTGTGACGTGCTCCTCAGTTCTGACTCTAAAATACTGGGAATACATTTCTCAAAGACAAAAGCTATCTGTTATTTAGCAAAAAAAAATTACAGAAGTTTTGGGTATAGCAGACAGGAAAGTACCATATATCACATAAGATAGAAAACAAAGTGAAAAATACTCTGATTTGCTAGAGCTACATACGGAAAAGAACATTTCATATAGCAATTGTTCAATAATTCTTCATAATTTCTTTATCACAACAGCATAAAAAATCACAATGAATGTGACTTTAAAACACATTTGAGTTCAGTGAATTGCCTTCCACTGATGGTGGAAAAAAAAAAAGAACAAAACATTTTCAAAGAGAAAAATATAGCAAATCATGATATTGAAGTATACAGATGTAGCTCCACCAAAACTTGTAGTTATTTATATAATAATTATAATCAAACTCACCTAAGTCATTCTTTCTTGTAGTTATCTGGAAAAAAAATATAGTACATTTATTTTAGTACATGATCATCTCCATAGCAGAAAACTTCTATCAAGTAGATTCACAGCAGTAAGAGTTTCTAATTAATTTTAAGATAGAGCAACTCAGCAGCAGCAATGTAAATTCTCAACATCTCAGAGCAGAGACACACCTGGACGGGTTTACTTAGTGCAAAGCTACAGAGAAATGCTAAATGAGTTGGCAGAAGAAAGTACTTCATCTTCAGATTTCCAAGATTAACTTCTCTGCTCTGCAGCTCAGTTCTCAAAATTGTGGTTAGTTTATTTGGGGCAAGTTTTATGGGAAAGCTGCTGCTGTTGTTAACAAGCGTAACAAAATTAGATAACAAGAAGTATTTTCACAAAACAAACAAGCTGCAGGACCTCTCAAGAGAATTTCCAGGCTCTCATTTCTTATTTATCTTTAGAAAACAGAGGAAGTGGAGCAATAGGAAAGAAAATTCAGTAACCTTTAAGTGACTCATCTTTAATTCTAAGAAGAAGCCATGAGCTGCTGCAGGTCCCCTCACTGCTGACCAAGGGACAGGATATCCGGCTGCAGTCTGTTTACAGCCAAACTCCATGTCAAGGAACCCTTTGATCCATCCACACTGACTACCTGTAAAAGTAACTCCTTAGCTTGCTGCCAGGAGACACCCTGCTCTGCAGAGCCCATCTATCTGCCTGTCCTCTTTGTGCACAGCTCCCAGCCCAGCATTTCTGGCCAGGAGCACTGAAAATCTGTTGGAGTCAGAGATGAATCTGATTGTTGACAGAAATTGTTTTTTCAACATGGTATCTTGCAATATAATCACTGTTGACAGAAATTGTGTGTCTTTCTGGAGTCTGCAAATGCCTAAAACCACCAGGTCGCAGAGTTTTGGCTTCCCAGCTTCTGGGAAGTCCCCCTTCCTTTGCTGTCCATGAATAGAAACAAGACTAGACAAGCAGGCTCAATCCTAGAAAACTCACACTGTAAGAGTAAGGCAAAGAATTAGAATATTCATGCTAAAGCCACATGAACATCACTATAGGCAGGCAGATCCTGGTTTTTTCTCCCAGCTTCGGTCTCTGCACAAATACTGAGGAGCTGTAGAAAATGGTAAAGATTTACTGTATCAGATCTTCAGAAACAAGCAAGAAAACCTTTGACATTTTCTGCAAAGACAATATTTTGAGGAACCTATGCATTTCACAGCAAATCAAGATGGCATGGCAAGTGCCTTTCCAGAGAGATATATGGGCTGGTCCATTGTTTTTAAGGAGTACTTTGCTAGGAAAATTTTAGCTGATATTATGTAAAGCTTTGCTACTAATATTTTAATTTTACCCTACTAATAGTTTGCTCCTCAACTTTCTAAAACAGTCCACACTTCTGTGACTTCCACAGTTTATCCGCATTTATCATTTCCATGTAGAAAAATAATGAGGTGCAGATAAAAAGGGCCCTTTTTTCTTTGGCTGATCAGAGAATGAAGTATAGAAGTCCTCATTAGTTTTTTATATCATTAACCAGAGGTTCTCCAGTACAGTTGCAAGCAGCCTCTGTGTTTATTCAAGATCAGGCTCAAAAGAGAGGCAGAAGGAGTCACAGGAGCATATTTCTGCTGCTACACATCACAAAATGACAGAGGAGAGAGCAGAAGCTATTAGGCAATAAAAGGAAGAGAACAAGACCAGATCACTGTGGAGATCCTGCAGCTGGGTCACTCCAGGTGTGCAGTAAGCAGGGATGGGAGGGCCCTTTGAAGTTCTGCCATAGAGTTTTGCATATTCATTCCATGGGAAAAAAAAAAGGCAAACCCTCAAATCAAGAGATTTATCCCATGGTTTAATTAGTTTTCCTGACTGCCAGAAACAACTGGGTATTTTTCAAGGCTAATTTATAGACCCAAGTCTTGTATCACATGATAACACATTATCAGGACTTGTCTCATAGATGCAAATTTCCTTTTTGATGCTGCTTGTCTACATTATCCGCTTTGATATTCTACCAGAATACTGTTCAGGTCCTGGTTTTATTATCTCTCCAAATAATTTGACTACACAGCTCTAACTTGCTTTACTTCTCCCATATGTCTTTTCTTACATTGCATTTGACAGTTCTCATTCTTAGCCACACCGTCCTTGATCTGCCACTTATTTTATCACTGCTATTTGTTAAAAATTTTAATATTATGTTTATCACATTTCTGGGGATGCTTCCTTAGTTTCACCTTTATGCCATGACAGAGAATGGGCACTTCTTTCACCACATGATCCAAATTGCTCTTGGCAAAACATTAAATGACAAAGCCAGAAAAAACAAACACCTGAAGATGTTTAAGTAGAAGGTTTTTCCCTAGTTCTGTATCAGTAACAGGTATCATCACAAGCATTAAATATAGTATGTCCCATGTTTTTTCCATAATGAGAAAGTACAGAGGCATTTTCCCTGGCTAAAGCATTAGAGTGAATGAACCTATGAAGGCTTCCCTTCCTGTGAAGGGAAGCAAAATTCAGGAGGGTGAATGGCCATGTGATTGTCTAAGCAGCTAGTGGAATATCACATTAAAGCTCAGTTCCTCAGCTATTCACTCAAAGGTTATGCAGGCAATTTCTAGTGAACAAACAGTTGGCATAACTCTCCACTGTGTTCACCTTAAGAAGCTTATTGCCTTTGAGGAGGAATCACAGATATCTCTACATGTTTAAAGAGGCCAACTGTCCTTACTACATTAAAAACCCCAATTTTCAAAGTAACAGTTATAGAAAGCATTGCACTTACTACATGACCATTCTTTTTAAGGCTGTTTTGAGCAACTCTGCATTTAGGGAGAAGTCAGGTTCTGCAGAAGAGCATTTTAAAATAACTTTTTAGCCATTAAATGAAGTTATCATACTACACTATAACAGGCTGAAAAAAGTTAAACAAAAACATACACAAAAAATCCTTTGTGGTCAAAATTATGATATTTAAGGGTTAACTGCTTACAGATATTTTGTCTTACAGGATGCTAGGATTAATGAAAGCATGCAATTCATGCCTCATTAACTGATTGAGAGAAGAAAATGAGCTTTCCTGCTTTTGAGTCAGTTCATCAGTTTAGAATAATTAAATCATTGACCTTGATCAAGTGCAAAAGTGTTTTGGCTTTTGCAGAAAATGTCAAAATCACAAAAATAAGATTTAAATCTGGTCTCTGGTCCTTACTTTGTCCCAGTTACCAAGCAGCAAAAGCCAACCTTTCATAGCAAAGGTTTTGAGCAAAGCATACACTTGATGCAAAAAACCTTTGAATGCTAGTTTCATTATAATCAGTCAAGTGAGGTGTATGTTGCAGCATTTTATTCCACTGCATATATTGACGTATTTCCACATTTTGGGTATGTTTTAGTTTAAAAGAAATATTTATTCTTTAAAAGAAAAAATCCCCAGTGTCAATACTGAGCTATGTTGAAATCAGTTTAAAACCATCATGTAGGCAGATTCTGTTCCTCCCAGACCTCCTGCAGCAGTGTGATCTCTGCTATTTTACCACCACTTCTCCTTTACCTTTCCAGTGTCAGAATGATACCATCATGTTAGAAAGGAGAGGCACAAGTCCAAAGACTTTGCACTGGAGATAACTCCAGGGGTCAATGAGCCTCAGCCCCAGATGATGCCTAAAGACAGGAATTAGCTGAAGCATTTCCAGCACAGTCAGTTTTCTCTGATTTGGAGTAGCTGTAGGCTGAAGAGAACTTTACTATAGCTTCTAAATTTGATGCATGGGGAAAGTTGGGTTCCTGGAGACTACAAAGGCTGTTTTCAGTGTTTGAGTATTAGGTACCCAAGGACTGAGACAGATGAGATTGGCCGGTCTATAGCTTCCCTGGTTCTGGCAAAATCTGGTCTGAAACCAGTGTCCAACTGCAAACATCACACTAAAGCATTGTTTTATGTTCAGACACATAGCAGAAGTCCTGATTTAATGCTGCTCTCTAGTGGTTTGCCATTTGTACAAGTGGGACACATTTCCAGAAAGTCGGGAGCGCCCCATCACCACTCACAGCCTGTTTGCTCCTTTGATCCCCATCTCAGCAGGGATCACTAACTGCTTCCTGCAGAAAATGCTTACAGGCATGAAGAGTCTGTCCTGTAAGCTGTGCTGAGAAGTGATGCATCAGTTTTAGCCTGAACAATCTCAAAACTTTGGTTCTGCTTCTGCAGCTTGTGGATGCAGTACACACCTCCTCTAGACACACAGATATACATACAAATGCCACAATGTGTTTCTGAGGTGCTTTGATGGCGCATTAGGAAAATGGGCCATTTAGCTGCACCATTTTCTTGTAAGATTCTCAAATATCAAGATTTGTTTTATTGATGAGTGGAACCCAAATAATCCTCCTACTCTGTTCTAGCTCCACTTTAACTACACAGCAGAGGTCATTGCCCCTTTCCTGATTTGCCTTGAAAGAGAACCAGGACAAATGGTCCAGAAGGGGACAGTCTGAAAAGGGTGACTCTGTAAGGGGGGCTCCTGAGGGGAGCACAGCCTGTTTGATGTGAATTGCATCCAGAAGCCAAAGGCAGAGACAAGACTAAAGACAAGAAGACAGCATAGATCCAAGGTCCAGGAAAGAGACCAAGACTAGGCCAAAGACACAGTATGGAAGAAATGCAATTGCTCATCCTGGATGCTTTTCAAAGTTTGATTGCACTTTCCTGTAGCTCTGGCCCTGTGGTGATTTAAGCAGAGCTTACTGTGCTCGCTCAGCAGCCAAGCAGTTTCATATGTAAGTTGCCTCTGAACTCCTGAGTGAGCATCATCTGCTCCTAGTAAGTTGTTACTATTTACTGCACTGATTTGTGCTAAAACCCTTTCTTGTCAGCAGTGATATTTTCTCTGAGACATTCTTCTGAAATGCGAGATTTCCTCAGATCAACTCCTGTAAGGAATGTTTTACCAGGAACATCCCTTTTCTGCTCTGTAGCACATCCGCTTAAGGGATGCACTGCTTTACTGCAGTAACCTTATCTTCTCCTTTACTACTTGCTTATCTACCGATTCCCTCAAGTTTGATTGCTTTTTGTTGTTTTGTTTGTTTGTTTTTTTTAATTCTCATTTAACCCATGTTATATGATGCCATTTGTCAGAATTTACACTGCTTTTTATTTTCACTATTCAGATCTTCCATTCTTTATTTCTGCTGCTTCCTGTGTCTAAGCATGATTGTTGCATTTTTACAATGTCCAGTACACATCTTATTTCCATTTCAGATAATGATATTTTTTTGCCATTTTCAAGTTTTTGTTCCTTTAGTTGCTTCTTTTGTCTAACTTGTTTACTTTTTGGGAATATTTTTAAAGGTTCATATTACAAGTGTGCATTTTTCAGGTCTTTCTCTGCAACCAGAATTTGGACCTTATAAAAATATAGAAACGTATATACATGTACATGCATTTCCACAGCAGCTTTCAGGGCAAGAAAGAAAAAAAGAAAAATGGTTTCCTACAGAAGAGATTATTTTCAGATGAAATTTCTTACTAGGTAAGCATTTCTTTCATAAATCTGTCAGGATGATACTTCAGAAATCAAATAGGTTAATTTTCTCTGAATATTTGCAGGGACGGCACATGTTTTGGGACTACACTGCTAAGCTAAAAAAGGTTCAAAAATGTTCAAGTGGATAATAATGTACAGAACTTTCTTAGCATGTCTCATTCAAATTATTATGAAACTATATTAAAACATTACACTGAAAAGTGGGGTGAGTAGCTGCATTTTATCAATAAAGAAATTTAGATGCTGACTCTCTCAGTAGTAGAATGAGAACTGAGTTCCTTGTCCTCACTCTCTATGTGGATTGCTACACATTCCTGACAAGCAATATTTGGCAAAGGAACAGAGCCTCCAGTTTTTAAGCATTCTCTTGTAAGCACTTACAAATCATCTGGGTACTATTATCTCATCTCTACACAGAAATTATGGTAAGACTTGAAACAGGG
The DNA here is from genome assembly GCF_000277835.1 of Geospiza fortis. Classification (NCBI taxonomy): domain Eukaryota; kingdom Metazoa; phylum Chordata; class Aves; order Passeriformes; family Thraupidae; genus Geospiza; species Geospiza fortis. The sequence continues at coordinate 1,913,111 of NW_005054312.1, forward strand.
AAATCTGAGAACCTGCTGTAGAATCTTAGTGCTGGTTGATATTTAAGTCAGATATTTTAGATGCCCGTGTTCTGCTAGGAAAAAAAAATAAAATTCAGTTGATCATCATCTTTCTTCTGGAGACTAAAAGGAGCTAAAATCACTATATAAGGGCACATTTCTCTCTCTGTCAGCTGAAGAACCAGATACCTCATGAACAGTAAAATTAAAACAAGGAAAGAAGGAAGAGAAAAATACAGTGACAGAATCTGAGTCTGTTGTATCTGAACCCATGCTTTCTGACAGCTGTGGCATTGCCACTGCATTTTAAGCAGTTCTGCTATGCAAACTTAGCACTTTCCCTGCTGCAGTGGAGAACTGACACCTTTAGCATTTTGCTTTTAAAATAGCTCATATATTTTTCAACAGTTACTAGAATCCATATAACTTACCTGTGCTTTTATCTCCATGGTAGCTCTACAATAGGCAAACTGAGGTAATTTTTTTTTTCCTTTCAGAGCTATAATTATCAAGGTACAGCCCATTAGTGGAGAAGAGCATGAAGGAGATGAAAGTTCCCTTTCATGGCAGTAAATGGTCCCACCACATTTCAACAGGCTCAAAAAAGGATTAAGTGTATGTGCTAATCCCCATACGCAGGCATAAAAGCATAAATGCAGAAACAGAGTCTTGCATAGGGGCAGTGTCTCTTGCAAGCACCTAAGCAAACAAACACTGACAAATATTTGCTCTGCAAGGGGTTTTTTAAGAGTGTATGAAATCTGTAACAAGCATTTAAACAGTCCGCAAAATACTTCTTGTGTTGTTTTGTGGTGAAGCCAAGGTATGAATCTTACTCCCCTACCCCCTCCAAGCCACTGCTGTGAGCTGGGTCTGAGATGGAACTGGATTCCTGTCAAAATGATGGTTATGCATGATATCATCAGCTGTAAAGCATTGTTGTCACCCACTTTGCAACTCCAATCAAATATTCAGAAATACACAAGAGTGGATCCTTTGACTAATGTACTGCCAGGCATTTTTTTTTAATATACATGCCCCCATCATTCCTGTTCCTACAGCATCCCCAGTGCATGGTTTAACTCCCCCTCTTTCATGCAGTTTTTGCTTCAAGTAATTATCTGAGAGTCTCTGTTCTTACTAAAGTGAGACCAGCACCTACAGAATGACAGACAGTCCCCTGGAGTTCATTTATCCTCTGAAGACTGGGACTTGCTCTAACCCTAATCTATAAGAAGGGAGTCAGTCACCTGTGGCAGCTTGCAATATCTGTGTTGGCTGTAAACTGCGAAACCTACACATGGCTTGCATATTACACCAAATAAGGGAATCCTATTCTTTGTTTAATCCTAGTCATTCTGGGATTGCACATAGCTGCTTTGAAGTCTCCAACACTCTAGACACCATTCCAGGTGCTGACATCTGCCCTAGTCTGACATGATAGGCAACTTGAACACAGACTTACCTCTGTGGATGCTGTCTGGGGGATTTTTAGAATTTTTTTTGCCCAGTGATTGGACTTTCCCATCAATATTAAAGTGTATTGTCAGCTGCTCTTGGTGGAAACTTGTTTTGAGCAGAAGCTGTTGAATGTGGGTAGTTTTAAAAGCTACACAAAGTGTGCCTATGTGAAAAGTGAAGCATCTCTGGAAGTTACTGTGTCAATGTGGTGACACTGGCTGTCATTTTTCTTTTCGCTATTGATTCCCAGGTAGATGGTCTCTGCCTGTTTCCTAGTGTTGCAGTTCAACAACACTGCCACTGTTGCAGAGGGTGTCTTTGAACATTAATATGAATCTAATGCAGTGGATCAGTGGTCAGGGTGGAAAGATGACCTGGGAGAGGGAGTAAGAGGGCAGGACAGAGAGAGTCGGCTAAAGGTGCAGTGGACAAGCAGATCTGGGCTTAGCTACAGCCCAAAGTACACCTGTAGCTCTTAGGAAAGTTCACACAGTGCCCAGCAGAGAAACAAGCCACTGGTGTTAATCTCTCATCCCTAAAAGAAGAAGGGAAAGGAAAATTTCACATACTCAAAAGGAACACAGAAACTCAGCAGAAGGTTAACCAAGTCAATATTTCTTTAAGTCTTAACACTGTGAGGTACAATTTATGTTGGAATAAAAGTGTATCTCAGTTCAGAGCCACTAGTATACTTTCTGGACCACAGATTCTAGGCTTGAAGGCAGCTAGTTGATTTTTCATCCCTGTTGTCAACATTGAGACGTAACTTTACCCTGGAGAGGGGAGATCACACAATGGATAATAAATTCATTAGAGGATGTTGGCCAGAAGCACAGATTATAGGAAACACCATAACTCTGCAAGCATTATCATGTCAGTGTCTCTTTTCTGTAAAATAATTTAATGTCTGTGTAAGTGGAAAAAAATACTTAAACAGGTCAACAATACCCTGTAAAGAGATGAACCATCATATGAATTTTATGTTCATGATAGGGGCAAATTATTATCAAGAGCCTTGTTCTGACATCCTGAGAAAAAATCACTGGTGATTCCAAATGCCAGCAGAATTTACTAGCAAGGCTTTTCTGTCTGTACAGTTCCAAGTCTTTGGCATGAGCTCAAAGTAAAAATGAATCTGAAAATTCCTGAAATCTGAGAAGCCCATATGTGAATCCAGTTATGTATCCTGGCATTTTGGCAAAAACAGTTTTCTATTGCAAGACTTTGAAGCCTACATAAAAATTAAATTGTCTTTGCGCTTTGTAACTAAAGGCATATTAAATATAGCAGCTTTGTTTAAGTGAAGCCAAAAGTTGAAACTTGCTTATTTTAGGTTTTTTTTCCCTCATTAAAATTATCAAAACCTGCTTTTATTGCCAAACACATGGCTTTTGAGGAAATGCAGCTTTCAGTCACTTTTTCAGCTGATTTTGCAAATAATTTCACTTGAATTTTAATTTTGGAAACATATAAATATAGATGCTTTCACAGTTTATTTGGTATGAAGTGATTTCAAATCTTGTTAGTTTGTTTCTCTCAGTGATTCAAAGTTAACCAAATACTACATGAACAAGCTGTCTACCTTTATTACATTTTAAATCTAAACTAAAATTAGTATCATCTTCATCCTCAAAACACATGAATTTTAATTAAAAATAATTGTTTTCAGACAAAATAAAACTCTTGACCAATCAGAGAGTTAAATGTGGTATCTGATGTATTCCTATTGCACTGAAACAAAAGAAAAACGCTATGGAAATTGGTAATTTTGTATGACCTCAGTGATGAGGTCCTAAATTTAATGTCTGAATGCTCCTATAACTATTATCTAATGAGCAGGAGGTGCAACCATTATAGTTATGCTTCTATAATGGCTCTTTGTCATTTATGCCATCCTTGTAGGTTGCAGCAATTTCTACCTATAGTTTGCAGGGATGTGCATGATAGAAGATGTAGATGAAAAATCAAGTTGTAAGAATCTTGGTTTCCAACAATGTGCCCTTTTTTTATATAACCCATTTTGCACAAAAATCTCACTAGAAGATGCCATCATCTGTTAGTGGAAGTGCTTGTCCATGTAATAGAATCCTCATGAAACACCTCCTGCCATAATGAAATAGAAACCCATTCTTTCTTGGTGCTCTGAGAACAAGCAGACTATGTTGATAGTCAGTGACTCCTTATATCATCTATACTGTATTTATTTTCTTGTCATGTAACAGGTTGGGAGAGGCTCTGTCACAGGCATTAAACAGCTTGCCTCATTTAACAATGTTCTTTCAAAGAACTATAAAGAAAGCAACAAAGAAAAAAAAAGCCAAGCTGATGTTTGGAGTTCAGGATTTCACACAACTGAGCAAAAAGCATTTGCATTCAAAGAACTGGGCAGACTGATTACAGCTCTACAAGGTAATGGGTAAGTGCTCTATCTCTGTGCAAAAGGATCTTTAATAGAGACTTGAAATGGATTTTAGATAAGAACTTGCCCAATAAGAAGGATACATGGTCACAAAATGTGCCTGATACACAAGGAGCATAACACATTTTTATTTCATCACAGAAACATCAACATCTCTTCCTTCCATGGGTAAGACTCAAATGTTATATGCACATAGCAATACATCAAATCCAGTTATAACTAATTTCAGAAACCATTAATAGCTCTCCTATTGTTACCATCCCCTAACAAGGCATTCAGGAATATCCTGACTACTTGTCTACTCTTGATTCCATTCCTTTTCTCGATACCTGTTGTCACTATATTGCAAAGGTTCCATATAGTTGTTTCCTTATTGCAAGAGTTTCATACCTCCTTGATGTTTCTCATAGGCAGCTCCTCCAAGCACTGACTCTTCTTCTCACAGTAGCCAACCAATTCCACTTCCCCCTCAACCAACCAATCTACTCTTTTATAACACTCTTCTTCTTATTGGCTACAGCTGTGGCCTGTTAAAGTCAGGCCTGCTCCTAATCTTTAATAATTAACCCAGCTGCAACTCCTTAGGGGTAAGATTACTTTCTATACTATCTTTATTTTCTTATATTCTATCCTCCTACAGATACCTCTCCTATTTCCTGATAAAAAGACTTCCCACTGCTCAGGGGGCACTGTAGCTTATCTTTATTTCATGCAACACCAAGCCATTATTTTGCATTTAGACATACCTGTACACTTTGCACCTAATGTTAAAATGCCGTGTGAAATACTGAAATTTGCACAGAGGAAAAAAAAACCCTGCTGCATATGAGCTGTTGGCATGTCAAATTCCTCAGCTTGAGTACTACAGGCCCTTCACAAGAGAGGTCAGGTGAAAACATGTGAACCTGTAAATGGTGCTTCCTACAAGTATGAATCCAATGATGCAGCTAAAACACAAGACTGTCTATGTTTTCCTTGTCACATTAGGATTTAAGGGTTTTTGAAAATGAATAGGAACTCCTTAAAAGGAGTCAGTTCCTGAATTATTCTGTTACCAGTCTAGGATGTAGGAGGCTAAGTGACGCTCCGTGCTCTGCCATAAACATTTTCTGTGGCAGCTGATACCTTGTTCAGATTCCAGTGTAGGGTGGTGTTTATGCAACTGACTGCTGTAGGTCTATAGTTTCCCTTGGTTTAGTTACCTTTGTGCCTTCAGCTGAACTTTGTGCCAGAGAGAATTTTATTAATTCTCTGCTGGAGCTGGAATATTATCCAATATCCAGCTACCCAGTGCAGCAAGTACCTCTCTACCTTGCAGGGATGTTGTAGATGTGGAGTTAGGAAAGAGAGAATCGCATATTGCTGTACTGAAAGCTACACATGTAAAGCATACAAAGTAAGGGTAGGTCTTAATACAGAAGTCCTTCACCAAGATGTAGCATTAGCAAAACTAATGCTTATGTCTTTGCAAAATTGTGGCTAATTTGTTTGTTGGGTGTTCTTGGGATGCTTGAAAAGGCCAATGGCAAATTTATTTTCTCAAGGTAAGGGAATTTTTTAAAATCTGGAATAGAGATGTCTGGAGGAGTTATAAAAGCTCCAGTCATTACTAACCAGCAGCTTTGTTGTCTGGAAATAATTTCCTTTCTAGCAGGACCCTTTAACATGAGCCAACTACTACCACCATACTGGGATCGCCTGTTTCAATGAATTATTACTCTGTATTATTTTCCTGTCTTACACCACCTGGCACTTTCATTTATTTTTGCTGCATTATGCTTTTTAACAGCGGGCAATGATAAGGCTGCTCAGATGTCACACAGGGCAAGAATATGACTTAAGAACCTAGGGATGAAAAAATGGAGGTAAACAAGGGTAACAAAGCAGGGCCATTCTGTTTGATGATGGTAGCCACCTGCACTCAGGTGGAACTGAACCTTGCAGCAGTCTAATCTAGTATCAATTCTCTCTGTTTTAATGTTTATGTCCACCTGAGTACTATAAAACAATCATTAGTTATCTCAGTCTTTTCAAATACATCTAAGGGAAAGTTCTGTCATTGTTGGGGTGTGATTTGAGACTTAAGTTGTTGATATGGTTCTTATCTCTGAGCCAGTGTATGGTTATCAGCATAGGCAAAAAGTGCTGAAATCTCATCTCCTAAAGTTAGTAAATGTGACAGGGAGAAGCTGTTAATCATTTTGCACCTGAGGAGTGGGCTTTCTAGTCTACACAGAAAAAAATATACCTAAACATCACTCTTTCATATGGTAACTTCTAAAAAACTCTCTTTCTTTTTCTAATAAGTAGTTTGGGAATGTACTATGACCAAATCTGAAGGTAACTTTTTTGGTTTTTTCCACTGACTTCAACACCTTGAACAAAATTATAAATGATCAATGCTTTAGTTAAGATGCTTGAGATCCCAGGCTTCACCAAAAATTCTAGGTAGGCAAATCTCCCCTGTTGGTCCATACTTCTTGAAGGCTGGGAGAGGAATTTCTCCATGAAAAGACATCACTTTTAATTTACAAAAAGTGGAGTTTATGGAAGCATATACATTAGCTATTTGGCTTCAGTAGAGGCACATTTTTGAGGTGAATCTCACCAGACCAGGACTGGAGTGCATTAAATGGACTGAATCCTTTTGGATGAAACTAAGTAATAATTTTGGTGCTGCTGAAATAGTTTCACAAATAAACCTCTTTCCGTGCTTAGCACAAAGTAAACAAATTAATTTCTCATTCTTTGCCCACCCCCCCTCATCCCCTATTTGTCTATCATCCAGAATATTCTGATTTTTCAGCTGGAACATTCTTGAACTGTTCTGCAGATATTGCAAACATTACAACCTAAAGTTAACTTATTTAAAAGATTGCACTTCAATCTATTTTATTTTATGGGCTTAGGAACTTGCTGAGAAAAAAAATTATGTTCATCTGAAATTCACTATTTTAAACGGAGAAAGTTGCATTTTTAACTTCACTGGAATGAATAATTTAACCTGGATGAGGGAAAAGATATTTTTCCCTTTAATCCTTTATACTTTAGGCAATATTATGTTATTGTTAATAAGGCTATAGTTTACATGTTAAACTCAACACAAACTTTATATCATCTTCTTTCTACCCACAAAAATATGGATTTGCATTATACAATTAAAAATTTAATATAATTCTACCAATACTATTGACAAGATTATTTGATATAAATTTTATTTGTTTTGAAGGAAGGACTTACATTTTGGTTATATTATCACAGTTAGTTTTATATATCTAATATAGATACACACATATATATGTGCAGATCTGTAGAAATTAGTGTGGTATTTGAAACCTTCACTGAATTCACTGGCTTCCACTATTGCTCTTCTGAAAAGATTCATATGCTTGTGAAGTATCTTTATATTTGCACAAGAAATTATAAATTCTGCTATGAGAGTCTGTGCCAGGAAAGGGCTGCAGAATACTTCCTCTAAGAAGTGATGCAGATAATTATGTAAGGCATGGATGTGTTGTGAAAGCAAAGGAAATGAATCTTTTTAATTGTCAGCCCATGTGAGGTGAGGGAATTACTTTGTTTGGTGTCTTTCAAGAGTTTCCTTTTTAACTGAAAAATGGAAACCAATCTTATGGTACCACTCCAAGGAGGTTCTGCAATTAAAAATGACAGTATGGGACAAACAAAAAATTAACTGTGCACTGAGAGAAGGTATTCCTAAACTTTAAGCAATGTAATTGTTCCTTTTATGGTTTCTGACTAAATAGGTTCCACTATGTTCCAGAATGCCTTAAAAGACATATATATATAGGTGCCTAGGAAGAAATTGCAACATTTCTTAGTCAAGAAGTTAAAAAATGGAGCAAAAGCAGACTTTCCTCTTTTGGATTCAACCACTTGTTGAGTTAGTTATATTCTCCACATATGAACTCAGCCTTGTATGTAGAATAATATTAAATCAGAGAAAATGAACTCTTAATCACCGTCATTCAGTTAATGTAGTTTTCTCTCCCTATTTCAGAAATCATAGCTTCAAACCACTCTTTTTGTTTTGCTTTGTCTGGCTTCCCTCATTGCACCAAACCATCCGCTAGCAGAACATGCTTCTACCCATGTGTGTGTGGTGTGCAGTGATAGTTTTAAAGCAACACACGAGAAATAAAACTTTAGATGCCAAAGATGATGTCCAGACTCTTTTATCTTTGCCACCAAACTGTACTCCCTCGTGTGAAGCAGCAGCATGGGCACAGCCCCCATCCTGCGGGCCGGAGCCATGCTCCGTTGGCTGAGGATGGGGGAGGAGAGGGCTCGGGAGCCCCACGCCCTCCCGGGCACCCAGCTGGTGAGCGGGATCCTTGTCCAGCTGCTGAGGGGTCTGGAGTGAGTGTCCTGTGAGGAGCGGCTGAGGGCCATGGGGATGTTTAGCCTGGAGAAAAGGAGGCTCAGGGTGACCTTTCTCTACAACTCCCTGACCAGAGGCTGTCGCCAGCTGGGGGTCAGTCCCTTCTCACAGGTAACAAGTGAAAAGATGAGAGGACATAGTCTCAAGCTAGACCGGGGAGGTTTAGGTCGGACATTAAGAGGAATTTCTTTACAATTAGGGTGGTTAGACACCCGAACGGATTGACCAGGGCATGGTGGAGTCACCATGCTTGGAGTTAAGACTGGATGTGGCATTCAGTGGCATGGGCTAGCTGACACGGGGGTGCTTACGCTAGACTCAGTGATCTCATAGATCTTTTCCAACCTAATTGATTCTATTTGATTCTGTGAATGCCAGTAAGCCTGCAGTGAGGGCAGAGCTCGGAGAACTGGCTCCTCATCTTGGCCAAACCAACGCTGCTGCTTCCATGTTTTAAGGCTGAGTCAATTCATCTCCCTTCGCTGCATTCCCAGCAGCTTACACTGCACATTGGAAGGGGCCAGCATGTCCCACAGGTCAAGCAGTTCACCTGCCGTGTCAGGCAGCGGTGTTGCCTGGAGGGGGGGTGTGTCTCGGTGCGGGCTGCGCAGAGCCCCGGCTCCATTGTGAGGCGCCGGCTCC
>NW_005054312.1:1922324-1923644 GCF_000277835.1 Geospiza fortis
ACCAAGTACACAACTTCCAGAAGCTTCCAACTTCGCGGGGGATGCGGTGTCGCTTCTTGGGTCCGTCTCCCTGGAAAGAATCCCCCGTTCTCTCCATTAAAACCCGGCTCGTTTCCTACGGCGCTGAGACGAGAAGGGAATAGCGTGGGAGCAGGGGGAGGCTGACTGCCCCCGCTGCCCTTCCAGGCTGGTGTCCCCACGGGGAAATTGCCCTCCTTCCCCGGGCATCTTCCCTCATCCGCAGCATCTCGTGGGCGGTTCGCTGCCCCGCGGCCCTGGGGGCCGTGCCTTGCTGTGCGGCCGGGCTGCCCCGGTGCTCACCTGTGCTGCTGCTCTCGCAGGCCCTTCCCTAAGCCTGGCGGGGAACGTCGCCTTTCCCCGTAGTTTGCTGTGGAAAACTGTTAGGTTAGAGAATGTGTAACCTGAGCCGATTATTGGTGTGGGTGCTGAGGCTGGCTGGACTATAGAAGCAGTAATATGTAACACTCAGAGATGAGGTTGTGTCTTCTGTTGTGTTGGTTAGGAGTCAGTAATGCTGTTGTATTGTTTTTTCTTCACTTTATGTTGTCATATCTCTGTTATTTTCAGATGTGTGACTTTTAAAGGGGTTTTCTCTCATTAATCAGTCTGAAACTTGAGGCACACCAGGCATTCCCTGTCTCCTGAGTTTGTCTAGCAGTAAAATAAAAAATGTGTTAGCTAGGTTATAAGCTTTTTGAGGCAGAAACTGTATAGGTCTGTACCAATCCTCATGGAGAAATTTGGCTCAGGCCTTCCTCCAAGCCTCTGAGTCAAGTGTGTGTTAGAGGTTCATCAGCTTGTGCAGGTGTTGGGTTCTGGGAAGTGCACGTGTGGCAGTCACTGGGCTTAGCAATTGTCTCTGGGCACCAGGGGCTCTGAATCATAATATCTGCTCAACTGGTGGGTGAAAGAAAAGGGGCAGCCTTTGCATACATGCAATAAATATATGTAAAAAGAGTGTGTCCTTCTGTGCAGTGTATATTTTGTTGTGCATTTGTACAAAGCCTGATAGTAAAATGTGTATTTTTCTCTTTCTCTCTGAGTGTTTCTTGGTTCCAATAGTGTAGGATAATAAAAAGTATGTATTGAGAACGTTATTGATAAACAGCACTATGGCTTTGGGTGATTTGTTGACTTACACTGTAAAACAAAAACATCAGAGTGCTGTGTGAGCAGTACATCCAGTTTGAGGTCAAAACTGAAAAGATTTCCTTCAGCTTCTGTTTTATTGCACTCAGAGTAAACAGCTGCTTATTCTTGCTAAGCCCATTACTTCTGCTGAATTCCTTTTTTGCCCTT
>NW_005054312.1:1923669-1926040 GCF_000277835.1 Geospiza fortis
AAGATGTGAGTGGAATCATGTTCTGACTGCAAGGAAAATGAGTGTTTTTGGGGGAAAGTAATCTGTTTGTTTTTAACCAATCATTATCCAGGTATAAGCACTGTGTAGAGCTTTTCAGTATAAAAGGGTTCACTTTTTTCTCAGAGTGGGTAATTTCTTTCAGGGCACATTTCTTTCCATGTGTGCCACTTTTTGCTGTAGGAGTTGCTTCAAGTTTCTTCTAGGTAAGATCATTGCAGATGCATGATTTAAATTCTTAAGCTGCGGGTGGGGATAATTATCTTTTCATTTAACAAGTGGAACCCATTGAAATGTGCAGTATTTTCACCCCTTTAAAAGGGTGAGGAAAGGAGAAGTGAAGGGAAGGTGTCTGTGTGGTGTGAGTTGGATCTGAATCCCTTTTATGGGCCTGCTCATGAGTAGTTCAGTGTGACTTTAAAACAAGTTTAAGGATTTGATCATTGCAGGGAAGACATCAAAACTAAGCTTTTCAAAAGTCATTGTGTCAATTTCTCCCCTAGCTATTGTTATATCCTGGGAAATAGATTTGAGTTCGTGTGTTTCTGGCAGCATTGGCTTTGATGCCGAATTCATTGATGCTGGTTAGCATGTTGCTGAGAAGGTAGAGCAGTCAAAAGAAAACAGGTTAATGCTAGTGTGTGTCAAAATGGTCTGCCTGCTTAGGGAAGGGAAGAAGCGGACAAAGGGAAGTGGTAATATCAGGGGTGTTCTGCTGTAGAAGTGATCCTTTCAGGATCCATTACTAATGCTGATCATTACTGCGGAAACTAAAGCCTGATGTAGTTTATTTTTAAAACAATGACTTAATAAGTATCCTGTTGAAAAGGTAGAGTGAAGTAAAGTAGTATGGCAAAGCAATGCATTAAAACTTGGTGTTGAAGCTGGACTGGATTCAGGATAGTCTTTATGTGTGCTTTATTTCTGTTCCCATGTCTTTTGAGCTGTGTCTATGCTGAAGGATGGTTTCTCTATGCTCTTCCAGGCTATGCAAAGTACAAAATTGGCTAAATTCCCTTTTCCTGATTTATAGGACAGGAGTGAGAGGCAAGCAGCTCAGATTGTGTCAGGAAGTGGACCTTTTCTGTGTGTAGTAATAAGTGATACCTTTTGAATATGTCAATAAAGTTTGCTTTCCTTCAAGGGCAGATTGTCCTGATGGCAAGGAAATACACCTTTTCAGGCTGCACTAGGAGCCTGGGTAACATGTCTGTCCTGTGGGGAGGGCAGTTCCATTTATTAGGGCAGTGGGGAGATAGGCAGGGATTTGGTTATCAGTCAGCTGCTAATCTCTGTCCCACAACACAGTATCTTTCCAGTATTCATCTCTCGTGGCTAAATGCTGGATTTCTCAAGTCTTAGGCAGCGCTGGAGAAGGTTCTTGTGCCCTTGCCAACAGAACCTCTTCATGCTGTATCTTCAATGGGTGAATGAGGCATTAGGATAGTTCCTGGTATGCTTCTGCTGGGGTGACTGCTTCTAACACTGCTGCTGTCACTGGGCTAACCTAAATCCAAAATCAGAGACATGAAAGGCATTGAGAGTGGCAGGGCATGTTGAAGTTCTTGTTTGTGAAAGTAAGCTCAGGATGTGATTTAAGTAGCTGGTCGCCTCTTTATTGAAAGGATTGTCCAAAGTAGAATGAGAGCTTATGGTGCTTTGGCATGGGCTCACAGTTAAGTTATATAGTTTGGAATATGACAAGTGTCATAAATGTGACATTTTACTTTGAGAAACTTAAAGCTATATTTAAGAGAAAGAATGTGAACTTACTGCCTATAGTTCTCTTTTTCTGACTGTGTGTGATAGTGAGTGTTGACAGATAAATCTTAGAGATCAGAATAAGGCAAGATATTTTGAAGATGCAGTATCAAATTTATGGAAAGCTCAGTAAATATTTTTCTTGCTTGTGTTTACAGACAGCTCTGTTCCTTAAGGATGTTGTGGGTTGTCCTGTCAAAATTATGTATATGTAATCTTTTTTGTTACATGTGTCCAATCTTGTTTAGCAGGCCTCTTTATAGTTGAAATGAAAAGTGCTTGGGAAAGGAACAGCTTATAAAAGGAAGAGACAAGAGTTACTGCTTTCCATGGAGTATATAGTAATATTTTGTTTTCCTAGCATATAGTCCTAAATGTGGTCTAGGAATGAGGAGGAGCATGAATGTAAGTGATAGAGTAAAAGTTACATAAAGGTACATAGAATAGGGAGTACATGTTCTGTAGATAATTTTGATTGAAATATTTGCCTGTGATTGGTCACATCTGTTTTTCTTTATTTCTGAACTGCTTTACAAACCTTGTAGTGGTTTTCTTTTTCAAATTTCAGCTGAATTTCAGAAAGATGGGAAAG
>NW_005054312.1:1926060-1927739 GCF_000277835.1 Geospiza fortis
CATAGATGGGACAAATAGTAGAGCTCTCAAGTTTCTTCAAAAGAATGTTCTGATTGAACTGAGCAGGCGTCACAGAAGTGGCTTGTGCTGGTGCTGGTAAATCTTAGTCTTAACATGTCTGCAGAGCTGCTCAAGGTCTACTGCAATTCTTGGGATTTGATTCATTCTAAAAGCATTTTGGAGGGAGAACCTTTGCACCTCACAGATCTTCAAAGTAGAAGGCAGCAGTTACCAAAAGCTATTGCTTCCTGAATGAATTCTTACTTGTGTGTTGCTTGTGTTCATAATGATCAAGTGTTTTTCCCATCTGATGGGTATTTTGTTGCTGAGTGTAGTAACTCTGGTTGGAATCTTGTATGCAGCAAGTTGTGACCTTTCTTACTACTTCTTGGAGTGAGTTTGGGAGAAGAGGAGCTCTCTATGGAGCCTGAAATAAAGGGGCTGTTACTGCTGGCAGTGCTTCTAGCTGTCAAGTTTTGACTGTGCAGGCTAGGTGTGAAATTGCAGGGCTTAACAATAGCAGAAGATGTAGCTTTTGTTCTGTAGAGTTAGTAAATATTTTATCTGAAATGTTTCTTCCTTAAAGCACTGCAACAAGTGCATAGAATGACAAGCAATACTGATCTTGAAAAGCTCTGATGTGAGTTCAAAACTCATTTGTAAGGAAGGAAATATTTAACTACCTAGCCATCAACAAAATAAATCTAAAAGGTGTGTGATAAATAAATCATAATGCAATCTCCTAGCTAATTACCAAATGCAGAAAATGGATTTTGAAATACCTAATGAAACAAGGATAGGAGTAAGTTCTGTCCTGAATAAAATATTTTACCTTTATCCTCAACTTCTAGCATCTAAAATTACTTTTGAGTGTTTTGAAACAACTTTTTAACTTCAAATGGATTTGCAGCTTTTTTTTTTAGTTGAATTTTTAAAAAGGAAATTAAGATTTTTGGCAAGATGACTTGTGTTTCAAACTCTTGCAGTGATGTCTCTTGTGACTCTTTTGGTGGAGAATGCTCATATTTTTCAAGCTGTATATATGCTTATGTACTTTGAATTCAAGTCTTATAGTAAAAATTCTGATGTTCTAGCTGTAAAAGCTCTCGAAAATTACTTAAATTTCAGCTCGTTAAAGCTAAAACAGTAGTAGTGCACTTCTAAGGAAATAAATGCATGGAAATTGAGTCATATGAAACCATAGTTATAGAATTCTGCTTAATGCGTCTTTCCATCAGGTTTTGTTGTTGTTGTTTTTTTATTTATTGTGACCCTACTGAGGATAGTGAAAAGGGTATTACATTATAAGTCTCTAGCATGGTTGAGAAAATCTTAATGACCTTTGTCATATATGCCTATATTATTAGGCAAAGGACTTCTCATTTTTCAGACAAATTTCTCATGCTGCCTGCAGCTCCCTAGAGTGATACTTCCACCTCGTGTTGGGAAAATGGAGAATATTCTGTCTGTAGAGTGCATTATCTCATTTATTCAGGCAGACTAAAGCTGGCATTAATCACTAAATACGTGTGTTAAGGACCAAGCTGGAGAAGTACATTTATAGTATGTTACAGTATAGTTATAATATGTTATAGTATTATATAGTATAGTATGTTAGTTATTCTCTTTGGGCCAGGTCAGTACATGATCAAATGGAATGTGATTTCCTTTGTTTAGGT